>NC_138374.1:117475647-117506184 GCF_054177405.1 Leptonychotes weddellii
CTCCTTTGTGAATTTTTATATGTCCTGAATGAGTATGTCAAATAAATCCCCTTGCAAGAGATATCATCAATATAATGTCATACCTATGTTCCCAGGGAAAGTTGGATGCAGTAGAGATCTTGCCTGCAAAGATTGAGTGCATTTGCCAGGCTTTTAAGGTATCCTATATGTAGCCAGGTAAAGAAGTATTTGTGTTCCTTCGAAGGTGAAATTGGTTGAGAGGCTGTCAAAATGGGCATGAAACAGAAGATGTTAGTCAAGTCTATGACTGCAAAGTATTTATCAATTGCTGATTGAATGGAGTCAATAATTACAGTAATATTGGGTATTGCACTTTAATACTAACAACATGTCATTAAGGTTGGGATACTCTACTGTGGGGTTCCATTCATTCTTTCCAGGTTTAAGAACTAGTCAAATGGACATTAAATGGAGAAGCAGTGGTAATTATCATCTCTTCTCTGAATAGTTCTTATAATTGATATCAATCCTTGAAAGCCCTGTTCAATCCTTGAAGGCCTTATTAACTATTTACATTGGACATACAGAAGGTTCAAATGGCCCCATTTTGTCAAACCAATTGTAAGTGGCAAGGATTTTATTTCATTTAATTTTAATTTATAACTGATTGGATTAGAGTGTGCAGTGTCTACTAGGGGATATTGTAGGGCAATGGGTGTTATGACCATGGGGGATTTAGGCAAGGCAATAGTTCTGATGGTTAAGATGAGGTATACCTATGTACCTATGTGTTTTTATTTTATGTCTGATAATCCCCATTGGGATTACCTTAATTTTAGTGCAATCTCCATATTTACAGTGCCTGAAGTTTATTGGAATCTCCAGTCATAACTATAATGTGAACCCCAACCAAAAAAAAAAAAAAGCCCTGAAGGTTTGCCAGTTGGTACAGTTCAGGAGATATTAAAACTGGGAACCTATGTTGCAGAAGCACAAAGCCAATCAGCTTCCTTTTATCTTTTTGTTTTAAAAATACTTTTAGTAAACTAAGAATTTTCAAGTTGAACAAATTGTGGACTTTCTGTTTCAGTTGTTTCCTCCCATATATCCAATTTTTTGTTTGTTTTTTCCTTCCCTTTGATTTCCTGGTCAGAGCTGTCTTTGGTTGCTAGACCCTCAGGGGGATCCTTTCTACCCTGCTCACGCTTATACGTCTCCTCTTCCAGAGAGTCTCAAGTCAGTTTCATTAGAGTTATGGGTCTCCCTGATGGCAATGGTTGCGTTATTGGATTTATTTATTTATTTATTATGAACCTAAGGCTTCACTCAGTTTTGCATTAACCCCTTAGCTATGCCACCCAGGCCCATGGGTACTTTTCCTTCTAACTGTGGGGATCAGGATCTTTGCTGTTACAGAGTCATAGCAGCAGAAGCAGCATTTTGTAACACCTTAGTGAGCCATTTTCTCAGCATGGCCACTGCTCTTCCTCCCCACAAGCAGCCACGTAATAGACCTGTATAATACACAGAATATCAGTTCTTCCCCTGAATGCTCTATGGAATGGAGATCGATGCCTGGTTGAGGCATACAACCAATGGTCGTAGGGTAAGACTCATTCCCTGAACTTAGTGTCTGTCATGCTTCGTACTGATACCTATACACAAAATTCAGTATGAAACACACAGATAAGTCAGAGACATATGGCATAGGGCCACGTTAACAAAAGCCCCAAACTCATACAAATGGCCCGGGCCATTAGTAGTTCTATCTGGATTAGGTTCTTGCAGTTTTCCATTGACCTACATCACAGAGTATGATAATATTAAGAGAGTCCTAAAGGAGCTCTTTTGTTCTCAAAGAAGAGTAGCCATTCACAGAGCCTGGCAGGGCTTTGCCATCCTCTGAATAATTCTAAGGGCCTGAGCTGTAATTCATTTATTAGGGCCTGCCACAGGCTCGAAACAGCATCCCTATCTGTCAGTGACATTGCACACACCATTGGTTTTACTCGATCACATAGCCCAAGTGGCAAAGCATCTAGCATAGAAGGCTGAACCTCTTACAGAGCCTTTTTTTTTTCTGGACTCTGCTAAAAATTGGCAGGGTTTTGGGTCACTCGGTAAATGGGCCATAGTAACACACCCAAATGAGGAATATATTGCCTCTAAAATCCAAAGAGGCCCACTAGATGTTGTGCTTCTTTTCTGGTTGTAGGAGGGGTTAGATGCAACAACTATTCTTTACTTTGGAAGGGATATCTTGCCATGCCCCACACCAATGGACCCCTCGAAATTTCACTGAGGTAAGAGTCCCCTATATTTTTGCCAGATCTCTTTTCCATCCTCTGACCTGCAAATGTCTTTTCAGTAAGTTTTGGATAGTTGCTACTTCTTGCTTACTAGGTCCACTCAGCATAATGTTATCAGTGTAATGAACTGGCATGATACCTTGTAGAAGGAAAGGATGTCAGGGTCCCTGCAAACTAAATTATGACATAGAGCTGGAGAGTTGATACACCAGTGAGGTAGGACAGTGAAGATGTATTGCTGGCCTTGGCAGCTGAGCACAAAATGATTCTGGTGTTTCTTATTGATGGGGATGGATAAAAAGACATTTACCAGATCGATAGCTGCATACTAGGTACTAGGGAATGTGTTAATTTGTTCAAGCAATGAAACCACATCTGGTGCAGCAGCTGCAGGTGGAGTTACCACCTGGTTAAATTTAGGATAACCCATTGTCATTCTCCAAGCTCCGTATGTCTTCTGCCCTTGCCCAATAAGTGAATTGAGTGGGGATGTGGCAGAAATCACTACACTTGCATATTTCAAGTCCTTGATGGTGGCACTAATTTCTGCAATCTCTGTAGGAATTCATTATTGCTTTTAGTTTAATATTTTCTTAGGTAGAAGCAGTTCTAGTGGCTTCTACTTGGCCTTTCCCATCATAGTAGGTCAGTATGGTCAGGGAGCCAATGTGGGGCTGGAACTGGGGAAATATCCATAGGATGGGTTCTGGGACCTACTGAGTCCACTGTGAGACATACCTGAGCTATTGATGACCTCCATAAGCTCCTACTCTAACTTGTGGACCAAAGTGATGTTTTGAGTGTTGTGGAATTAGTATCATTTCAAAGCCAGACTCTACTAGTCTCTACTAGTCTCTAAAAGTTCTGATTATTTCCTTTTCCTCAGGGTACAGTTACCCTGGTGAAAGGTCATATGTCCCTTTGGGGAAGCCTGAGAAAAAGATTACTGGTATAAATTTTTGGCAGTGTACTGGGTTCTTCCAGAAAAGGAATAAGCCTCTCCTTCATCGAAGGGTTTTGGTTCTGTAAACTGGCTCAAATCTGGGGATTATTTGAAAGGTTGTTACTTTCTATTTTTATGATTCAGGTTAGAGTTTTGTTCACTTGATCTAGACGTTTTCTGCTTATGCAGATTAGGTAAAAATTTAGTAGTTTTCCTATCTGTTTTACCTATAGGAACACAATGATTAATTAGCCAGTGCCATGGGTCTGTGCAAGTCAGACTATTCTGATTGCTGCTTTGACTCTGCTGTCCATTATAGCAACCATGTTCACTCACCTTGCCTTGGGCAATTGATTGCCACTACTTGGCCCCTGCCTCCTTGGGACTGAACTACTCCCATTTCATTTAGTGACTGCAATTACCACTCTAAGGTCTGGTCTTAGAGAGAAGAGTAATCGTTGAACTCTTCAAGGATACTGGGGCTCTGCTCACAAATTTATTTCTCACAGTTGTGGTAAAAGGAATGCCTTCTAGACTCTCTCACTGTGGGTCTTAAATGACAAATCTACTCTTACATTCCAATCTCAAGGATTCGAATCCCTTGCTTTACATTAAACCAAATTAGGTCATGCATGTCCAGCTTGCTTACTATGGACCACCTTTTGGTACATGTTACGGCCAACCAACCAAATGAACTGTTAGAACCCTTTCTAACTCCCCAAGCTTCAACTCCCAATGCAGAATCTCTGCATAATGAGTCCATATCAATAAATTATGCCTGATTCAACTTAATGTTTCTTCCACCATTATCCTGCACCCTTAATATCCATTCCCACACCTGTTCCCCAGATATTGGTCTGTATATGTTTGAGAACTCAAGTAGTTCTTTTGGAGTATAACTTCCTGAACACGTGGTGAAAAATAAAATAAGTAACATATATGCCATCTATCTATCATCTACCTATTTATGAATCACTTTATAAAGGACTCCTAACATAATAGTACAACCAACTAAAATAAGGATGACATTCCCTTCTCAACTTGCTCTTATTAACACAGATGAATTATTTAATTTATTTAAATTAATTATTTAGATTCTAAGGGAAGACAGCCACCATTTAGTTAGCAATAGTATTCAAGATCCTAAAGAAGGCAGAAAAAAGTACTATTTTCTGGGTTTAAAGCACTAGGAAAGGCAGTAGGCAGTTGAAATCTCTGTACATTAGTTGTTTCTGAATGACAGTTTTGAAGGCTCAAGGGAAAAGAAATTAACCACCAATGTGGAAATACCACCAAGACAATAAATTAGCTAGGTTTCAAATTCCACAGAGACCAAAAAACGCAGAGATTTAATCAAATACACATACACACATACATGCACACACACATACACAAAACCAGATTGCCAAGGATGTGTGAATAGGTAACTTGATGTGTAAATTTAAAACAAACAATAAAAAAAAGAGATTGAACTCATAAAAGTAATTGACTAGTTTTGATTTTCTTTTAGGGATAATAACAGAAAGATGGGTGTTGTTTATGGGGTGGGGGAAGAGGGAAAGAGAAAGAGAGGAGAAAAAAACAAAGAGAGGGAGATGTAGTCTGTTCAACAGCAGTAGAAAACTAGCCTAAATTTGTGGATTATTTAGCATTATCTCTAAATAGAGAACCTGGAATTTTTTTCACTTGGACATAAAATTAAATTTTGACTCTCGAAGTTATGGGATTGGAATGACAGGTTAATGGAGGTTCTACCTACTATGAGTAAACCTTATATTCACAGAATAATAGATGAAATAGAAAGCTACCTAAGAGAATATGTAGGTGAAATATCTGATTTTTAGATATGGAAAATAAAGTCAAGAAACTGAAATAATTTTTGTTATTCCACCAAGTGATTAGCTTTAAAAAGAAAAAGCTATTACTTGAACCTAAATTCTTGAGTAATTATTTGGCTTTAGAATTTATGTTAGAGTATTACTACAGATTCTCTTAAGTTTTGTTTATTTTGTCATGAGAACTGTGAAAATTGTCACTATTTTTCAAGAAGCTCAGTTGGTTTGTTTGAAGTCATGAAGTATTGGCTGGATGGGATTGAAAATACAACCTAGTATTTGATTCCAAATTCAGCATTTTTTAGAATATAGTATTGATTATTCTCTATCTCTATGATTCTGAAAATATGTTGAAAATACATCTAAATACAGGACACCTGGGTGGCCCTGTCGGTTGAGCGTTCGGCTCTTGATTTCTGCTGGAATCATGATCTCAGGGTCCTGGGATCCAGCCTTACATGTGCCTCCATGCTGGGCGGGGAGTCTGCTTAAGACTGTCTCTCTCCCTCTCCCTCTGGCCCTCTCCCACTCCTGTGCTTTCTCTCTAAAAATAAATAAATAAATAAATAGACAATACATCTAAATACAATGTAACTAGTTATTTTCTATCTCTATTTAGATCACAGACTAAGTGAACTTATAAACTGAGCCTTTATAGAAAGTACAGAAACATCTTTGTGTGAATTTTTTTTTTAATATAAAGAAATTTCCATGGAACCCAAAGTCACTAGCCAAGGTGTATATGGATTTAAATATAGATGATGTCTCAAGTATTCTTGCAATTTAACCTTCCTTTAATGGAAAACATTAGATAGGAATTCTTCTATAAAATGTTAAACTATGGGGAAAAAGAGAGAGAGAGGCAAACCATAAGAGACTCAACTATATGGAACAAACTGAGATTGCTGGAGGGGAGGTGGGCGGGGGTGGGCTAAATGGGTGATGGGATTAAGGAGGGCACTAGTTGTTATGAGCATTGGGTGTTGTATGTAAGTGATGAATCACTGTATTCTACACCTGAAACCAATTTTACCATATTTATTAACCAACTAGAATTTAAATAAAAACTTGGAATAAAAAATAAATAAATAAATAAAATGTTAAACTAACATATCTTCAGTGGTTTCATTTTCCTCTGTTTTCTTTAGCAACAATTCAGAATGTCTTCAGTCATAAATCAGATAGCACAGTTTAAGGCTATTTTAAAGCCTATAAAACTATTCTTAAGGGAACCATGAATCCAGATTACAAACAGTCACTTTCAAACTACTGAGCGAATTGATTTATTTTAAAATACCACTTTATTCCACAGATTGCTCAATAACCTTATGACATGAATCACTTCAATAAAAAAAATTGAGAGGAAGTTGAATTGGGTCATTTTGGGATGTGTGTGTGTGTGTGTGTGTGTGTGTGTAGAGTGTGGAAAAGAATGTTTGATATTTACTGTGATCCTGACACTTTCTGCCTTTCTGAAAACAATGAAAGTAATTAAGCTCTTTTAGGCATAAGAAACATTTTCTCATTTATAAAGCTGCCAATTCTTATTCTTGTGAAGAAATATTTTTAGCCTTTTTAAAAGCCATATTAAGTTTGATAAATATTTGGAGAATATTTAAATATTTAAAAAATAATAATGCCTTAAATTTATATGAAAATTGTTGATTAGATATATGAATTTTTCATTTCCGTATTGAACTGTATAAATACGGTCCCAGAAGCATTTCATATAAAATATGTCTTATTCATGTTGCTATAATATAATATGTCCATTCAAGTTGCTATAACAAATTACCATAGGCTGGGTAGCTTATAAACAATAGAAATGGATTGCTCACAGTTCTGGAGGCTGGAAGTGGGAGATCGGGGTGGCAACATGGTCATGTGAGGGCCCCCTTCTGATAGCAGATTTCTCATTGTATAATCACAGGGCAGAGGGGCTAGGGATCTCTCTGGGGTCTTTCTTCTAAGGGCACTAATCCCATTCATGAGGACTCCACACCCATGGCCTAATCACCTTCTAAAGACCCCACCTACTAATAGCATCACCTTTGGGGTTTAAGATTTTAACAAACAAATTTTGAGGGGACATAACATTCAGATCAGACCATAGCAATATGAAAATATCTTTTTTCATTCTCATAAGCATTAGTATTAAATCTTGATTTTTCACATTAATAATTATATCAGTCGTCTGATAATTAAAATACAAAACATCAAACCATAGTCCTCTCGTTATTCATAGAAATAGTGAAGAATAATTTATAGAAGCAGGGCAGGGCAATAAATGTCCACTTTAACTTAAATATTGTTCTCTTCTTCAAATTCATGAAACTAACCAAGGAATCTTTACCCCTGAGGGTTTGTTTCTAGCACCTTGATTTCTTGTGAAATATGGTCACTGATAGAGAAAACTGCATCACAAATATGAGTCACAACCTGTCTTTTTCATACCCATTTCTCCCTTTTATATAATCCCTCATAATTATTTCTTCCTCTCTCTTTTACTGTCTTTTCATACCAGATCGTGAGCCATAATATTAACTAATATTTAGTGAGCATTTGCTGAGACAGGCACTATATTATACCCTTTTCAAGTATTATCTCTTAGATCGTCTCAAAAACACTGTGGGCAAAATAAAAATATAATTACCATTTTTCGATAAGGAAATGGGAATATTCTTAGGCGGTTTATGTAACCAGGAATACAGAGCTGGTAAGTGATGAAACATGTATTTAAACCCAGGTCTATCTGATGGCCAGCACACTTGCTTTTAAGCATTCTATCACTCTGACTCTAATTCAGGAAAAGGTCCTATGATCAAGGCACTTCTGTGTCTCCAGCACACTGTGTCCACTAGATGGTGCGTCACGTTCAAAACACAATAGAGTCAAATCAGATGATGAAATGACAGCAAGAAAGTATATTTATAAATGGACCTTTTTAAAAAACACACAGGCATACACATACATATTCTGTACCCGGGAATAGAATAACTAATGCTTATTTCCACTGAAATTGATATTGTCAATAATCATTTTAATTAAGATATATTAACATTATTATATGTGGAAATTTATAGTTGGCACATGTTTTCTTTATACATTAATGTATTAGAAGAATTTGTACAACATTTCTATGAGGTAGAAGATGGGCATTATTATTATTCTCATTTTACTTAGTGATTAAGCAGTTTTGTTGTAGGAACGAAGCTAGGAAGTAACCAAAATATCATTCAAATTTGTAATCTTATACATAAAATTCTATTCCTTTTCATTATGTCATATGGAAGGATGGGAGAAAGACCTGCAAATTCCAAACATAGAGAACAATCTGTTTGTTGTCAGTTTCGATTTCTAACCCTCTATTCCTTCTAATTACTTTTTTTGGTACTTAAAGTGAAATATACAAAGAAATGATACTTATTTTATTGAATACTTGACAAAAAGACCTCTCGATTCCTATGGATTTTATGTATAAATCATGCTATTCTTTTCTTAGGGAAGTTCAAAACAATGATGAATAGGGTATTCAGTAGTGTTTAACTAACACATACATAGGCTTCAGTTCATGTTCTAGATATTTACTTGATACAATTCCAGGTATATATAACTAAGAAAAAGCATTCACAAAGAGATAGTGTTTCATCCTCTACTTGAATTATGGGACTTGCAAGGCTACTATTTCCACGTATTTGTAGGAAATCAAACTGTTACTCACTGGGACTTATGACTAGAAAAATCACTTCAAATAAATGTAAGATTGTGATTAACAAAACTCTGCAAGACAAATGTCTAAATACGAATGTTTTCATTTTTGCTACAGAGTACATATAAACTGAAACTACTGAACAAGGATTGATATTCTTTACTGATGGTAGATATTAGTCATGGCTTATGTATTTTACTCCCACAGAAGAGGGTTTTCAGTATATTATCAAATGGCTGAGACTAGAGGAAGTTAAGACTTATAAAGGTATCCATTACTGCAAAACCATGCAACAGTCTACATTTTAATACTTCCAACGTAAATTCTATATCTCAAATAAGTTTTCTAAAAATATTTTAATAAAATGTTCTCTTACTATGGAGACTTGAAAGTTAAAACAAACTATTTTTAATATCACTCACTGTTTTGAAACAGAAATATGGATGAATATTTACATTTTTCATTGAATTTAAGTGTGAGATAGTTTCATAGCTTGCCACTAGGAATTGTACGCAAGTCATTGACTGAGACTCCATCATTTATATTCACTTTTAAAGGATTTTATTGGATCTTCCTCTTGATCTTACTTAAATTGGTAATTTAAACTCTATTACTTTAAAAGCCAGCAAAACATGCCTGTTAGAGCTGAAGTTCAAACTTCAGTCAATAGAAGGGAAACACAGTTGGCAGATTCATGAACGTTGCTGTTATGCACAGTATAATTCAGGAAACTGTTCATTTGCATTACATGCTTTTAGTAAGTAAAACTTCCTGCTTTGATCTGTGTTGCATTTCATTTAACTTCCTGGTATCAAAAGCAACAGTTTGAAACAGGAAACTCTTATTTATTAAGGGCCTACAATCAAAGGAAAGCTTCTTACTTTAAAGTCAGATTTAGTAGTAAAAAAGTAAATTAAAATAGACTCTCTGAGTTTGTTCATTGTTTTCCTTCCTCTGGAGAATAGCCTGATTTAAGTTTTATTTGTGATTCTAGAATACATTTGTGAAATATTAATATTTATAACATTTTTCACTTAGAATACTGAGAACAGTTCCTGAAATATGTTTTAATATTTTAATCAAAAAAAGGTTTATGTGGTGAATAATTAATGTATGAATTAAATAAAAAGTGCTTTTTGTTTTCTTCTGGCTCAGAGGAGTGAATTAAAAAAAAATTCACATTTTACAAAGTTCATTTCAATGCCATCTTTAGAAAGAGCAATAATTTAAAAATCTTTTAAAATATTATTAATTCCAAAAGTAAAACAATTTTCATAACCTTTATTTAAATTTCATATAAAATACCTGTTGAGATTTAGAAAAGTCCATTACATTGACTTTATTTGCAGATTTAAATTATTATTTTTTGTTTGTGTTCCAAACAACTCTATGCGAGCTAGTCATTTGATAACAGATGCATGAAAAATGAAATCCTTTCATAAAAACTTATATTGGAGATGCAAAGCTATTTTATCTGCTTCATATATAAGTTCAAAACAATGTATTTTCAAATAATATTTTTAGTAACAACAAAGTAAATCAATGATTATGATTTGTTCTTTCTGTGAAAATTCTCATGAGCTATATAATGATACCAAGTTATTAGCAAAAATTATTAGCCTATCTCCAGGTTTCAGTAGTTCCTAAGATATCTAATTATCAATATCCATTTCCTTTAAAGTCTCAGATATCCATCAGTGTAGAAGAGTGGGAAGACACCAAAGACTCCAAAGAACAAAGTCATCACCGAAGCAACCACCGCAACTCAACTTCCAGTGACCAGTCAGACCATCCCTTACTGCGGAGAAAGAGCATGCAGTGGGCCCGAAGACTGAGCAGAAAAGGTCCAAAACACTCTGGTAAAACAGCTGAGAAAATAACCCAGCAGCGACTGAACCTCTACAGGAGGTCAGAAAGACAAGAGCTTGCTGAACTTGTGAAAAATAGAATGAAACACTTGGGTCTTTCTACAGTGGGATATGGTATGCTCTTTAAAAGTATTGTATGCTATGGACTTGTGATTCTTGCCATAGTCTTTGTGTAGTTGGTTCAGATTTAGTAAGTTAAGAATCACATTTTTGTTTCACAGGCCAGTTTGAAGGAACTACTGACACATATCTAATACAGAAAATTATAATGATGACAGTAAAAGTAAATGCTAGAAATATTAAGTATTTGCTTAGTTCTCTAGGCACTCTGCTGAACTTATTATATGAATTATCTTAATTTTAATTTTCTCCAAAACTTTTCCATTTTAGAGATAAAGAAACTTAGTCAATAACTTGCTAATTAGCTTTTTAATAGCATGGCTGAGATTTATATCCTGTTCTGTCATGCTCTTACACACACACACACACACACACACACACTCTCACACACTCACACACTCTCACACACACCCAAATCACATTTTATTCTAGGAACTGGGATAATATGAACTTGAGGCATTGGCAAGTAATTAAATGTACCAGTCACAAATGAACCAAATCCATAAAATTTTAGTTTCTTGTGGTCCAGAAATAAAAGTCTACAAAAGTTTTAATTTGAAACTCAAATAGTACGTGATTTCATATAGCGTAGATTGCATCAATAATTATTAAGTTCCTGTGTTGATCTATGATTGCCATATAGACCAAAAAGCACAGCTTAAATAAATAATGCAAAGATAATTTTAAAATATATTCTTTACTACTCTATGAATTTTATTTAAAAAAGAAATTTAGTCAACTTAGAGTAAAGCCAAATGATAAAGTGGTTTTTGTTTTATATATATAACTTGGGTAAACCCGAAGCTAAGATAATATAAATATCATGCAGGTTAAGGATAAAATGGAATGCATTCTATATTTGTCCCATCTCATCTTTATTATTAAAGTCTCAACTTGAAACAGTGTATATAGGGAGAAATTTTAATTATTGAATTAGGTAGAGTTTAAAAGAAGTTAACCTGCTAGAACTATGCAAGGTGCTTTATGTGTATTTTTTCATTACTCCTCATAACCCTGAGTGGATAAGTGTCCCACTTTACCCTAAGAATTTGAAGCTTAGAGCTTAAACGCCTTGCTCAAGGGCCATACAGTTGAAATGTGTTGGGAGTCAGGATTCCATATGTAATTGAAATAATTATTTAGTACTTACTTAAACATAGTACAGACTAATCTGTTAGCAATAATTTTAATATAATCACACAAGGTCTTACGTTAAAGAGTAAATTCAAAGAAAAATTGATCTTCCTTTTAAAAACTATATTAATAATTCTTTGCTAATTTGATGACAGTATGATTGTATTTCTTATAGAACTATAGTCCTATATTTATGTGTACTTTTGTTAGTTATTATTCAGCTACTCTTTCTTTTTTTGGAAAGTTCTAGTAAATGATTGTTCATCCAAGTTCCAGCTGTGTTTCATGAACATTATAACTCAAGGCTGGTCCTGTAAGCAGTGTGGCAGATAACAGTTTGACTCTAAGAGACACAAAAATGCATGAACTGGCTGCATGGGAGAATCATCAGGGAACATATTATGTTTTTGCTAATGAAACTTCTATCAGGTACCTTGCATTTAGTTATTCTTGTGTTTTTTTTTTTTAAAATAAATCTGTTAATTTAATTCTCACACTAACTCTTACAGAAAAGAAGAATGGATATTGTCCACCTTCTTTTTTTCTCTCTCTTTTCATCTTTCTTTCTTCCTGTCTCTGTCCCATTCTAATCATCTATTCATCCATAGGTCCATCAATCCATTCTAAGGCCATGTACTAGCCACCCTTAATAACATAAAGATTATGAAAACAGGATTGGGATTTAACACATCATGAGCTTCTGGACTTCTCCATGTGTTCCTAACTCACAATAATTCATCCATCCAACAGATAATATTGGGCTACACTGGGAATAGAATAATGACCTATTCACATAGGACCTCTGCATTTTTGGAACTTATATTCTAGTATCAGCCAGTAGGCTCATTGAATTATTTAACCTCTCCAAGCCTCTTTTTATCACTGTGAAATGGAATTAATAATGTCTGTCTTATAAGTTTCTTGTGAGGGACAAATGGGATAATGAATAATAATGTGCTGAGCCCAGAACTGGCATTCAGTTAATACCACAAATCTTCCATTTATCGATTTAAGTACTACTGTATGTACATCTGTGCTTTATACATAAAAGGAGTAGATTTTTCTTTGCCCACCTCAGCCAAACCAAACAAAACAAAAACAAATTTTGTACCCTCAGGGGCAATATTGCCTCCATTGAGGATGTGTGCTTTAAAACAATTATTTTGCATGTTTGTCTTCCTTCCTTGAGAGAAAGGGAATATCTTGCTCATCTTTTCAACTTTGGATCCCCAATATATTACACATTTCCTGACACATAGGAACCCAGTAACTGCACATTGAATGTGTGAACAAATGGAGTGCTTACAGGTGAGAAAACAGGGTCTCAAATATAAATGATTTCCTAGCCTACTAGACACTCAAGTCAGTATTTTAACTTACGACTTTTGACTCTATGTCTCTTTGTATTTCCACTACACCACATGTTCTTTGTGCATATCATCAATATTCTATAGTAATTTATAGTTGAAAAATGTTTTAACATACATTAAAAAAATGCATGATGATTGATTTAACCATAAGTCATAATCTGCTTTTTTCTGAGTTAGGTCTGGCGTGCTCCAAAAGAATGAATAGATTACTTTTGACCTCTTGGATATGAGACATAAAGGAGAGGGAAAGGGAAGAGTCAAAAGATGACTATTGAGGGTTTTCGTTTGAACAATTAAGTATATGGTGGTGACATTCACTGAGCTTAGAGAAAGAAGACAAATATGTTGGGGTAAAGATGATAAATTTAACTCAGTCCTAACTAGGCAATGTTGTAAAAGAAGCTGGATATCTGTTATCTGGTTCTCAAGAAAAAGAAATGAGATGTTATATAGACTTAAGACTCTATATGCTGATAGAGCATATGGATTTTAATTAAAATCGTAGGAGTAGATGAAATAACCCCTGGTAAAGGACTATAAGAGAACTTTGGAAAACATTTCAAGAATGTTAAGGGAAGAAGTATTTTTTAAAAACAAGAGACTGAAATGTCTAGAACTGAATTACCCAAAATATGATAGTATGCTATCAATTGGTTACATGATTTATCATGACATTGATCCTTTATACTTTCAGAAGGCCATGTGTTTTGGGGTGGTCAGAGGCACTCCTCAGGCTGGTTACTTCCAGCCATAAGCAGTTTTGTCTGTTACCCCAATGTGAGTACAAATATCATTTGTTATATGTTCTATGATGTGAAAAAAATGTTGGAAAGTATTGGACTGAGATATAGGGGGCAATGATTAATAATACCAAAGAGTGTCATTGAGTGATAGATCATTGATAGACCTTGGTAAAAGTAGTATCAGTTAATTAGTATGTGTGCAAGCCAAATTTGAGTAGCTTGAGGAATGATGTGAGGTAAGGATTTGAATATAGTGGATTTAAATATATTAGAAACCCCAAGGTATTGGAAATTTAATGTTCTATCTCCACCATTTATTGCTTCTATTGCCAAAATCATGTCACCGTACAAGATAGATGTGGGAACTCCAATTATTTTGTCCACATTCCATCAAGCAGGAAGGAGAGAGATTACCAGAGAAGGAAAGGTCTCTTCAATTAAAACATACTATCAAGTAATTGCACTCACCATTTCAGCTAAGTCCCATTGGCAAGGAATATGTCTTATTTTTGGTGGCCCAAATCTAACGTTAAAGAAGACAAGAAGAATTACTCTATTGAGAGACAACTGTCTGTCTGCCACAGCAGATATTTTTAAGAAGTTTCATTGTGAAGGAGAGGTGAGAATATGGAGTTAACTGGATGGGAAAGTGGAGAGGGAAGCGAGACTGTTTGTTTTGAAGAACAGAGAGATACGAGCATGTTTATTAAAATTGAGCCATTAATGAAGAAGTTGAAAATACAGGAAAAAGATCATAGTTGGAACCTTTTGCTTTGGTAATTGGAAATGAAGAAAAATACATGTTTTAAATGCAGTAAACTTGTAGGTATTTTGACAGGAAGGTAAGTAACATTTCATGTGGTATTTCATAACGCACGTTGATATGACCAATATTATTTTCTAAATCTAGAAATTCAATTCTGGAACATATCTGGCCCCAAGGATTTGAGAGATGGAATTTGAAGACCTCTATATTTTGGTAAAATAGCTAAAGTGAAAATCTACAAATTCTGCTTGCTTTCCATTGAATTTTTTGGGGAAATTTCTTCACTATAATTTTTTAAAACTTCCCCTCAAAGTTCATGGCATTGTATACAACAAACTGGCCATGTGTTTTTGGGGCAAGTCACTATCGCCCTGAAATTCATGTTCTTTAACCATCAAATGAGGATAATAAAGCCTTCCTAAAGGGGTATGGTGTAAAATAATAAAATGTATGTGAAAAAATGACTTTTTAATCTGTAAGCTATACTGCAAATATGAATAATTATACTTTTCTTTCTGCTCATAACTGGCATTATTCTTCAACAATCTATTTAGAATAGCTCTCACATTCACAAAACAAAATTATTCTTTCTAACTATTGACAGATTCTTAATGATTAGCTCACAGAATGGCGCACACTAGTGAGTATAAATTGGCAAGTAAGTCTTCCTAGTGTGACTGCTCCTACAGGTGTTAGCCAATTTTGACATGGATTGTTGTAAGTTTCATACTGTTACTAAAAGATAAAATGCCAAGGTAGAAAAAAACCAAATCCTTTTAAGTGGCAAAGAGATAACTACTAGTTATCCGCTGGCTTTCATTACATCTATCAGAAGGTCTTAGTTTCTTTCTAAAGTAACTTTATAATTGCCTGAAATAATGGACAAATTAAACAAGTACTATTTTTTTTTAAGGCAATAAGGAGACTTAATCCTTTCATTCTCTTTCTTATGGGAAAGAAATAAGCAAAATTAACAAAAAGGACTGTTATTTCAACCCAAAGTTATGATAGATAAGGTAGTGGTAGTAGCAATACTAATAGTAGTAGTAGTAATAGTAGCAATCATCAACTTCTCATATTCTTTTGTAAATCAATTATCATTTTATGTAAGTTTTAAAAATTTTTTCCCAAAATCTTAGTCAGTAAGTCAGGTACCTTTTCTAGTACAAAATTATTTACAAATTTTCCTAAAGCAAATTACCAAAGAGGGAAAAGTTACCATAGCTAGATATTTCTTCAAGAATGGTGGAGGGTGGGAGGGATGGGGTGGCTGGGTGATAGACACTGGGGAGGGTATGTGTTATGGTGAATGCTGTGAATTGTGCAAGACTGTTGAATCACAGATCTGTACCTCTGAAACAAATAATACATTATATGTTTTAAAAAAGAAGAAGAAGAAGATAGCAGGAGGGGAAAAATGAAGGGGGGAATCGGAGGGGGAGATGAACCATGAGAGATGATGGACTCTGAAAAACAAACTGAGGGTTCTAGAGGGGAGAGGGGTGGGAGAATGGGTTAGCCTGGTGATGGGTATTAAAGAGGGCATGTTCTGCATGGAGCACTGAGTGTTATACGCAAACAATGAATCATGGAACACTACATCAAAAACTAATGATGTATGGTGATTAATATAACATAATTAAAAAAAGAAGAAAAAAGAATATTTTGCAGATTTTAGTACTTAGGAGGAATAATATAAGTATCTGAGGTCACTGTAACAAAGTCATCAACAATTTAGCATTTCAAAATTAATTGATTTTAAATTTTTATTATTTTTGAAATGTGTTGTTTACCTTTTTCCTATAAAAATGAGTATAAGAATACTGATATGCAAAATCAATATACTCCCAGTATAGATTCCCAGAATATGGATGATTTTATGTTACTCTGTATTTCCAGAACTGATTCTCATGAGGAGGCGGTCAGAAACAGAAGAATACATAGATGAGCTTGTTTTATGTTAATCTCATTCTGTATATAGAATATTAATAGAAAAAAACAAACTCAATGGTTTTCTCAATAGGTAAAGTAATGAAATTTTCAAAAGGGGTAATTGTTGAGCTGATAATGATTTCTGGTAAATGGAAATATTTGGGCAATGAATTTTTCATATATCCCTAAATTAAAACTATATAGTTTTGTTTCATGGATTTGTAACATGTCCTTCCCAGAACATTAAATGCAGTCAACTGCATTTAAATATACATATATTTTATCATTATGACTAGAAGTTCAAATGTGTTTTAGCATGTGTGTAAGAAGAATGTGGCCAATTTGAATAAAATGAAATATTTTTTACCATTGAGAAAAAAAGTTTATTGGTTGAATGAACTTTTACTCAATATTTTTTGAGAGGGCAGAGAATGGCTTCCTAATTGCATTAAGATAACAAAAAGAAACTTCCAGTTATGATGACTATTTATGTTCTCAATTTAAATAACTTGAAAAAATATAGATCAATAGTGTGCAGACTCTGGACAAAAGAAAGCATATAACTTTGTTACTTGAGGAAAGGGAATCAAATGAATTAAGACTTGTATTGTCTAGAAGTCAATGAGATGGACCCAAAATAAAATATATATTCATATATATGAGCTTTTCCAGTAGAAAAATCAATCAACAGAAACAGATCCAGAAAAATGTGAATATTAAAGTAGCTATTACAGTATGGTTTATATGCTCAAGATGTAGAGGAACACAGAAGCATGATAAGGAGAGAAACTAAAGATATAAAAGAGACCATACTGAACCTCCTAGAGGTCAGAATTTATAAAAGAGACCATACTGAACCTCCTAGAGGTCAGAATTTATGATGCAGTATTAAAAATGAAATGTGTGCTGGATGACATTAACATCAGGATAACTGTTGCAGAAGAAAATATCAATGAACAATAAACTATCCAAAATGCAGAATAGAGAGGGGGAAAAAAATAAAAACCTTGAAAAAATAAAGAGTGTTACTTACTGGTGGGACAGTATCAAGTAGTCATGCAATTGGTGTCCCAGAAGGAAAGAAGAGAATAGATATTTGAAGAAATAATGACCAAAATTTTTCCAAATTTGATGGGAACTCTATTCAAGATCTTAGAAGCTCAATGAAGCTCAAGCCATATACCAAATGAAATAATGCCAAGATACAGTATACAAAATTGCTGAAAAACTTCAAAAGGAGCCAGAGAAAAAAGACACTTTATGAATGAAAAACAAATACACTTGACTCTTGAGCAACACAGATTTGAACTATGCAGGTCCACTTATACATGGATTATTTTCAATAAATATACATACAATACTCTAAATGTGTTTTCTCATCTTTATGATTTTCTTTACAACATTTTTTCTCTAGCTTACTTTATTCTAAGAGCACAGTATATAATACATACAACATACAAATATATGTTAAGTGACTTTATTGGTAAGGCTTTTAGTCAGTAGTAGACTATCAGTAGTTAAGTTTGGGGGAGTCATACGCTACAAGCAGATTTTCTACTGCACAGGGGGCTGGCAACCCTAATTCTTGCCTTGTTCAAGGGTCAGCTGTACAAGGATGACAGTAGACTTCTTGACAGAAACTTTGCAAACCAAAACACAATAGAGGAATATCTTTGGAGTACTGAAAAAAATAGTTTGCCTAAAACTTTATACACAATAAAAATATATTTCTAAAATAAAAGCAAATAAAGACTGTTTTAGACAAACAAAAGCTGAGAGAATTTGTCAACAACAGATCTGCACTATGAGAAATGTTAAAGGAAGTTCTTAAGACAGAAGGAAATTGATGCCAGGTGGAAATTTAGATCTAAAAAGAAATGGTAGGGGAGCCTGGCTGGCTCAATGAAAAGAGCATGTGACTCTTGATCTTGGGGTTGTGGGTTCTGGCACCATGTTGGGTGTAGAAATTACAAAAAAAAAAAAGATAAAAAGAAATGTAAATATTGAGAAAATATAAAATATATGTTTTTATTTTATACATTTTGTTTAAAGACAATTTACTGTTTATAACAAACATTTTAAGATTTATAGAACATATAGAAGCAAAAATGTATGACAATAATACCTCAAATAATAGGAAAGTAGAAATGGAAATATAATTTAGTAAGCTTCTTATACTACACATGAAGTGGCATGTTATTTAAGCATAGCCACTGAGAAGTTAAGGCTGTATATTGTAAACCCTGGAGCAAGGGCAACAAGTATAGCACATCTGATTTTGTTTAAAAAAAAAAAAAAAAAGCAACCATCCTTGCTTGTTTATGTATTATCTATGGCTACTTTCACTTTATAGTACAAACAATTTACTAAATACAACAGAGATCATATGGCCCAAAAGCCTGAAGTATTTACTACCTGGCCCTTCACAGGAAAACATTTGCCAAATGATGACCAAGAGAAACTACAAAATAACTAAATTAAAGAGATATAACAATGCCCAATAGTGCAAAAACATTGGAATGATTATAAGAAGAAATTTTTTAAAATCTCAATTAATCCAAGCAAGGTAGAGAGGGGAGAAGAGAGGAACAAAAAACCATATGGGAAAAATAAAACACAACTAGCAAGAAGGTAGATTTAAACCCAACTATATTGATATTTATATTAAATATAAATGGACTAAACATTTCAATTAAAAGACAGAAGTCATCTTATTAGATTAAAAGAGGCAAGATTCAACTCTGTATTGTGTATGAACCCACCAAAAATTTAAAGAAACAAACAGGTTAAGAGTAAAAGCATGAAAATATATATTTCATGCAATCATAAATCCAAAGAAAACTGAGTGGCTATAAAAATATTAAAGTAGATCCATGCTGTAACATGGATGCTTGATAAACATGTGAAGAAGAAAAAAGCCACACAGAAACACACTGCATATTTCTAGAAAAGTCATTGTTCCTAGAAATCACTGGTTGCTAAGGTTTGGGAGTGAGAGGAACAATTGACAATAAAAGGGCAGGAGGGACCTTTTTGGCATTATGAAAATGTTCTCTATCTTAATTCTGGTATAAGTTGCATTACTGTATGCATTTATCTAGACTCTGTGCACTTGGAATTAGTGAATTTCTTTTTTTTTTTAACCAGCAAGTCTATGAAGTAAACAGAACAGTGATGATTATCCTAAGATAATTTAAATGTTATGCTTAAAATCATATAGGAAGTTTACAGTTAACTTATAAGTAAACCTATAACTAGAGATGCCTACTCCTCTTGTGAAGATTGTATCTACATAGCATACTGCCTTTCAAGAAAATTGCTTAAAAGGTGTATGAAGACAAGGACTTTGCCTACCTTTTCATTACTCTGTCCCCAGATTTAGCATTGTGACTCTAATCATGTCCAGTTAACATTATTAACTGACTAAACTGAAGAACAAAATAATACATGTGTGACAAGTTATGATTATTAACTGTCATAAAAATGCCTCCTATAAATCATATGGAAATACTACGGGAGAGCTATAAAATTGGAAAACATGTTATTTTTAAATTGTTCAGGTAATATGTTCAATATATTTTTCTTCAATCTCAGATATTATTTCAGGTGAAGTATCTTTAAATTTAAAGCAGTGTGTTCAGTTGTTAAAATGAAAAACTAAAACAAATAAATATGGTCTTTCCAAAATCTTTTAGACTTTCTGTAGTATATTTATTCTACTTTTTCAGATTATCAACTAGAATCATAGTTTTAAATTTAGAAGTACTTCACCTGAAAACATATAGCACACATTTGAAAAATGTAATTAATGTTCTATTTAAAAATAGGTGTGCCTATAACCCTTACTTTGTAAACAATCTGTATCCCTTTGGCCCACATCACTTAATACGGAATATCTGTCATCATAATATTTTGAAAGAAAATAGCATTTTGAGCAAGTCCCATTCACTGGGATACACAAAAACCTCTGAAAGTCAGTACTTGGTGGGGCAGGGAGGGGCACACACAGCAGAGAAAGCATTTTAACAGAGCAAAACTGGACTTTACACCATTGAAAAAATATGTTCTTAGACATTATTCACTTTTACTTTTATTAATTTTGTTTTTGAATTCTCTATCATATTAAAAAAATTGCAAGGGGGTTTTGGTCTTTAATATTTATAAAAGGTAGTAGATTTTAAAAGGTTAGGAAATATTGAATACTGTATTTTAAAAGGAAAATTGGGCCTACAAGAACTAGTTTTGTGTATGAAGCTTGTAAGTGATGGAGTAGCTCTTGACAGAGTTGAAACTGAACAATTTCTGAAGCTTGGCTTTATATCATGCTACTTGTTTCACTAATTTGAAACAATTCTAAATTGTTCTAATTCTAATCTTGATTTCTTAATGGTTTATATAAAGGGAGGTTAAGAGAGTCCTGATATTCATCTTGTGTATCACAAAATAGTTCTAAATTATTGGAAGGTAATGAAAATTATTTTAAATAGAGGTCATTAAATAAAATGACTGTTTTATCCTTATCTCTAACCATGTTTTCTCCCCCAAAATAGACTGGTAAGTTCAGTAAAATTGACAAAATAGTTGTATTCATAAGCATAGCTTGGTACTAAACTGAAATACATGAGCAAATTAGGTCAACACTATAAAAATAGCCAGTTTTATAGCTGGATAACACGTAACGTGTTTAGAAGTTCAGAAGAGGGAAAAATGAAATCATTGCTGGGTTATGCTATTACTGATTATTTGGATTATTGGACTATGTAGAAGAAGTAAGCACTTGTGCAACTGGGAGTATTTCCCTCAATAAGGTATTTCTTGTAGTGACTGAAGAAAAATATACCATCAGTCTAGTACAGCATCAATATCTTCATCTTTATTTGCTTTTTGCATCAGCATCCATATATGCTGTTGTATCTCCCTTCTAAAACAATCTCAGTCTCTCCTTTCCTCCCTCCCTTGTTCCTCCCTTCCTTCTTCCCCGTCTCTCTCCACCTCTACTCTCTCAGGTTCTCTAGCTGTCTTTTCTTCCCTCCTTCCAAATATCTTCCATTTCCATTGCTCCCAAGCCACCATCATCTTTCACCTGGGTTTCTATATTGTTTGTCTACTCTTCCTGAACCCAGATTTGAGCCACTAAAGTCATTTTTCCACAGAGCAGCCAAGTAAGGTAATATATTCAATAAGAAATTAGATCATACCACTTAGTCTCCCACCCTTGTAACCCTCCCATGATTTCCTATTGCTTTTAGAATAAAATTTGAGCTTCTGATCAAGGTCTGTAAAGCCCTAAAGGATTTGCTCCTAGTTTGACTTTTCAACATTGTCCCCAATTAATCTCCTCCTTGCTCACTTTAGTCCATCCACAAGGGCCTGCTTTTTAACTCAACCATCTAGCTTTCCCATTGATGTTCTCTTTGAACACTTTTTCTTTCCTGTCTTTGCATGCTAACACCTTCATATCGCAATACCTGTATGGTTATTATTTACAAGTTATGGATTGATTTTGCCTGCTACAATAATAGGAAACCTTTATATAGCACTTGATATAAATGAGGCACTGATTCTAGGAACTATATATTTATATTGTTACTTTTAAATTATATTTATTATTCATTTATAATTTAATTTGAACAATAACCTATGAGATAGTACTATTGTTCCCCCCCCCCCATTTTAGAGCACAAGAAATTAAAACGGCACAAGAGATTAAAAGAAACTAAGTAATTTGCCTAAGGCCTCAACATGAGTAACTGGGAAAGCTGGATTTCAATGCAGGCACTCTGGTTTCAGAATCTCTGTTCTTAACTGAGCCTCTTATTGATACCTTTGTATCATTTAGAATGTCTCTTTAATTACATAACACATAATGGATATGTTTTTAGAAATATTTAGTGAAATCTATGTAAAATTTCAATTTCTTTCTGATCAAATTTATTCTCCTTATTTAAAAGTACTCTTAATGGGAGCCTGAGTTCAGTCATTAAGCATCTTCCTTCGGCTAAGGTCATGATCCCAGGGTCCTGGACTCAAGCCCCGCATCCATCATCCATCAGGCTCCTTGCTCAGCAGGAAGCCTGCTTCTCCTCTCACACTCCCCCTGCTTGTGTTCTCTCTCTCGCTGTCTCTCTCTCTGTCAAATAAATAAATAAAATCTTTAAAAAAATTAAAAAAAATAAAAGTACTCTTAAAATTCTTCAACAGGAAATATTTTGTAAGAAAAGTAGGCGTATAAATCCATTTCCTTTCTAATGTGATCTCTTGACATGAAACATTCTAAGCAAAATATTTGCTCTATGGAGATTTTGATTTAATAATTGCATGTGCTAATTAATACAGCAAAATAAATTTCTCGGTAAATACTACTAGAAATTTTTTAATTTGACTCTATACAATTTCTTTTAAAGTTTTCAATATTTTGGTACATTTATTTTAATTTTTCACAAGAATAGCTTCATTTAAGGTAATTATATCAATGATTAAATAATTTTAACAAAACAATATAAATATGTAATGATATAACGATTTTTATTTTGCCAGGGTCAGAGATTACTTGTCAGGAACACATCGAATATGCTCACAACAGATTTTTTTTAGCACATATTTTCCTGATAGGAAATAGAATATTGATTCTGGTTCATGAACCAAATATTCCAAAGCAATTTTATTTTATTCACTAAATATGTTGTAGTTTTGGTAAAGAGCCTTATTTAATTCACTGGGACTTGTCACCACCAATGATGATGATGATGATGATGATGATGATGATGATGATGATTATGGTAGGAAACTTACCACAGTTTCCCTTCCAGAATTCAGAAATAACAAAAAAATAAATATAAGGAATGACCGATAGAGAGTAATACCAGACTTGGCACTGATAAAACTAGATCGTTGAATATGGTTTTGATATGTGACCACAATAGGTTTTTAAAACCTTGCTTTCTAATTTTTTTTTTTTATTTGGCAGAGAGAGGGAGAGAGACAGCGAGAGAGGGAACACAAAGCAGGGGGAGTGGGAGAGGGAGAAGCAGGCTCCCCGCCAAGCAAGGAGCCCGATGCAGGGTTAGGGTTAGGGGACCCTGGGACCGTGACCTGAGCCAAAGGCAGACCCTTAAGGACTGAGCCACCCAAGCGCCCCTAAAACCTTGCTTTCTAATTCTTAACCACAGAGTCACAAAGAGGAGAATGAACTGTAAGATTTCCAACAAAGCAGCATGACAGAGAAAAAGCAGATAGAATTAACTCTACAGCAAAGCAGACATGAAAGACCAAGAGAGAATAACTTTGAACTCAGCAATTTATTTTAATTTCTTTTAACCTAACACTGAGGAGAAGTCAGCGAGGGGTGGGGTTAGGGGGGGAGAGTGTGGGGAAAGAAACCATGAGTGATGAGTTCTGATTGTGTAACCCATGTCTTGATATAAATCATATAGGACCACTGAACTGAGCACATTAACAAAACATTCCCTTCAATTTCTGGAGTGCATGGAAACATGAGAATCTTCAGAATGATAAATAAAACAGACTACTTGAGCAGAAAAAAATATCAGCACAATAGTTATATCTACTGCTGTAAAGTTCTCAGTTATCTCCACAGTTTTTACACTTGTAACAGGCAAACCAAGTCACCGATATATCTTGACTTCATGCCAGAAGACAAATGAGTACAACATTATGTTAATAATCAAGGAAAGAGGTTGGGTATTGATATTGACTGAGAAGTTATTTGTTAAAATTGTTTTCTCTAATGCCATTGTTTAATAATGTTCACTGTTTATACGAGAAATTTCAAGAATGCCACTGTTTATATAAGAAATTGAGTTATACATAGCCAAATGAGATGGAGATTTTCTAGTAGACCTGATACATTTTAGAGTATCCTGCTTAAGTCTCTAGAATGTACTATGGATCTGTTCCTTTGTACAGCATTTATGGAAATTCTCATAAGGGGAAAATTTCTCAAAAAGTATAGATAAATCAAAATTGCTTTTTATATAGAAAAAGGACCTTGGTCATCTCCTGCCAGTACAATATGTTTTGAGTTGGAATTTTACCTTATTTGAAGTAAGCTCATCATTTTATATTCATTGGAATTCTGAGCTCCAACTGGTTGAGTTAGCCATTTACCCCTAGGTATAATGGACAGGTTTAAAATACAGGGTACGAGTAAAAGTACAGGATTCTCAGTTAAATTTGAATATCAGATAAACAGCATATAAATGTTTTAGTATAAGTATGCCACAAACAGTATTTGGGACATATTTATACCAAAAAAATGTTAGTTTTTATCTGAAATTCAGATTTCACCAGGCATTCCCTATTTGGCCTGACAACCCTATCCCTCTGACAGGATACAATTCCTGTGTCCACCCTAGAGATATACAAACAAATATGTTCCTTTTTTTAAATATAAATTTGATGATCTTAGGATTATAATAGTTTTACTTGCAAACTTAGGGTAAGTTTGATTACACTGCAGTTTATCTTCCTTGTAAGATAAGGATGTTCATTTATAGACTTTAAAAATAGGACACATCTGCATGGCAACTTAAACTATCATAACTGAAAATATTATTAAATTTTACATATTCAAGTGATAAGCTTCTAGTTAGATGAACATAGTGGTAGACATTATTTAACAAAAATGATACAGATTGTCCAGGGCAGGAAATTATCAGAGTCAACTATGTTGGCCTAAAAAAGACCTTTATTTTAACTTTATGCATTTGAGTATTGATGTATCTCCATTGGTATGAAATATATTCTTAGATTTTGGATCAAACTGCAAAATTTAGTACCTTGTTTTAGGAACCAAGCTTATCTGCAACTGAAGTTGCCAAAAGGATACCATGTCTGGCTCTAGAGCAGGATTTTGAACAGTACTCTCAACAGCCTAAAAATGTCACCCTTGGGAGGATTAACGTTTATTGAAGTATGTGTCCACATGGCTTTACATTTACATCTTATCATAGCTTGGCAGCTAAAAAATTGAGATCTCAAAGCTGTTTTCTTTTTCAGTGTCCTATATAATATCAAGTTCGCTCTCCAAACTTGAAGGCTGACAATGTTTTCAGAGTGAATTGAAAAAATTAAAAAGACAAAGCCTTTTATTTTAAAAATACATATTGTTTTAGAAGAACAGCAAATAATTTAGTAGTACACCTCCCTTGAAACTTACAGTTAATTCTGCTCTGCAGGAGTCTTTGTATTTTGTGAAAACATTAGGATGGCTTATATCAGGTATATCCTATAACAATGTGAAACATTTAGAGCCTTCAAGGTTTTTAGATACATTTCTGTTGTGTTTTTTAAACAGGATGTCATCAGATGACTTTTCACAGAATTTCCCGTATGAATATTAATATCTGGCCATCTATAACCACAATTATTTTTTATAATTGAGAAGACATAATAAAATAATAAACATCTTGTCTAGATATTTCTTTAATAGAAATACTTTTTCAGTGTAATAGCTTAAAGGATAGAATATAACTGTAGTTGTTCTGAACAGAATTAGATACTTTATTTTTATCATCTGTGGGGAAAAAAAAATGAGTACCTTTCAGATATTTCCAATGACAGTAATTTGAAAATAGTCAAAGTTATGTACACAATCATGCTGTGGGCAAAACTATAGCAAGTTCTCGTTGACAGCTGTATGGTTTGAAGATTAGATGCTCTACAGTAATTCCTGTAATTTTCTGTAAGTAGTATAACAAACTTGGCATTTATTTATCTTCTAGATGAAATGAATGATCATCAAAGTACCCTCTCCTACATCCTGATTAACCCGTCTCCAGATACCAGACTAGAGCTGAATGATGTTGTGTAAGTTGATCTCCTATTTCACATAAGGCATTTATTTTTAGAAAACCAGTAATTTATTTATTTCTATATTTTTGTTTCCACCATTAAAGTCCCTTATTTCTTGTTTCATAAATGCTTATAAACTCCAAGTCTAATTTTTATGTTCAATAAATAAATGCATTTTATGTATTTCTTTGTGTAATACTGTAAAAAAAACGCATTGTAGAATTGTGGAGGTATAAAAGAAGAAAATAGCAGCAGGAATTCTGTATTCTGTGAGCTCATATATATTTGGAGAAATAAGAGAAAACATGCAGAATAATAAGAGAACAGCTCAGAGGAAAACCTGAAATACTCCACATTATCTAGTTCTAAATATCTTAAGTGTTCCCAAAAGCTCTAAGTAAAATAAGTCAAAACGCTTACTAGGAAAATGTCTATGGTAGTAACTTGGTTAATCAAAAACTCTGTGCCATGCATGTACAATTGCATTAGTGTTTCCTTAAAAGTGTAATATAGAGATAAGACATTTTTCCTGATTTCAAAGTCTTACATTCTAATTAACAAAATACAATTTAAACATAAAAATTTAATAGCAATATATAATATGATTTTTTTACTAATGAATTAAGCATCAACTGAGTGAAACAGTGCTTTTCTAATTTCAAAGAGGAAGACATTATTGTGAGTTACAGTGATTACAGAGGATATAAGGATTTGAACTAGACTTTGAAAAGTAGATAAGATTTGTGTAGGTGGAGAGCACAGGACATTCCAGAACAGGGAAATGGCTAGAGAAAATGTACTAAGTGGGGATTGCATAATGTGCTTCATTTGGCAATACTACAGAGTCCAGTTTGACCAGAGTAAAAAAGCTTTGTATTACTAGCATGTCTGTTGTTCACTAAACATAATATTGGAAACGTGTATTAAACCTGACTCTGGAAGGACTTTAGATAACAAAATAAGGAGTTTAAACTCAGTTTAAACCTTATAGGCAAGGGGAGGTACTTAGATATATGAAGAAGAAAGTAGCGAGATTTTAGAAAAGGCATTTTGACCGTTAATGGTGTAAGCCTAGGGGAGAAATATCTAATACGGATTTGCCCTTGAGGTCCATGGTCCTGAGGCTGAGCAGGATCAAGAGCTACTGAGCTAAGGTAGCTAATTCCAGATTGCATTACTGACATAATACAAATACCAAAGATCCAAAAGTTTTGGTGGGTGTGAGGTCAACAGGATGTGTTTGTATCTATAATCAGGAAAATCAGGAATAAAGTCAGAGACTAAGAGGACTGAGAATATTCTGTGATGCAGAGTATAAATGGATCCATGCAAGTGGTTTAGAACTAAAGCTAGTAATATGCCAAGAATTAGAAGGCTACCTTTATATATTTTGTGGGAGGTTTTGCCTGGGATGTAAAGGATATATATATATATTTTTTAAAGAGCATTGCAAGAAGTAGAATTTACTGGCAGGATGGATTAAAGTTGAAATAGGCATGAAAATAGGGAAACCAGTTAAATTGCTGTTAGGAAAGTATGAGGAAGATAAGAATCTCTCATAGCATTAGGATAATGGATTGTAAAGGGAGGCTTCTATGTAGATACACTTAGGAAGGCAAAGAGTAAGACTTGTCATTGGTGTGAGAATTGGAAAAGAAGAAGTCTAACATGGCTTTAAGATTTCAATACTATAGAGAACCCAGAAGTGGACCCACAACTATATGGTCAACTAATCTTTGACAAAGCAGGAAAGAATGTCCAATGGAAAAAAAGTCTCTTCAACAAATGGTGTTGGGAAAACTGGACAGCAACATGCGGAAGAATGAAACTGGACCACTTTTTTACACCATCCACAAAAATAAATTCAAAATGGATGAAAGACCTAAATGTGAGACAGGAAACCATCAAAATCCTAGAGGAGAACACAGGCAGCAACCTCTTTGACCTCAGCCCATAGCAACTTCTTATTAGACATGTCACTGGGGGCAAGGGAAACAAAAGCAAAAATGAACTATTTATTGGGACTTCATCAAGATAAAAAGCTTCTGCACAGCGAAGGAAACAATCAACAAAACTAAAAGGTGACAATGGGAGAAGATATTTGCAAATGGCATATCTCATAAAGGGTTCCAAAATCTATAAAGAACTTACCAAACTCAATACCCAAAAAACAAATAATCCAATTAAGAAAGGGGCAGAAAACATGAAGTAATGCTTTTCCAAAAAAAAAAAACCATCCAAATAGCTAACAGATAACACGAAAAGATGCTCAAAATCACTCATCATCAGGGAAATACAAATCAAATACAAAAGATAAGATGATGAGATACCACCTCACACCTGTCAGAATGGCTGAAATTAACAACACAAGAAACAAGAGGTGTGGGCAAAGATGTGGAGACAGGGGAATCTCGCACTATTGGTGGGAATGTAAACTGGTGCAGCCACTCTGGAGAACAGTATGGAGGTTCCTCAAAAAGTTGAAAGTAGAACTACCCTACGCTCCAGCAATTGCACTACTAGATATTTACCCAAGGGTACAAAAATACAGATTCAAAGGGGTACATGCACCCTGATGTTTATAGCAGTATTATCAACAATAACCAAACTATGGAGAGAGCCCAAATGTCCATCAACTGATGAACAGATAAAGAAGATGTGGTATATATATATATATATATACATATATATATATATATATATATATAATGGAATATTATTCAGCCATCAAAAGGAATGAAATCTTGCCATTTGCAACAATGTGGATAGAGCCAGAGTGTATTATGCTAAGTGAAATAAGTCAGCCAGAGAAAGACAAATACCATATGATCTCACTCATATGTGGAATTTAAGAAAGAAAACAGATGAACATATGGGAAGGGGGAAAGGAAAAAAAGGAGAGAGTGAAACAAGCCATTAGTGACTTTTAATGATGGAGAACAAACAGGGTTGATGGATGGAGGTGGGTGGGGGGTGGGCTAGATGGTGATGGGCATTAGAGGGCATTGTTGTGATGAGCATTGGGTGTTGTATGTAAGCGATGAATCAGTGAATTCTACTCCAGAAACCAATATTACACTGTATATTAACTAACAAAATTTTTAAAAATTTCAATTTTATGTGATGGCCAAATAAATAAATAAATGCTGGTTCACTGAAGCAAATCAGAATAGGGAGGCAGTTTTCTAGGAAGAAAAGGGGAATTTTTGGCTGTGGAAAAAAAGAAATGATGAGTTTTCTATTATGAATAAATTTGATATGAACATCCAAAAAAAAAAAAAGATGGTGAGCTAGAGTTTAGATACATGTCTAGAAAGCATATAGAAATATAGTACTGGAGCTTGAAGAGAAGCTAGTTATGTAGAAAATATTGATTTTTCATCTTCCAGATGAACAAAACTAAAAAAAAAAAAAAGACTGATTTTAGGGTAGAAAGATAAGTATGTTTCAAAAACTTCATAGGAAAATACCTCAACAGGAATAACTTTAACCCAAAATCAGTGTGAAAACAATTTATAATGCACCTCAAATACAACTAATTAGTATAATGCTTTATATTGCCATCTGATAATTCTGGTTAGAATATTAGAGCTTTAGGGAATGAGATTCATGATAATTTCACCTGCTTGAATTCTTTTGTGTGTGTGTGTGTGTGTTATTGGTACATAGTATTATTTTCTTTTTTTTTTTTAATTTTATTTTATTATGTTATGTTAATCACCATACATTACACCATTAGTTTTTGATGTAGTGTTCCATGATTCAGTGTTTGCGTATAACACACAGTGCTCCATGCAATATGTGCACTCCTTAATACCCATCACCAGGCTAACTCATCCCCCCACCCCCTCCCCTCTAGAACCCTCAGTTTGTTTCTCAGAGTCCATAGTCTCTCATGGTTCGTCTCCCCCTCCGATTCCCCCCTCTTCACTTTTCCCTTTCTACTATCTTCTTCTTTTTTTTTAAACAAATAATGTATTATTTGTTTCAGAGGTACAGATCTGTGATTCATCAGTCTTGCACAATTCACAGTG
>NC_138374.1:117506684-117515106 GCF_054177405.1 Leptonychotes weddellii
ATGATGGACTCTGAAAAACAGGCTGGGGGTTCTAGAGGGGAGGGGGGGTGGGAGGATGGGTTGGCCTGGTGGTGGGTATTGAGGAGGGCACGTTCTGCATGGAGCACTGGGTGTTATGCACAAACAATGAATCATGGAACACTTCATCTAGAACTAATGATGTAATGTATGGGGATTAACATAAGAATAAAAAAAAAAAGTTAAAAAACAAAACAAAACAAAACAAATTCTAACATTATTGAAATGTATGAGTTTGGCGGATGAACATTTTCCCATTTACCAGTAGAACGAATTAAGAATTATTTTTTCTTCTTTTTTTTTTTAAGATTTTATTTATTTATTTGACAGAGAGAGACAGAGAGAGAGGGAACGCAAGCAGGGGGAGTGGGAGAGGGAGAAGCAGGCTTCCCGCGGAGCAGGGAGCCCGATGCGGGGCTCGATCCCAGGACGCTGGGATCATGACCTGAGCCGAAGGCAGCCGCTTAATCAACTGAGCCACCTAGGTGCCCCATTATTTTTTATTCTTTTGTATAATTGCTCACCGTTGCAGAACCTGAATTTTAGATTAATTTCTAGATAGTTAAAAGGTTATCTCTGCATATTATTCTTCAGAGCATGTATCAAATGACTACTTTTTTAGAATCCTGAAATATATAAATTAAAAAGACTATAGAAATTATTTAGATCAGATTTATTTATGAATGATAAAAGACTAAGAGCAGTTAAGTAATAGAAGGATCATAGCTGAAATTTAGGTCTCCTTGTTAGGAAAATAGTCAAAGAAAGGGATGATAAATCAACAGGATAGTAAAGTAAAACATAAAGTTTTGATAAGATGAAGGTGGTGAAACAGACCATAACTAAAAAATAATAATTCTTGATTCATCAGCATACATCATCATAATCTGCTTAGGTACAGAAACAAGACAAGTCCTGCCAAATTGTATAGGCCAAGTAAAAAGTGAATCCTTCTACCGATGCTATGCATAGACACAGTTTAGATCACCTAAAAGCTAAATACGTTTGAAGCAGCAGTCTAAGGTGTAAGTGTGAATTAGTTTTGCCTTTATGTACTCTTATAGTTATTTGCTTTGTTTTCTTTTCCTAGATACTTAATCCGACCAGATCCGCTGGCATACCTTCCAAACAGTGAGCCCAGTCAAAAAAACAGCATCTGCAATGCCGTGGCTCAAGACTCTCGGGAGGAAACTCAGCTTTGATAAAAGGAAAATAAGAGACCCTTTTTCCCTACAAAAATCTTGCTTGAAACCACTCTAAATCTTAGGGGAAGAATGAGTGGTGCTGGCATGAAAGAAACATGATCAGAATATATTCAGTTCTCTCGTATTAAAAGCAATCTATTCTCTTAGAAGTCTAGATTATTTTGAAATTTAAAGTATTGCTTATTGGTACTCCTCCTATTAATCTGAAAGACATCAATGGAATGATTTTAAAAACCTAAATTAAAACCAAAAATTTAAATTGGGTATTTGTTTGACAATAATCCAAACTTTAAGAAGCTAATATTTAAAAGTATTAAGGTTTTATGAAAGTAAACAGAAAATCCAACTATATTTGGTGCATCACAATGGACATAGAAGATTGTGGCTCCTCTTAAAAATTAAAGTCATATTATATTCTTTAAACTTGCCGTTTTATAAAACTGAGCTCATCATAAATGTCTAGCATCTACACAAAGATTAACCAACAAACTTGTGTGGCTGACTTTTGTGTAAGACTCATAGTTTGCTTTAGAGTATAAATCTTTAAATCATTTTAACCTTTTTTGTTGCCTTTTCATATGATATCATATTCATTTTAGAATTTGAGATGTTCACAGCATGTTTTAAAACAGTGAGGAAACCAAAACAAACAAAAAAATATCAAGTACCTGAACTTTTTGCTAACTTTATGTCTGACACACATTGTATGCCAAGAAAAGTGTTAAAAAGCAAATATTTATTATTCTCCTAAAAGAATGCCTAACAGAGAAAATACTAAAAACACATATGTTGACTTAAATTGAAGCCAAGAATTAAAACATTAACTGGTTTTCATTAGGCTCTTGAGCTTTAACATTTTCATAATCTATATAGTGTATTTCATTAGAAAGAGACTTTAAAATTCAATCAGGCAAAATTATACCTTTTATGGAATAGAAGGACATTCTAAAACATTAAAAGTCCTCCTCTATGTTTTAGTATTGAAATACTCACACGCAAAACAATGGTATGTTAAAAAATTTGATTTAATTTTGAAAAATCATCTGTAGGACATAGGTTTTAACACTGTGAGGAAAAAACATGTAGTGAAGATAGGTAGTTTTTGCCATTGAAATTTAATATAAATCATGAAGAATTTTACAGTTATAAATTAAATATAAATTGACCCTTGGTGTTATTTTATTGCTTTATTCCCCTTCAGAAATAGACTGAAAAGCACAAGAGCAGAGTTTGCCTTGTAGTTGGAATGTGTTAAGGTATTCCCATGAGAGAGATATTGATAAATTTAAAAAGATATTTTTCCTCTAATTTTGTATTTTAAAAAATTTCTGGCCTTGACATTGAATTTTAATTTCACAAAAAATTGGACATATAAGACTAGGAAGAGACATTTTCTTTTTCCTTTTCACAAAGAAGCAGATAGGTTGGAAAGTCAGTAGAAGAATTAAAAAAAAAAAAAACATAGATAAAGAAAGCCTAAAATTCCCCAAATAATTCTATGGAAACGAAAATGTAAAACCTAACATGTGAAATTATAGCTTGATAGCCATTGTATAATTTGGCTTAGAGAAGATTCGTTATTGTTGTTTTTTAGTATTTTTTAGTATTTTTAGTATTTTCCATTACTCTCATTTTAGAATAACAAAAACACCAAGAATGTCCCCTAAAACAGGGAAAGCCTATCGTTAACTTTCTTTTTTTTTTTTTTAAAGATTTTATTTATTTGACAGAGAGAGACACAGCGAGAAAGGGAACACAAGCAGGGGGAGTGGGAGAGGGAGAAGCAGGCTCCCTGCTCAGCAGGGAGCCCGATGCGGGGCTCCATCCCAGGACCCTGGGATCATGACCTGAGCCGAAGGCAGACGCTTAATGACTGAGCCACCCAGGTGCCCCTATCGTTAACTTTCTTTAATCAGTCAGGGAAGTAGAGAATTTATAACAAGTTACCTAAAATTGGAAGCGGACCTTAAAACGAAGATTGTATGCATATTCATGCATGTATGTTGTAGACACGTGAAATATATTTGGCAAACTTATATATTCATCTGTAAATTATTCAAGCTAAAGGCAGAATTGAACTAATATATGTAATGGAGAACAATAATGAGTTTAATTAATTTATTTTATATTTGACATCAATTATCAAATGTGATCTTTGAGTTGCCATTTCATTACTCCCTTATAGTTCTTTTTAGGAATAAATGTAAGATTTTATGAATATTCTATTTCCCCAGGAGATCTCAAGCTTAATATTTTTGCATTTTGACCATTGTCAAGACTAGGACTCTAAGCTAGGACATGACTATATTTCCTATAAAACTAAAAGTTTTGTTTCATAAATTTTACAATAATTATTTTTGATTATGAACATTAGTCCAAATTTAATAATTGACACAATTCGTAACAGCTTGCTATAATAATGATAGTTTATTAGTTTTTCTGTTATTTAAAGCATAAAAATGCTTCTAAAAGCCTTTTAACGAACTGTTGCCTTTTTAAAATACTTGCACACAAAAATAAACCATAAAGTCAGTAACAGTCCTTGTAATCCTATGGGAATTGGTTCTGTTTATTGTCTATGTACCATTTTGCTACCAGTTACATTGAATCGCTTAAAATAAATAATAAAAATTATTTCTGATGGTGAAAACCCTTGGTGCTTTTTGCCAAAACTTCAATCGTTTAACCAATTATGTTTTGAAACTACAAAACTCCTTTTGTCACTTCTATATAAAGTAATATAAACATGAAGAAACACCAACATGAACAATGAAGGTCGTCTCATTGGAAAAGATAGCCATAAAAAACCTGTTGAATCACTTCTTAACGTAATAGTTTCTGAATAACTATGTGGTAGGAAAAGAGGAGGGAGGAAGGGTCAGGGAGAATGGAGGTAGTGAAGAAGTGAACAAAGGGAAGGGAGGGAAAAGCAGAAAAGAAAAGGAAGGTGGAAAAGAATGAATGTATGTGCTAGAAGAGAAATATTTTTTTATGAAACAGATACACTAATTTAAAGACCAGATACACTAAAGACCAGAAAAGCACTGGCTAGATAATATATAATTTTAAATGCAAAGATAGACTTTTGGCTCCAGGGAAACGGAGCCTATTCCTCCTAAGTACAGATACAAACTCTAGATATTATTTATCAAACAAGCATCAGAAGACTGAAAAGTGAAAAGAAGAAGGAAGACAGACCAGGAAACTGGGTCTTTCAGAGCAGCATGGTGGTGAGTTCCCTGGGGTTTTTTGTTGCCTCCTATGTAGCCTGCTCTGCATATTGGGAAATGCCGAGGAGCACGGACAAAATGTCCCAGAAATAACCCGCTCTCTCCGTGCAAGGTACTGACTGCTGCAGCGGGTGCAGCTTCCAGCACAGACTTCTGATGCGCCTGCCCTTCTCCAGTCAACCTCCCCAGGGGCCAGGAGCCCCCCTCAACACCCCCTCAGATACTGTTGTCCTTGAATGCCTCCGGTGAGACCATTCCCCATGAACGACTCCCCCCACATCTCCAGCAGGTTCTGCCAGTTGACAGTACCACAGTGACTTTCTGCAATTCTGTGGGCCACAGCTGTGACATCTCTTGCAGCCTTGAGTTCAGTCCCGGGGTCTCCTCGCGGGGCACTCTGTCTCAGCCCTGATAACGACTCCCGCTCCATACGGCCGCTGTTGCCATATTATTTTCAGTTCTCTTTACTTATTATTGACCCATCTGTCATTACTGCAAAGCTCTGCTACAGCTAATAATTCTCTACATTAAACTTTGTCTAAATCACTGTGTGGTTTCTTTCTCTAGATTGAATCCTGGCTGAGACACGACGCACAAATCAGCCGTTCTTCGATCTGATTAAATCTGTGATAATGTTGATACCAAATTTCAAGGACTGCAATTTAAAGGACAGATTTTGGGAACATTCAACAAATTAAGTAGCATCTGCTGGGGAACTTTTAAGACAGACCATGCTTGGGGCGCCTGGGTGGCTCAGTTGGTTAAGCGCCTGCCTTGGCTCAGGTCATGATCCCAGGGTCCTGAGATGGAGTCCCACGTGGGATCAAGCCCCCAGTCGGGCTCCCTGCTCAGCGGGGAGTCTGCTTCTCCCCCTCCTTCTGCCCCTTCCCCCCACTTGTGCGCTTTCTCTCTAATACATAAATAAAATATTTTAAAAAATAAGACAGACCATGCTCATCCTGCGGATTATTAGACCACTTTATATCATTTTGCTCTTCTCTGCTTTTTTTTTTTTAAGACTGCTCTCCAAGCTATTTTATTTGGAGGAACATGTCAGCTTTAATTATTGTGGATCAATGTAATATTATACCAAATTGTCCTAAAAGTATAGTTATTCGGCTTATAATTAAAATCTGTGTTCTATCTTACTACACAATAGAATTATATTATTTATATCTAAAAATGTTTCAATAGAAACAAAATAATGATCTGTCTTCCTAAGTATAAATATAGCAGAGATCTTTAACAAATTGTACTGTAATTTAGTCTCACTCTGAAGAAATTTATAGTTCTACACAGAGATTTATATTTCCGTTTCTACCATATACAAAATAGGTTTCATTTCATGTGATACCAGGCCAGATATCTTTGCATTTGTAAGTTAAATACAATTCAGAAAGGAAACATTCCTAAGTTTACAGACATCATTCCCTGATCAGTATGTTATTAATATTTGTATAGAATAAGAAAGTTTAAAATGGTCTTGGAACACGAGCATTTATTTTCTTCTCTGAAAACTCTCAGTTCGCCAAAGACAGGGCTATGAGATGTTCTTATTACTAGACCTGTGGTAAGTACTGAAGTTGAAGTTTATAAATACAGTGCTTAGTCTTAGAGGACACAAATAAATTATATAATGGCTAAAGTAATCATTTTTAACTTGTATTTTTTAATACTGATGATTGCCATATGTCAAAAATTATATCATTATGCATCAAATGTATTAGATTCTAAATTTGAATGGAGACCAGAGAATGAAACCCACAAAAAAATCTGTCAATCTATCAGTCTTAGTCCATTTGGGCTGCAAGAACAAAAATACCATAGACTGGGTGGCTTAACAAACATTTCTTTTTCACAGTACTGGAGGCTGAGAAGTCTAAGATCAAGACATCAGCAGATACAACGTTTGGTGAGGACCTGCTTCCTGGTTTATAAATGGCTTTCTTCTTGGATCACCACGTGGCAGAAAGTGGAGAGAAGCAAACTTTCTTGGGACTCTTATAAGGGCCTGAATCCTATTTATGAGAATTCTGCCCTCATGATGTCATCAAATCTTAATTTCCTCCTAAAGACTTCAGCTCTTAATGTCATCACATTGGGGGCTAGGGTTTCAGCATATGAATTTGCAGGGTGGGGGCATATAAACATTTGGTCTATAACATTCTGTCCCTGTCCCCATCCCCCAAATTCACAGTTTTTTTCGCATGCAAAATACATTCATTGCATCCCACAATTTCCAAAACTCTCAACTTGTTTCAGCATCAACTCTAAAGTCTAAAGTCCAAAATCTTATCTAAATACTATCTAAATCAGACATGGATGAAACCCAAAGTACAATTTATTTACTTACTGTTTTAGTCTGCTTGGGCTGTTTTAATAAAATACAATAGACTGGGGGTTTTAAATAACAGAGAGTTATTTCTCATGGTTCTGGAGGCTGGGAAGTCCAAGATCAAGGCAGATTTGTTTGGTGTTTGGTGAGAGCCCACTGCCTGGTTTGCAGGTGGCTGTCTTGGGGTACACTCAAATGGCAGAGAGTAGAGAGAAGCAAGCTCTCTCAAACTCTTTTAAGGGCATTAATCCCATTCTTGAAGCTTCACCTTCATGACTTCATCTAACCCTAATTATCTCCCAAAGGCACCTAACATCATTACACTGGAGGGTATGATTTCAAAATGCAGATTTGAGGGAGACACAAATATTTAGTCTATACTGGTCATAAGATCTCACAAGGAAACTGGAATTTTGTGATACATATTTGGCAGGACAGGTTTGGCTATACTGCAATAATGCATAAACACCATAATCTCAGGGCTTAATATAAATAAAAGACTATTTTAATCTAGAATAATGCCCAATGAAGAAAATGACCTTAAGTTTTAGGTTAAAGATTTTATAAATATATATTCATTGGAAAAATATACATTTCCAGATCATTTAAGTAACATAAATATAACAGAAATGGTTATTACCTTAACTAAGAATTCAAACTTGGACAGAAAAAGTTGAGAAAACTGTAATAATCTTGAAAAATACTTCAGTTTTCATGTTTTGCACCAACTAAGGTACAAATGATTTGATTTTGAAAATAGAATATCTTATGATCACTTTTTAATGAAAACTAATTGATTTTTAATGTTTTTGGCAAAAAGCATGCTGTGAAATGACTATGGCATGACTGAAATTTCCACTGGAAAACATGTTGCTAAAAATAATTAAGTAGCTGTGCTTGATTTATTGTCTCTAACTAAAGAAGCAAAGTTCTTTGGTTTGAATTACTCAACGTCCTCCAACTTCGTGTGGGCAATCCTCATTTCTCACTTTAGTGAAATTAAGATTTATCCTTGACTAGGAAACAAGCTGCAATCCAATTTGAAGTAAGAGGAAGAGTAATCAGTTACCTCTGAGTCATTGTTATAAACGGAAAAGTCTAAATGAGCAGGGTAGAAGATGGTTCTTTGATCACTTAGAAATGTAAATATTCCAGGGCACATATTTTTAAAACAAGAAATCTGTTAAAACTTTTTTTTACCTATTTACTAATATGCTTGTGATATTTATCAGATAGTACTAAAAGATAAAATCACTTTATAATCATTAAATAAAATGATTTTATTCCATTGAGTCCTTTTGGGGTCATGCTATCATTTTTTCTTATTTGTTGAAATATTGATACCCGTGTACTGCAAGTAACAAACCATTAAAAGTGTATTAGAAGAATCTGTAAGAGCAAAAGATTAGTATTTCAAAATAGTTTCTGTACTATTTGTAAAGTTTTTCTTAAATAGCCACTATTAAAAGACATTGACAAGCTCTGCCTGCCTTATAATTATTAGGTCTCAGAGCAATTTTTCAATATTAGAAGAATCAAACTTTCCTGACATCTTTCAATATTCCTTAACAGTTTCCTTTTGTTTACCTCTTTATATAAAATAGCCACCAAAGCAATTACAAAACTCGTGTAAC
>NC_138374.1:117515206-117527747 GCF_054177405.1 Leptonychotes weddellii
GGATATTGACCACTCTTACCTGTGTCGTAATTGCCACATCTTGTATCCTGCTATGGTTCACTGTATCCACTTTCACAGACATAGCTCTCTTGCCCCGGGGCATGCAAGAAGCTGAATGGTGGGGCATTCTGACCTCCTAAAAACGTGGTTGGTCACCCAGCATCATCTCCCTGATCTCGTAACGTGGCAGTATCTGTGTCCACTTCTTATCAATCTGATGCAAAGGGAGGATTGCCTAAAGTCACAGAAGGCTCTGCTGAAGGGAGTTAAGTGTTGAGTTTGCTCATGGAGACAGTACTCATGCCAACTGGCTCGGTCAGAGGCTCCGAGGAGCAGGAAAATACTGGTAGCTGAGTGATGAAATTGGGAATGATTTTTTGTAGGAGAAAATTGCAATAGATTTAGACATCTTAAAATTATGCAGTGGTTATATGTTGTTATGAACTGAAAAATGATCGACGTGAAGACTTCAGAAGTTCAGAAATAAATCTCTGTTGAAAATTGTTGAAAATACATATAGCCGATATGCCCATTGTTTATTACACCAATCAGACTGCCATTAGCTCGCAGGTTACAAACACTAGGCTACTCTTTCATACTAGCACAAAAAAGAGATCCTCAAATGCTCAAAGGCAAGCCTGAGGCCCATCTTTGATTTTCCTCTTTTCCTTCATTACTCCTTCCCATCAGTTAATTTCTGAGTTCTGTTATTTCTTCCTCTTAAATAGCTCTCATATTCTACATCCTCACCAATTATTTCTCATACCAAAGTACTCAGACACTAGCCTCTACCTGGACTATTCCAGAGAATGTGCCAAATGTGGCCCCCCCCATTCTTTTCTACAAATTATGATCAGAAAGATTCTTCAAAATTTTAAATTATTAGTTAAAATCACCCAGAGGCTTCTATTAGTCTTAGAATAGAGACCCAAATTAGCATGCTTAATAGATACGATCTGACCCATGCCTTTACCTTTCAGCTCACTTCTCGTTCACTATGTTTCGGTTTTTCAAACATGTTACCTGCATTCTGTGCCTTAGGCAAAAATTCTTAGATTCTTGCTCCAGAAAGTGCTTGTTTCTTGAAAATAAGATTATGAGCCAACAAAACAATGATCATAATTAACTGCCTATTCATCATTATTCACTTTAAGATTCTTTCTGTGCCCAACAATGCAAGTTTTATGTCATGAACTTTACAGAACCCCAGTCTCTGCCTTGCAAAACCACCTTATAGCACCCAGCCCAGGCTTTAAAACTTGACTTTCTCCTTCTGAGACACTATTCAAGTTCTGGCAAGCCAGAATTCCCCTTTATTATAGTAAATCCGACATGTAAGTTTGCTCATTAAACATCAACATCAGCTTTTCTGGTGGACATTTTGGGAAGTCAAAAGCTGACACAACACACAAATTTTTTCTCGTTTACCTCATCTATATGTTAGTTATGATATTACTTATAAGTATTCTCTTGGTTCTTTAGTATAACTTTAAGTAATATATAAAAGGTTTCATTTCTTAATGTACCAAATTCAATGCTTTTGAATCCCCATTAATAAAGACTGAAGATTCCTCATTAATAAAGACATAGAAATAAATGCATATACATATTTTCCCATTTACTCTTTTAAATTTTTATTTTGAAATTTGTTAGTATTTATAGCATTTATCTTCCTGCAGTTGTTTAATCTCATTTTGGGAGTAAATCCTTATTGCCAGTGAGTAAAATCCCTTTACCATGGTTTTTCTGATCAGCACTTGATTTATCAAATGTAAAATATAGGTATTTGACCTCTCTGCCCACATCTTTCAGTGAGTCTCATTGTTACTCTTACATGTATGAGAATGTCTGCTATTGGCTTTAGATTTGAATGACAGCTTTGGTGGATTTTATAATAAACATTCTTGCATTGCTCTTTATTTTCCTCTGGACTGTGTGGAAATTGCTCAATGGCATTTTGGCATTAGATGTGCCAATGGAAAATATCTGGAAGCCTGGGGCTACCCTGATAAGATTTTTAATCTTTATTTGCAAGGGACATGTTATTTCTGCTAGGATATTTAAAAAAAAATCCTTTATCCTTGAAGTTCAGTAACTTCATTAGCATATGTCTGGGTATTTATTTTTCTCTGTCAATTTCTTTTTTTCTTTTCTCTCTCTGTTTTTTAACAAAACACTGTATGCTCTGTCAATCGGCAGATTTTCTTTCCTTTCCTTTAGAGAAAACATTGTATTACCTAATGAATACTTCTACCTGTTCTATTTTTATTATTTTTATTTGTTCTATTCTCTTCTTTTAAGGAATGACATTATTCTTATGTAAGCATCTTTTCTGTCATGTATTCTACTTTTTTCTCTCTCTTACAAGGTTAATTTCTTTACAATTTTCCTCTGCATTCAAAATGATTTTCTTAGACTTTCTTCTAGGTTACTAATTTAGTCTCTAATTTTGTCTCTATTTTTCTCTCTTTTCTACAATTATTATTTGTAATTTCTTTTGGTTCTTAATTTCCTTCTATTGTGATCTCATTTTTCATCTGATGCTTTTAGGAACTCATTTTTTTTTTTTTTAAAGATTTTATTTACCTATTTGACAGAGAGAGAGGGAACATAAGCAGGGGGAGTGGGAGAGGGAGAAGCAGGCTTCCCTCGGAGCAGGGAGCCAGATGCGGGGCTCGATCCCAGGACCCTGGGATCACGACCTGAGCCGAAGGCAGACGCTTAACGACTGAGCCACCCAGGTGCCCCTAGGAACTCATTTTTTAAAGAAATCTCAGCTCACAAAATTATGTCCTCATTAAAATTCTTATAATGAGCCCCTTCAGATAAGTTTTTTTCCTTCTCTTTTGTTTCCTATGAGATTAGATTATTTGACTGTCTTTTGCAGACTATTCAGTTCCTCTCTCCCACTTTTTTTTTAATTGAGATATATTTGACATGTAAGCTTAAGGTGTCCAATATTTTGATGTGTTACATTTATATATTGCAATACGATTGCCATTTTAGCATTAGTTAACACCTCCATCATATCACATGATTGTTTTTTTGTCATGTGAATAGTCTCTCAGCAAGTTTGATGTTTATAAGACAGTATTGTTGTCTATAAATACCACCTTTTTTTCCTTACTCATGCTCATTAGTGCCCACACACAAGTCTTTTTAGTTCTTCCTTCTGCACATCATCCTTTCACTTTTACCTCATCTTTGTCCTCATTCTACGTCTTCTATTTCTTTTCTCTTCCATTTCGTGTTTGCACAGTGGCCATTCCATTTATTTTCATGCTTATACTTAATGTGAGAAAGTTGTTGGAACTTTCTCTTTGTTTTGATATAGTGGGTGAATTCTTTGTGACTCTTTCCCCATCTAAACCATGATTGATTTATACTTATATATAATGTTTATGGACTTTTTCAAAATTTACTGTATCTTTTTTCATGTTTGGCTGTCAGAGCTGTCCATATGACTGTTGACACAGCGTAGTTACCAGTGGTATTACAAGGCATGGACTAGGGTAAGTTATTTGCACTGAGTACAATTTCAGGGAAAAAAGTGTCTTTTCAACAATGTCAAAACACTATAAGTTCACATGACAGTTACTAAGGTCTAAGATGTAAAGACAATAGAAGAATACAGTGTTCAGATTTTTCATTGCTAAGATCTTTAGGGTTCTTATCACAAGAAAAATAATTGTAACTATGTATGGTGTTGGATGTTATAAACTTATTGTGGGGATCATGTCTCAATATACACATATGTTGACTCATTATGTTGTACTTCTCAATCTAAAATAATGTTAAATGTTAATTATATCTTAGTAAATTTTTTAAAGGTCAGATTTTAAATATTTAATGTTTAATATTTTCTGCACATCAGCTACTGACAGATTGTTAGCTCATCCCCTGACCCTCCTATTGAAATATCTGAATGATAGCCTGATTACTCATTGACTCTCAATTTATCATTATAGAAATCTTTGTCTTGCAGGCAGACAACAATTTTTCAGTTTTTATTTTTTTTTAAATTATTACTTTCCATATTTTTGTCCTACGAATAAAAGATATGTTGTTCTTATTTTATTTCATAATTATTATTATCTAGCATTAAATAATTCTAGAGAAAACATAGTTCATTTTGTTAATTTACCTAAAACTTAATAATTAGCTAATTCATGGTTTTTAATCAAACTTTATAAAAATTTGCACTAGAAATAAAAAATATTTTATTAAATATTGCTTAATGAAATTCATTAATTTTAGGAAAATGCTTTTGGCTCTAGAAAAATACTTTTTACTGTTTTATCATACATTAGTATACACTTTATTTATAGTTTATGAATGTTTGGACTTTAATTATTGTATTAATGAAATTCATATTGAATAATATGATTCTTCTTATGGTATACATAATTTTGATATAATTTTTAAAAATATTTTTAAGAACACAGGTGACCTATTTTTTAAACTATTTCTGAAGCAATGAAGTCTATATTCTCCTTAAGTATTTAACATTTAACCATATTTTTCTCTCACATATACTTTAGTTTGTCTTGTTAATTGTCAAATCTTTTAATTTAGATATGAAAAGTCCTAAGATTTGCAAGGCAGGCATAGTGTTCCTTCCCAAAATTCTGTTATAAATTAAGCAACTAATATGAATTATTCAAATTGGATTTGTATGTCCTATGACTCTTTGCTCTCTCAGCCCAAATGATTTAGCTGGAAAAGTTTTTATTTTTTTATTTTTATTTTTTTAAAGATTTTATTTATTTATTTGAGAGAGAGAGAATGAGAGACAGAGAGCATGAGAGGGAGGAGGGTCAGAGGGAGAAGCAGACTCCCTGCTGAGCAGGGAGCCCGATGCGGGACTCGATGCAGGGACTCCAGGATCATGACCTGAGCCGAAGGCAGTCGCCTAACCAACTGAGCCACCCAGGCACCCTGGAAAAGTTTTTAAATAAAGGAATGGTACAAAGCAAACTCTGATACCACCTTACCACAAATAAATCATTTTATGCAAGAAAAGAATTTTAAACACTTTAAAGCATTTATAAATAGAAACTAGGTACTATACAGAGATCTTTCTTAAGCTCTGTTAGAAAAAAAGTATCAGAGCTTAAAAAGTTAAAGTTAAAAAGTGATATTATTAATAGTTAAAACCAAGATGCCTGACAAAAGGAGAAAATTTCCCATTTCATCATCCAGCAAGGAAATTTTCAACACCACGTTCTGGACTATAAATCAAAAAAAAAAGTCACCTCAGAATAATATTATTATAAAATGCATTACATTACAAATGATGTAAAGTTGACATTAATTCAGAAGTTGATAAAAATCTTCTTCATTGCAGATCAATGAATCTTCTGACATCAATAAATGTGCTCAGTTATTAGAACAGTTAAAATCCCTCAGAGATATGGAAGAACATTCTGTGTTTTGCAAAGAAATACCAAAACAAGCACCTAGGGAAGGATTATTCAAAGTGGAAATGAATACTTGAAACAAATTAGGTAATAAGGAAGCACTCCATAAGTTCGTGTATTGACTATGTGGCTGTAATAACAAAAGATATATAGGCTTTAAATCAAGAGTTAGTTCCGAAAAGCTAAGATTTAATGAAGGGATTGTTTTATTCATTCTTCTACATTATGCTTGGAAAGCTCAGGCTCCTCAGCCTCATTAAATACAAGATACCATTGAGTGCATATTTCTGTCAGGCCAAGCAAGTTAGCTACAAGCTATGACATTAAACCTCGAATTTCTGTAAGTTCACCTACATCAAATAATTTGGCATGAACTACTGTAACATTTCTCACCCCTTGGTCTAGCCCCCTTAGAATTCACCCCCACACATGTTTCCCAGGCTTCTGTCAATATATATTGCAAATAAATCTTGCAATTTTTATAGTGTCTAGGTTATTTCTTCCAGAAGCATAGTATGTACCTGTCTTCTTGGAGCATGCTGAAATTTGACACCCGTTATGGGTTTAGCAGAAACAAGAAGTGATTGTGATGGGTCTCAAGGAAACTGAGTATCCTTTTGTGTCAGGATTCCCTAAAGAAAGCAGAGCAGTACGATATGGATCTATATCTCTATCCATCTCTGTATCCATACCTATATTTATATTGTTTATATTTATATTTAAAGATTTTATTTATTTATTTGAGAGAGAGACTGAGATAGAGAGAGCATGAGAGGGGGGAGGGTCAGAGGGAGAAGCAGATCCCCCGCTGAGCAGGGAGCCCGATGCGGGACTCGATCCCGGGACTCCAGGATCATGACCCGAGCTGAAGGCAGTCGCTCAACCAACTGAGCCACCCAGGCGCCCTATATTTATATTTAATGAAGGAATTTATTTTAAGGAATTGACTCATGATCATGGAGGCTGGCAAGTCAAGTCTGTAGGTTGAGCTGACAGGCTGGGGACCCAGGGAGGAGCTGAGGCAGCAATTCAAGACCAAAGGCCATCTCCTGCAAAATTCCATTTTGTTTAGGAGAGCCCTTCAAATGATTATATGAAGTCCACCCAAATCATGGAGAGCAATCTGCTCTACTCAAAATCTACTAATTTAAATGTAAATCTCATCCAACAACACCTCCAAGTTGACACAAAACTAACCATCCAACCTTTCAAGCTATCTGCCTATCATAGGTTTCAATGACTAATTTTTAGATGGAAAACTTGGTGAGACTGTGAATTCCATTGTTGTAATCCAGCAGCCCACAATTTTGCATTTGATTTTTGGCAACATAAACCACGTGGCTACAAAAATTAAGAGATTTTTTTAAGGCCATCATAGAAACTCTCTGTTTATCAGGATGTGACTTGCGCTGAGTGTTCAGAGGACCCAAGCTTGTCATTTTCTTTCTCTAAACCTCATGTGTTCTCGAAAGAATTCATCTTGCACCACAATCATCTGTGATTACTGTGATAATCCTCAAGTGCATTCCTCAGATTTCCTTTGACTCCCAAGGCAGTGTGCTTTAATTAGTGCTTCATTACACAAAATCACAGGGCATAGCTTAATTAATTGTGATGCTACTGCATGCCATGGATTGCTAGCATCTCATTTGCTTTGGCAAGGAGGTCAGAACTGTACTCAAGTCCAAGGACAGGACCAGACCAATGGCAAAATCCCACCTTGGCAGTTCTAGCTCCTGGAACCACTCCTGGTATCAATTCTGTATCAGTCTGGGTCTACTCAGGGAAGAGAAACCACACTGTAATTTGAATAGGGAAAATTTAATATAAAGAATTTTTAATGATAACAGAATATTGGAGTGATGGGGGAATTGGTTAGTGAAGAAATAAAGACAGAAGCATATGTATTAAGGAGCAGTCATCATGCCTAAGGTTGAGATAGGGCACCTAAAGAACCATCCCCCCTAACCCCCACACCAAATCAAGACTAAGAGACAGAGCCTGTTGGAAAAGGCAACAGCTGTGGCTCACCGGTGACAGAGAAGTTTTTGTGGTGCCTCACTGGCAGAACTTGCTATAAATCTGGCTTCGGGGGTACCTGGGAAAGCTGCCTTCAGAGAGGCACTATGCTTCGGAACTTGCTATGAAGTCAAAAGAAACTTCTCTGGGAGGTGCCTTGCAGACAGCACTGTGCTGTGAAGCCTCCGGAGGGGTTGCCTGGTAAAGCTGTAAGCAGCCATGCCCCCCGGAGCCTGTTACTGGAGAAGCTGTTCACTGCAGGAGCAGAAGGAAGGCACGCCATTCACTGGGGAATCTGAAGTTCGAGAAATGCGTGCTGGAGCAGCCTGGCATGGGGAGCACACGGGAACCAGGAAGAGAAGAAAAACAAAACCAAAACAAACTTGTCCTTGTCCAGTATCCCTCCAGTGCCTTCTAGAGACAAATCTAAACATCTTGCCAGCTGGAAAAAGAGAAGTAGTTAAAGGGCCAGGGCTGTTTTTATAGAACAGACTATGAAGAATGTATTTGGGACTGTGAGGCAACAAATTGGTGCTGGCATCGAAGGGAAGCCCTTATTTATCAAAGTGTGCTTCTAGGTCTGGATTCCATTTTAAATGATGTCATTGTTAATGTAAAGCAATCCAAGCTGTAGCCATCCAAGTTTCTATAATTTTTTACCCCAAGAAATGGGAAATAGGATCAGATGCCTCAAGAGTGACTATGAGACACCAAAGGAAAAGTTTGGGTTTTTTTTTTTAAGATTGATTGATTGATTGATTGTAGAGTGGGGGAGGGGCAGAAGGAGAGGGAGAGAGAGTCTTAAGCAGACTCCACACTGAGCACAGAGCCCTGTGCGGGGCTTGGTCTCATGACCCTGAGATCACGTTGAGCCTAAACCAAGAGGCCGGTGCCTAACCAACTGTGCCACCCATGTGCCCTTTAAAGGAAAAGTTTTTACCGAAGGTTAGCCATTAGGAGGGACTAATCTGTGTGAATGGTTAATCTTGCAGATTTGTTGAAGAATAGTTTCTGGCTTTAAAAAAAACTGTATTGAAATAGTATTGCTCCAAGACTGATGGAGGCTTATCAAAAGAACATAGAAATCAGCTTGAGGTTTCCATTGGACAATTTAGAAAAAAACTTGACTATCAGAAAGAGTAATGTCTTAAATTAATTTTTAAACACTGAGGGGATGAAAAATCTGAGTTGGAAGTGAAACTATTCTCCCACTCCCACCCCCTCAACACACAGATAGAGACAGAGATGTAGAGAGAGAGAAAGAGAGAGAGACTGATCTAATTTTTAGTTTAGGAAGTATTTATTCATTGGCAGTAAAACCACAAGGACACGTGATGATGGTGTGATTATGTTCTATAGCAGGTGGGAGAGAACACTCTGTGCCTCTTGCAGAGCTGGTAGTGTTCTCTTTCCTGACTTGACTGTGGTTATGTAGAAACTCACTCTATAGTTACTTGTTAAATTTTCTGTATATGTTGTATGGGTTTTTCTGTAATTATACTGAGTTTCAAAATAAAAGACTTTTTTTTTTTTTTTTTTTTTTTTTATTTATTTATTTGAGATAGAGAGACAGAAATAGAGAACATGAGCAGGGAGGTGAGGGAAAAGCAGGCAGGGAGCCAGATGCGGGGATTGATCCCAGGATCCTGGGATCATGATCTGAGCTGAAGGCAGACGCTTAACCAACTGAGCCTCCCAGACGCCCCTAAAAGAGATATTTTAAAAAGATATATTTCTTATTTGATGTCTCTGTACACAGGAAATTAAGGTTACAGGAAAGAACCACTAGAAAATATATTATTTTGTATTGACAAAAGATTCTGAAATTAGAACAACCATTTCATTTTGAAAATGAAGAAGTTAAAATTGTTTACTGGTAATTTTTATGCTTGTCATAACTCGAATCATAGTAGAGTTATTTCTGTGTGTGTTGGTGAAATGCTTTGTCACTATTTGGAGATTATCAATGAGAAAAATGTGGCATTCAGAATCCTTTCACTCACTATATCACAACTTTTTCAATATTTTGCTTGTGGAATGAAAGCAAAGGAAGATGTGTCATACTTGGAAAAATGATCCATAGCTGAAGTAGAATTCCTCTAAATTCCATCTAATGATAGGAAAGGAGAGTCTGCCAATTGGAGAAAAAGTGATACATACCTGTATTCCCATTTGCTATGACTTACAAAGTCTTCACTGGAGTTGATTACTAAAAATTTAGAGTAAATCAGGAAAAACATGTGTTCCAAAATTGTGCATAGTTATTTCAAGCTTATTTGGGTATAAAATATACTCATGAAAGAAAGCTCAAGATTCCATTAAATAATTTGAAAAAATTTGATATATAAGTTTAATGCCAATTTTATATTTAATATTTTCTTTGGTACTATGTATTTTATCTATATTTATCAAAAATGAGTAAGGAACAGAAAAGAAACTATTTTTTTCATCAAACCCAACATAGACCCCTCCAGTTTCCCTTCAGTTTGCTCGAGTATGCCATACACAATTTTTTTCTGTTCAGTGAAGTGAACTTCATTGGTCTGGGACACATCGCTGAACAGTTTAGCAGTGGTTATGTGGAACTGAAATGCTGCACCAAAGGAGAACATTTGGAAATAGTGGGAGGTTTTTGGTTGCCCAGTAAATGTCAGTAGGTAGTACTGGCATTTAGTAGGTGGGGGTCAGGAGTGTTAAAAGTTCCACAATACTTGGGAGGCTGCTGCCCAATGAACTGTGCATACAAAACGCAGACTCCTTTGAAAAACAGTGACTTTTGTGGACAGCCATTCTTCTTAAAGATGGGAGATCTAATATTGCAGCTTCAGCCTCCATCACTTGCTGTTATTGTAATCCTTGCCCATCCTCTCAACTCCGCTAAATTGCAATTTCCTTATTGACAGAATGACTGTTATATGTTTCCTACCTACATCATCAGATCCATTTGAGGAACAGATGAGATTAGACACATCAAATTACTTTGTAAATGAAAAAGTGCTGTGTAAATATACTATCTTTTATAGAGGGAAATGGCCAGTAACAATGTATCTGTCCCTTACTTAAGTTATTATTCACTACTCAAAGGTCATAATTCCAAATTATTTTTTGAAACATCCTTCTTACAATAAATATATAAGATAAAAGACCATTCACAAAATCACTGACAAATTTTATTCTGATTCAATGCCTTTAGCTTAGGTTATACCAGGTGGTAAATTTTATTCTATTTCTTAAATTGAATGATATGAAAATGCTCTTTAGTGAATCAGAGACAGTGAATTATTATCATGGTTCAAACTAAGAAAACTTGGACTTTTGTCCACATATCTCTTTAGATTATTCAGAAAGATAGTGAATGCATTTAGATCTAAAACTTAAAAGTGAAACTTTGGATTTTCATAGGTTCATATTCCTTATTTCTTAGTTTACTTATCAAAATAAATGGCGTGTTTTTATAATATCACTAGCAGTATGCTGCTTTGCATAAGGTATGACTAATTTTAAAATTATATAATTAAAATATATCTCTTTTTAGGAATTTAATTTATGGACAAAAATATTTTGCTAACCATCTATTAATGAACAAGAAAACTTAGACTGAATTAAGCCTTACAATGCTTCAGTTTATTTCAGAGGTCAGAGGAACTTTTTTTCAGCTTAATAGTTTAATTAAATGTAACTGAAATCTGCCTTAATGCTTCTTTCATTATTTTGTCTATAGCTAGATACATATTTACTTGAAATAAAATTTAAATTTTGTGTTTCTATATTGAAAGAAAAAAGATAATAGAAAGTTATCCAGTGACATAAATATCATGTCTTATGCTAAAGATAGTTTAATAAGCTGACAGCATTATTACTTTCTAAAAAATTAAACATACTAATACTGACATTATGTTTCACTGTTTTCTGCTCCCTATATTTAACAAGTGAAATTTAAAGATTTTTTATTTTTTTATTTTTTATTTATTTGAGAGAGAGAATGAGATAGAGCATGAGAGGGGGGAGGGTCAGAGGGAGAGGCAGACTCCCTGCTGAGCAGAGAGCCCCATGCGGGACTCGATCCCGGGACTCCAGGATCATGACCTGAGCCGAAGGCAGTCGCCTAACCAACTGAGCCACCCAGGCGTCCCTAACAAGTGAAATTTAAACATGACAAAAAAGAGTAAAGGAATATTAAGGATACATTTTTCCATTAGAATACATAATAAAAATACACATAATCATGACAGATTCTAATTGACTGAATTTTGCCAGAAGAATGTCTAAGGTATGAAAAAATAGTCCTTTCATATGCAAAAAACAAATCATTTTTGGAGAAAAGATAATCCTCACTCAAGAGAATTTTAGTTTCAATTTTATAAAGGCTATCTTTGAGTTTAATATTAATTTTTCATCTTTAAAAAAGCACAATACAGAGTGGCTTTGCTCATTTCTAATCTTTTTAAGAAGATAATCTGTGTGAGGGTGATGCACAGAGTATTAAGTGATCTGCTTCTCCCTGCCTGCATATTCTACCTGATCACTCTCCCCTTTGAAAGCTGAGAAGAAAAATATTCAGTGCTTTAGAGGCTGTGCTCTGTAAAGAATAACTTTGCCTGATAATTTTTTCCAGAATTCTAAAAGCATTGTCCTGTTGTGAGACAAAATGACTTTTCCCCCTCCTTCTAGACAAGAGAAAACTCTCTATGTGGTGAGAACTCCCAAGATTCTTGAGATGAATAAAGAGATCTCTGATTCCCCTAGAACTAAATCCTGGGTTAGGGGGGTAAAGCATGGGGCTCTCCCTTTACATTCGTGGATCCCTGAGAAGAGAGACTCTCGGTTCCATTTTCTCTAGAGAAGCTCCAATAGAAGCCAAGCCTCTAGCATCACCTATAACAGGGTGGACCTTATAGCTTTGTCTGGGGTGGGCAGAGAAAGCCCTCTGGTACCGCAGAGGAAGCAAGCCCAAATCCTCCAGCTTGCATGAGGCACACAATTGGGCAGAGGGTGTGCGTACTATACAGCAGTTAGGCTGCAGAAAGAAGATTCAAGAAAAGGTGAGAAGGAGCACATCTGTTGCTTCCCAGGTGGGAAATAGAGTGAAACCAATTTTTATT
>NC_138374.1:117527847-117642940 GCF_054177405.1 Leptonychotes weddellii
ATCTTCTTTATCCAGTCATCTGTTGAAGGGCATCTCAGCTCTTTCCACAGTTTGGCTATTGCGGACATTACTGCTATGAACATTGGGGTGCATATGGCCCTTCTTTTCACTACATCTGTGTCTTTGGGGTAAATACCCATTTCTTTATAGGGCTCTGGTCTTTATTATTCTAACAAAGTTTGAAAATCTCCAGCAGGGAGATTATAGTAAGTAGTGGATTCCCAACATTGCTTAACTTTATAATCCATTCTCATGACAAACTTCTTAATATTTTCTGGAAGACTGTGTAGTGAAAAACAGTTTTTAAAACAATGCTTTATATCAAAAATAAAAGGCTCAGGTTTTTATTGATTATATGGGACATTTAGACAAGATAGGTCCCTTCTTACTACTTTTCTTTTTTCTATGTATCCATCTATGAATAATTATTGGTTTGCAATGATTTCAAACATATATAGAACTTATAAATTAAAAAGAATAATTTCTATCTTTGCTATAGGATGTTAGTACGTAGTGCTGAAGTTCAGGATATATTTCTAAGAAATCTTTTCATTGTGGTTTGTAACATACTCATTTCAAATTAGAGGTTCTATGATGGGACATTCATGTGAATGGATTATGCAGGTTAATTCAATCTCATAGTAATAGTATGTAAGTTAAGTATTTCCTTTTTCAAATAAAGGTAGAAGTCTGCATTAATTCTCTCCATTTAAAAAAAACAAAAGAATTTCTATGTGTTGATTCTAGAAATATTCTTACCTTTTTGAACTCTCTGGCCTTAAAATTTGAAATGCAAGGATTTCAGGCAAGTATTTCTTTTTTTTTTTTTTTTCCATATCTTTGCTCAGGAAGTTGCGAAGAAAGACAAAAAGTTACTCATATACAATACCATCAGTCTTTTCCTTTCTCCAATTGGAATGCTGTTTGTGTTTAATTGGGCTTAGCAGTCTGTAAAAGAAGACCTAATATGATCTGCTATCTTTCTACTAATCATTGACAAAGAGGCCCTTTCATGTTGTTTGAATATATTCACTGGTATTTGATAATGTCTATAGCTCAGCCTACATCAGTGTTTCTCAAATCAATATTCCACAGAATAGTTTGGCCTATTACTTAATAAATGTATCAGCCACATTATCTCTCCTCCCCCTACCAGTGTTCCTTGCTCATATAAATTGAGAAATTTGGTAAAGAAAGTTAAACAGATATCTTTATAGGATTCTGGTCTTTGGTATTCTAACTATGTTCTAGAATCCCCAAAAGAGGGATATAATATTGTAGTGTTCCTCAGGGATATAACAGAAACCACAGAGTATGGTATCCAGAAATCAAAGTAAGAAATTATTTCATAGTCAGGAATGGTCAAATGTCTTGGAAGCTACTGAGAGATAATATAAAATAACGTGAGAATAGAAATATGATGATTGGATTTGGTAATTGTGTTCTTGTTGTGATTTTGACTAGAGTGGATTTAGTGGTAAAGAGTAGAGAAGCCAGTTGGGCTTGGTTAAAGAGTAAATGGGTTTGAGGAAGGGAAGAGAGCAAGGATAAAAACACATTTTGAGACCCCTGGGTGACTCAGTCGGTTAAGTGTCTGACTCTTGATTTTGGCTCAAGTCATGACCTCAGGGTCCTGAGATCCAGCCCCAAGTGGGCCTCTGCTCTGGGCATGGAGCCTGCTTGAGAGTCTGTCTCTCCCTTTCCCTCTGCCCCTCCCCCCACCCGCGAGTGCTCTTTCTATAAAAAAAAAAAAAGCACAATTTGTTCGTGGTGGGGTGTGGGGAGATGGTGGGAATGGAAGCACAGATTTGGGAAAAGGGAGACTTACAGGAGAATGGGGGAAACAGGAGATTTATTTTAATTAAAAAATCACTCTTTTTTGAAAGGAATGTTTTAGGGAAGAGTGAGCAACAAATAATGCATAGATGGGGTGTGACTGCAGCCTCTGAGAAGGCAAGGAAGGAACAGGTGCTCAGGTGAGAGCTGACGTTCCCCAGGAACGGGAACCATTCATCCACTTCCAGGGACAGGGCTGGCATGGGCGCATACCGATGCTGATGCTTTCGCTCCTCAGGTTTACAGGAAACGTTCCTATTGCCTCACTGTTAGATATCCATGAGCAAAAACAGCAACAAAAAAGGATGAAATGCTAAACAAGAAATAAAAACACCAAGATTTACAAATAGGGAATGATTATGCCAGAAGAAATAGAGAGAATTTGAGAAACAACAGAAAACTTGTGAAGACTTTAATGTTTTAGAGAAATTAGGGAAATAAATTGATTTTGTGAAATGAGAACAAAAATAAAGCAAAAAAAGAAATGTCAAGAAATGATCTCCTTAAAGTTAAAAAGATCAGTAGGAAGCTGAGAGAAAATATGTTAAAATCAAGATAAGATAATATGAGTAAATGCAGAGAACAGAGAATAATTGCAAAATCTGTATAATAGATTCTTAAAGGAAAAAAATAGTGTCAGCCAAGAGAGGACATTAAAAAAATACTGAAGCAGATGAAATTTTTCAGAGCTGAAGTATGAGTCTTTTGTTTAAAAGGGTCTACCTAGTAAAAGAATGAAAGCGTAGAGAACGTATTATATCAGTTAGATTTGCAGGCTTATATTGTTCTCAAAAACAATTCCCACATTTCAGGGATTTAAAGCACTAAATGGCATTTCATACTTATGCATTTATCCTATTTCTAAAGGAGCTCTGCTCTGCATTGTCCTCAATTTGGAAACCAAATGAGCTGAATAGGCACTATCTAGAATATTGTTGGTCACTGTGGTGGAAGAATAGAACATTATGGAAGCCTCCCTTCAGCAACTAACTGCAGTATGCCAGCATGGCTCACATCACTTGTACTCACCCTCAGTGTGCATAGCTGGTCACATGGTCCAACCTACACAGGGGCTCAGTAGAGAGGGGCAGAAACTTTGGTGAGCATAATGAAAGGCTACCACATATCCTGGTATACATTGTGAGATTTAGGGCCATTGGTCATAAAAATAACAACCAAAAAGCTTTAGGTTATCTAAAAATAAAGGAATTTCAGATGAGCAGCAGATTTCTCTATAACACACTGTCTAGAAGACAATGGAGCTATGCCTTTAAAGTTCTAAGGGAAATGATTTTCCTCTTTGATTCTATATCACATAAAACAATCAGTGTCTCCTGATGATAGAAAAAAGTCATTTTTGAGATGTGGAAGGATATCTCCCATTCATCTTTTCTTTTTCTTATGAGATCTGTTGTCAATATACATAAGCAAAAGGAAGAGAGCAATGGAGGATGAGATGCAGGATCAGAGGGAAAACTATACACTATATTGTAGAGAGTGGACAGAGACCTCCATAAGGCGATGTCCTGGAAAACACTGCCCAATAGAAACAATCCTATGAAATATAAGAAAAACAAGACTATCACTGGGTGACCATGTGTGGCTCTCAGTCTAAATGGCTCTCAGTCTTCAATATGCATATTGAAGATTTTTACATTTCTGAAGACAATTTTCTGCAGATAACAGTAAAATGCCTTGCACCTAGAAAATCCATATAACTGAAGGATGGTAAGGCAGATGAAAGTAAAAATCTTAAGTACCCTTCAGGTTATTGGCAGGGCTCGACTAAAATTAAAGGAAAATAGTTCAAGAAGGAAAAACAAACCTCTAGATAAATTAGATATAAAAATGAAGAAAATGCAATGATTATATTAGAGACAAAGAACATCAATAAATATTTCCCAAGGTTTCCATAACATTGTTATTTTAGGTTGCTATAGGCTCTCATAATTTTATCAATTTTCTCTTCTAATTTAATCCAAATGGAAACTTTTCAGTTCTCATTTTACATGGCCTCTCAATGGCTTTCACATTGTTTTGACTCTTTTTTCCATGACACCACAGGATTTCCTCCCTGATTTGTTCTCTATCCATTGCTGTGTCTTCATGTTGTGCCTTTCAGGCTAGAGTTCTCTTGTACTCAGTCCTTGCTCTCCTTCTCTCACGCTACCTGATTAATTTACTTCGCTACTGAAGTAATGAATATATGCACTCTTTATGTTAATGACTCCCAAATTTAAATACATCAGTTCTCAGCATCAATGTCCCTTACTCAGAACCCTTCTTTCATCTTCCAGTCTATGAAGCATCCCCCATTATACTTAATCACAGCACCACTTACATGATTACCATTTGTATAATATTCCTATGGTCAGTTATAAAGTTATTGTCTCTCAGTTCCAAACCTACTTTCCTTATATTCTGTTTTATGAATCCTGACTATATAATGAATATTTAGACTCTTTTTCTTATATGACACTATAATTAATATTGTGATTAATACTTTTTGGGTTACATGTTTGTATTTCTAATTAAGGCTAAACACTAATTTCTAGACATGTATTAGATGCTTATTCCTTACTCCTGAATTTCCCAAGAGGTGGAGACAGTCTTTAGAGCAACAGTCTTGGCCCCTCAGAATGATCCATTTGGGAGCAGGAACTGAGAACATTGAGATCTCAGCCCCTGTCCATCACCTCCTCATTTGGGGATCTACAGGCCTGCAGAAAGCATGTGCCCTGGTGGGCTTTTGTGCCTTAAGTTTATTGATAAAGGCTCTTTCCTGCTAGGAAGGCTGTGTTTCTTCAGGGCAGCCTCTGGTGAAACGGGCAAGTCTTTCGTTCTGGTCTTCAGTAGTAGAAACACCGTGTGGCCAGATAACTAAGGCATGTTCTCTAAAGCTCTATCAGTGGCTCAGTTCTCAGGCAGAGGAAAAGGCTGCTCTATATAAGAATTCTGTGTCAGAGTTTCTGAAATTGTAAGGTTTTAGAATATATTATTAAACAAGGTAATGCCAACCTAAAAATCTCAATGACAGCACACTGACTAAAACTAATTATTATTATTATTTTATTATTTTTTAAAACAATTTTATTTATTTATTTGACAGAGAGATAGAGAGAGAGCACAAGTAGGCAGAGTGGCAGGCAGAGGGAGAGTGAGAAGCAGGCTCTCCTCTGAGCAGGGAGCCGGATGTGGGGCTCGATCCCAGGACCCCAGGATCATGACCTTAGTCGAAGGCAGCCGCTTAACTGACTGAGCCACCCAGGCGCCCCTTATTATTTTAATAAGACATTCTGGTGGGTGGAATTATATATAATTTGTTTAGTATTTTAAATCATTACTTAAAATGCTATAGCTTATTATCCCAGATATTGAGGAAAGAGACAAACTTGGGTAATAATCACTGTCAGTAACACATTTTAGATATGATTGAGAACAGAATATTGATTTGAAATTTTACTCTTGTTTTTCTAGGCAAAGTTTAGAAAAAGGAAGGAAGGAAGGAAGAGAAAGAAAGAACGAAAGAAAGAAAGAAAGAAAGAAAGAAAAAAAGAAAGAAAGACTGTTGTGTAAACCTGAAGCAATATATACTGCCTAGGACATACCTTATATAAATCTACTATGGCATTAACTATACGAAGGACCGTTGAAATAACTGTGGCTATCATTTTGGCTTCTACAGACGATAGTTTGTTTGACATGATGTGCATAGAGTCTCTATGAAGGTTGGTCTGTTTTCACCCCCTTCTCCATACTCTTTGCCTTGTGAATTTGCACATCCCTCCAACAGAAGCAGGGTGCAATTCCTGCCCTCTGACTTGATGTTTGACCATGTCACTTTCTATAGCTAATGCATTTCTATAGCAGACACAGTGCAAGCTGAGGCTTAAGGTGGGCTTGACTTGCTCTCTTGCTCTTCTATCATCGGGGTAAGAAGAATGTGCCCAACTAGCCCGCTGATCCAAGGAGGATGAGAGAAAGACAGACTTGGACTCAGCCTGCAGCGTGGAGTCAAACCCAGCCCTGCTCAACCTAGATCAGCTGACCCCCCACGTGGCTCACAGAAATAAACAACAAAAAAATGCTTTTCGTTTCAAGCCACTGTATTTTGAGGCAATTTATTACACAGTATGTAAATTGTCTAGTTCTGTACTGGACATTGTTGCATTCTTTCTATCAGTCAACCCTTCTAATGGTCATAGGAGGCAGGTTTTATTATCTGCCATTCAGATTGAGGAAACAGTCCGAGCAAAGTTAAGCAATTTGCCTACAGCAACAACAGCTAGAAAACAAAACAGCAGAAATTTATTTCCAGTGTAAGAAGTTGAATTCTCCCATTAATAAAAGTGTAATTTCTAACGGAACTGTTCTAAGAATCAGCTTCAAAAAGCTGCATTTCTATGCAGGTGCTATGAATGTATTTTGCCTTGATGGATTAAAATTGGTTTTGTCTTATGGGACTACGTTGACGTTATGGCAAAGTGATTCAGAATGTGGGCTCTGAAATCAGACTGCCTGGGTATGTATCCTGACTCGCAATTTACTATTATTTGATGACTGGGCAAGTTCGGTAACTGGGCATCCCAGTTTCTTCATAATGACAAAAGCATAAAGCTATATACTTCATATGATTGTTGTGAGATTTGCGTAAGTTAATATACTTAACATGCGCTCAATAAATATTATTATTATTAAGTAGAAATGACCAATCTTTATATTTCAAAGTCATATATGTGCTCGACTACAGTGTTGTTTGTGAGATCTTACCGCAGGAGACCAATTTCAACATCTATTATTCAACAGGGGCGTGAGAAAATCAATCAGTTAATTAACAGCAATCATCACATATGTATAATGTGAAAACATCATGCTAATTCTGAAATGGTCCAAGAAAGTTCCCTAAACCCATACTCACAAGTTATAAGAATGTTCAAGTAGGTAGAATAGTATGAACAAAGGCATAACTGGGGCAGAAAACATTAGAGGCCATGGAACAAATAAGAATCCTGATGTTTTATAGAAAAATAAACATACATGAGTGGGGATAAGAGAGAGACGAATAAAATCAGGTCGGGATCAAATAGATGGAGATTTGTAATATGACAACAAGAACTTTCCTCCTTTTGGGGGGGAGGGGGGCAGTTAAAAATGAATGGAAGATTGGCATTACCAAATGTTTGCTTGAAGATAAAATTCATCCAGCAGCAGTGTTTAAGATGTATCAGTTTGAGTAAAGATTGGAAACATGGAGACAAATTATAAAGTGTGAAAATTTGTAAGGCATTTCCCAAAGGTATTATTCATTGGCAAGGGTAAGTTTTCATAGCACCAAACACCTTTTTTTTTTTTTTAAATAATATCATGTATCTCAGGTGTAATTGTACATTTATTGAATTTGATGAGTATCTTTCAGCCCCTGCCAACTTAAACTCCCTGATAGCAGAGTTTATGTCTGTTTGCTCAACATTTTATCTTTAGCACCTGTAATAGAGATTGGCCCACAGTTGTTGCCTAGTAAATCTTTGTTAAATTAGTGAATATGTCAATGATGAATAGAGAGAGTGAGGGAATCCAGATAAGTGGAATTTAATTATTTGCAATTATTGTTTTCAAACCTGTCATTTTACAGCTATAACATAAATGTTTTGACCAACATTATGTAAATTAGGTGAATTTAATTTTTGCAACTACTTGTTGATTGCAATACAAAGTTTCATTAAACTTCAAATATCAGGAATATTAAAAATCAAATATGGGAAAATACTTTTTATTCTACTATCTTCTGAAATATCACACAGTCGTGTGTGTGTGTGTGTGTATGTGTGTGTCAAAGTTTAGTCAGCATTTCTAAGTATTTTGTTGTAGATTTTCAGCCTTGTTGAACAACAAAATACTTAGAAATGCTAACTAAAATTCTCTCTCTCACACACACACACATATACTACTACGTGATTATATTTAAACTTGAAAACATAATTCATTTGTTGAAATCATGCATTTGTTGGTGTGAATTTCATCTGCTTCTCCTAAGAAACCATGAGGTCTACAAAGGCAACAATATTGCCTCTTTAAACCTGTGCTCCTGAAGTGCCTAGTACATAACTGGACACTCATTACACATTTCAAGGAATGAATTTCAGTAATGTTAATGTGGAATTAGAGAAGTGAATCTGTTCTGGGTTCCAGAGAATAGTGACTCTGTTACCTTATGCCAGTACCACAGTCTTAGATAACTGTTCCTTTGCATTACATTTGAAATCAGGAGGGATGAGTCAGCTAACTTCCTTCTTCTTTTCAAGATTGTTTTGGCTGTTCTGATACATATAAATTTTAGGATTAACTTGTCTATCACTAAAAACAGTTAGCTGGGGTTTTAATAGGCTTCCACTGAATTATTAATTTGGGAAATGTCATCTTCCTATTAAGTTTTTTGATCCATGGACCTGTGTGTGATACCTTGCCATTTATTTAGGTCTTTAAGTTCTTTGAGCAATGCTTTGTAGTTTTCAGGGTACGAGTCTTGCATTTCTTTTGTTTAATGTATTCCTAAGTATTTAATTCCACCTATTTTGTAGCTAAACTTTATTGAAACACAATCATACTCATTGGCCCACCTGTCTTCTGTGACTGCTTTTGCTACAATGGCAGAGTAGTTTCAACAGAAAAAATGTGCTCATTCCTCATCTAGAAGAGGTCTCCTGAATATGCTCTCTGTTAACAAGTATAGCAGAAATTATTTTCCATAAATACTTGGAGAAATTTAAGTTTTCTCTCTAAAGATACAATTGAGTTATCTTTATAGTGCATAGACTGTCTCATTTTTTATCTTTGGACCATTAGCCTCTGCAATTTCTAGTACAATTTATTCTCTGCTTCAACAAACCCTCAAATTGCTATCCTCTAAATGACACACTGAGGGTCTCTAGGACCTTCAGATATTACACTTAGATTCTAGATGAGTTGTACCATTACAAGCCTGAATTTTTTGAGCCTCATAAAACAATAATAGTAACCACACCCTTTTGACGCAAGCCACAGAATTCAGCGTGAAGGATGTCAAATCATCTGTGAATGATGTTTTAAGAATTCCTCTCAATTTCTGTGTATCTTGGCGAAGGTCCTCAATTGTTTGTTGCCTCTGCTGGCTTGGCAAACCTTTCAACACATGGAAATCCAGATGGTGAGGAAGAGAAGCACCTGACCAAATTAATGAAAATATTCTTTCAGCTTGTTTCTGAGCTTGTTATTTTCCCAAGTGCTTGCTCAGTTTGTGACTGTTACATTAGTTGACACTGGAAGTCCAGGAAAAGGAAATACCTTTTCTGTTATATAACATGAAAAAAATAAATAGCAATACTGAAACAAATAGAAGTATATTGTTTCTTATTGTGACATATTATTTTACCCACATTGCATACAGTTTTCAAGAAAACAGACTTAATCAATCTCCTTTGAGGGATAGTCATTCTACAGTGGTTATAAGGGACAAAAAAAAACAAACAAAAATGAAGACAAGGGACAGACCAGGAAATACAAAATAAGTTGGAGAAGACACTGACTGATGAGAATTGTTACGTTTAAAGGCTCGGCTTAGAAAGAAACACAAATATATTTGGTTTATCTTTGGAATTGCTTGGTGATATCACCATCTTGTGGCCAAATTGAAATAGTTTTCTATTGCAAATTGGGTTATTTCAATATAAAGCTTCCTATGAATAATCTACCATATTAGACTTATACAACACTGTCTTTTTTATTGATTTTACTGTAATTCTAAGCACCGACTTTGTGTTATTTAATATTCAAATAAGTTATCATTATATAGATTTTTGAGAAAGATCCTAATACATCCTTCGAGTTTAACTTAATGTTAAAAAGTATTTAATACATTAAAAAAACAAAGTTATATTTGAATAAAAAAATTTATCATGTGATACATATATGAACTTCCTTAAAAATAAGAAATGTTTCCACCTATGAACCTACTTTTTAAACATTCTAGGAAAGTTGGCTAAAGTATGTGATCATTAAACTTGAAAAATATTTTAGAATGCAAGGACTTGAAAGATAAAGACAACAATCTTTATCTTATAGGAAATGTGTCAGAAGTGTAAAAAGTGCAATAGGAAAAAGGCCATCAAAATTTGTGTTATTCATATAAGGTGTTAATAGTGAGCATGAACCAAATGTCTCTGAATTTAGATTTCCTGTGGTCCACTCTTTACGCTGGAATGAGGGGCCATTTCAATCCATTTCTTTTTTCTTAGGAACCACTTCACAGTGCCTAATTATTCCCCATTCTCAACATTCTAAATCTAATGCCAGTTTTTCTCCATCATGCAAAATTTCTCATATTGATCATGGTCCTGGTTGTACAGAATATGGCCTCATTTCAATTTTTTTTTTCTAGAATGTATTTACTCTATTTTTTTTTTTTTTTGAAGATTTTATTTATTTGACAGAGAGAGACACAGTGAGAGAAGGAACACAAGCAGGGGGTGTGGGAAAGGGAGAAGCAGGCTTCCTGCGGAGCAGGGAGCCCGATGCGGGGCTCAATCCCAGGACCCTGGGATAATGACCTGAGCCGAAGGCGGACGCTTAACGACTGAGCCACCCAGGCGCCCCTTCCTCTGACTATTTAATTTAGATTATGAGCTTATTACATTAGAGATCATATCTACCCTCTCTGCCTATAGGTACAAAGTTTGATGGGAAGAAATAGAACCCGGAGTCCTTAATCTGAAAGACAATTTAGCTATCACTCATGCAATTTCTTCAGCTTCCCAAGAAGGAAATTCAGACCCCAAAAGTGAAGCACTCTTTTCTTTTGGATAGCATAGAGTTGCTTAGTTCTAGCTCTTTAAATCCTGATTTGACAACCTCTGTCATTTAACTGATGTGTTTAAACCATTCACATTGAAAGTTATTATTAATATGATTCCGATAATCTGCGATCTGCTAGATGTTTTCTATTTTTCCATTTGTTTTTTATTTTCTCTGTATTGCCTGCCTTATTTGAGTTTACATGTTTTTTAGGATTCTATTTTCTTCTATTGACTTATTATTTATGCTTCTTCTTGACTAAGTCAGTATTTTTCAAGGCTTTGTAGTAATCATTTTAAGTAATCTAGGCCTATATTTGTATAATAATATATCACCTCTCCAGTAGTAGGAGGACTTGTAACCATGTATTCCCAATTTCTCCATTCCCTCTTTTGCGTCACTTTGTTACACATTTCACTGTCATGTATGCCTACTAACACACAGGATATTGTAACTAGTTTCCTTTTAAACAGTCAGCTATCTTTTGGCATAGAGATAAAAACCAAAAATATTATACTTTAATTTGTTTCATTTCTGAAACTTAATTTTTTCTGTAAATCCAAATTTCTGACCTATATTACACTCTTTCTTATCAAAGAACTTTCTATATCACTTCTTACAGTTGAATTCCTGTCCAATTCCTTCAACTATATTTCTACTGAAACATAGTCTCAATTTCCCATCTCTTTTGTGAGAAATGTTCTCTATGTACAGAATTCTGGGTTGATAGTTTGGTTTTTTTCTTTTGTCACTTTAAGGATCTTCTTGCTTGCACAGATTGTGACCAAAACATCTGCTGAAATTCTTATTCTTTTCCTACTCTGGTTAATGCGTCTTTTTTCTTTGCCGTCAAGATTGTCTCTTCTCCTTCTTTGTTTTACCAGTTTGAATATGATATGCTAAAGTTTTTAAAGTTATTATGCATGCCTCTTGTTGTTCTCTGAGCTTCTTGGGTTTGTGTCTATCTCCCTGCTATTATTTCCTCAAATATTTTTTTTTCTAGCCACTTCTCTCTATCTTCTCCTTTTAAAATTCCAATTACACATTCTTTTTTTAAAAGATTTAAAAAATTTATTATTTGAGAGAGAGAGAGAGAGCACGGGTCAGGAGGAGGGGCAGAAGGAGAGGAAGAAGCAGAACTCCCCTCTGAGCAGGGAGTCCGACACGGGGCTCGATCCCAGGACCCCTGGATCATGACCTGAGTCAAAGGTAAATGCTCAACTGACTGAGCCACCAGGTGGCCCTCCAATTACACATTCATTAAGCCGTCTGGTATGGGATGCTCAGCTCGTTTTGTTTTGCTTTGTTTTATCTACCCACTCTTTCCATTTTAAGTTTTTGGGAACTTTTACTGATCTATCTTGAAGGTCACCAATTTCCATTTAATTCTTTCTTATAGTTTTCATCTTTCTGAGGAATATATTGATCTTGGACATTCCCTACATTTTCCTTTTGTAACTTTCACATACCAATCACTTTTCTATGCCTTACACATATGTGTATGTGTGTGTGTGTATACAGGACCTGTATAAGACAGTTGATACTAAGGCAAATATCCTTTTTGCTTGGAAGTGAGTCCTCCTTTCCTTCTGATAGGCCTTTAGGGTGGAGATTCATGTTAATCTCTTTAAGAGTTGGACTGAGTTTAAAGGTTTTAGTGTCGCTGTGGTTACCGTCACTGCACAAGAGATTTCAAATTACTCTAGTGAAATCTTGTGTCTGTGGCGAGCTAATTGCCAGGGTTTTATCCCTGAGTGTCTTTTCCCTGCTTGTCTTTGGGCCTTTCCTTTGTGATATTCCCTCAAGAAAATCTGCCTTTTACGGCCTCCAGGTGTATCCCCCGTCTGTTTCTCTGGCACACTTGCGGTGGATGGCGTGGCGTGTGGTCGTATTCTCTGCGGTGCTGCGTAAGACCCCCTCTGAGGCGGGACCTGGGACCTGGGCTTTGGCACATGACTCTCACCAGTCTTCCTGCCTCCCTTGTCAATAGAATTTTGAGCCTAATGTGCATCCTTTCCCCTTCTCCAGGGGTAAAGAATTTCCCCCTGTCTTCATACCCTAGGTACGATGTGTTTCTACCATGCCCCAGGCTAAAATATTTGGGCTTCCTCCCCATACAAGTTAAAGCTTTCCAGAGAGGACACAGCGGAGATGGATTCGTGTAGACTTGGGGCGGTAACTGCTGTTTACGTCTCCCAGGCAGCAACACCGGTTAACCTCTTCCAGGATCCTCCTCAGCTTTCCCAGGGATACCTGGCAATGTCCTTGGAGGAAAAGCCCACAAAAGACTGTAAATCCCCCGGCGTCTGCAGCCCCCAGAGTGTCACGCTGTCAGCACAGCCCACACTCAGTCTTTACCAACCACTTGCAGGCTTCTAGCTGAATCTGCCTCCGACCTATGTTAACAGTCGGTAGCATCTGTGCCCCGTAAGCCAATGTTCGGAGCCTGTTTCTGCCGGCAGGTGCTGTCTCTCTCCAGAGAGCGGGACTTCATTACTATTATCATTAAATCAGCGAATTTTTAAAAACCTGCTCCTTCCATATTGAAATGTTTTCCTTACATATAAAGACATCAGAATCTCAGGGGCGCCTGAGTGGCTCAGTCGTTAAGCATCTGCCTTCAGCTCAGGTCATGATCTCAGGGTCCTGGGATCGAGCCCCGCATCGGGCTCCCTGCTCCACGGGAAGCCTGTTCTCCCTCTCCCTCTCCCCCTGCTGCGTCCCCTCTCTCGCACTGTGTCTCTGTCAAATAAATAAATAAAATCTTAAAAAAAAAAAAAAGACACCAGAGTCTCTGCTCTCAGAATTATCTGGTCTCCTGCACAGACCTAGCAACAAACAGTGCCAAAGAGGAGGCTCGTACGTGTGGCCCAACAGGAGGGTGCGGAGTGAGCAGCTGCATCCGACAGCGGTCGAGCCCAGAGGGCCAACGACGGAAGCGGAGGAGCTCCTCCCTTGGGCCGGAGGCGGCGCTTGTCCTGGGCTCTGGAGCCCCGTTTGCAACATCAGAGCCGCAGGGCCCTGGCAACGCCCCAGGGGAGCTGCCTCGACTTGAGTCTTTCTGAATCTCCGTCCGCGCTTACTGCTGCTCCACTACCAGTTCAGAAACACACCCTTCATATATTCACGCGTGTACACACCCCCAGTGCGCATCTGCAAGTCGGCTATGATTCTTTCAGAATCCAAGTAGTCACACCTCTGGCGGGAAAGTGCACGATCATTATGGCAACAGTTTGTTCAGACTGAGGGAAAGAGCGGCCCCCGAGGCCACTTCAATAAATCAAGCAAGGATTGCCATTTAAAGGATCGACAAGGACGTTGGGGCCATTGGCGCTCATGGTAGAGCCATTAGCGGTGCTGGTTGCATCACTCAGGATGGCAAGGTTTTGATCTCAACACTCTTACTGGAGATTTTCAGGTTTCAGAAGATGCCATCCGAGTGGAGGGCCGTTTCGGAACTCCTTCAGTCCTGGTATTTTATTACCAAGGCTCCAGTAGTTCAACGCGTAGCTTGGCTGAGCCAGGGAATCTCATTAATCTCAGAGTTATTCACTATGCAGTACGATTGCTAGGGTGCAGGATATCGCCCTCAGACTTAGATGTTTCAAAACAACATGCAATTCAGTCAATGCATTCACAATCTTTATGTCAATTTTTTTTTTTTTAATTTTGCTTTTAGGCTCTAAGGTTGAAAAATTCTCTATCATATGCCCTGCCCACCCTCTCTCTCCCAATGTGCGTGTGCGCATGCGCACACACACTTCATCCAAAATTTGGGGTTTATTTCATATGACATGGTAATGTCCTCCTTAGTGAGAAGATTTAAAATAGTTGTTGAAAATGGAAAAGCTTTATAAAATATGCTAATTATTTTCACAAAAAACCCCAAAGTTGTGTAATTTTAGGGGGTAGATTTCATGGCAGTGTATACTCATATCCTAGCCAGATGTCAGACTTCTGATTTTCAGGCAGTAACAGGCTACTTGCATTTTATTTCATGCTAGTTCAAACTGGTCCTTGAACGTAGCTAAACATATTTCACGGAATACAAAGCAGAGGACAATTTAAACAACACAGGCAAACACATTCTTACGATTTGCAACTAACTGCTTCCACGTAACTTGTTTTGGGTTTAGGCTTAAGGGTGACAGGAAGGGTTGACAATTTGGGCTTCTTTGCTTCTAGGCCCATCTAGTGTAGGTAAGGAATTTCAGGGCCAACCATCTAGCCAGACCACTGAAGTGGGTGTCTATCTATTCTCCTCTCTTCCATGCATTTTTTCCAACCAACCTATTCTTCTCATTAGAGCAAGGAAGCTATGTGTAAAATGCAAATTATATCATACTATTCCCTAAGGCAATAGATCCCTGTCACCTTTAGACAAAGCCAAAAACCGTAAAGGGCTTTGCAAGGTCAGAATGATTTTGCCCTTGCCCACCTCTGAAGACTCTCCTTATGCCACTCTCCCCTCACTCTTTATGCTGGATTTATGTAAATTCAAATTTCTCATGCTTTTTTCTCACCTCCTGGTCTTGGAACATACGGTTCTTCTACATTCCTCTCTCCATCTGGCTAACCCTTACTCACCCTTGAGTCTCAACTTAATTGCAACCCCCTTCTCAGCTCTCTACAATGAATCTTGTCCGCCACCCCCCACAATGTCTGCAGCCTCGGCACAGTTTGAATAATTCAATGGTCTGAGGTGATTTGTCTGATCTGTATGTTTCCCAATCAACTTTAAGCTCCAAGAGGACAGGTACCACGTTGAGTGCTTATTTTGTTGTCCCTAGCATTGACTAGAGTGCTTAGAACATATAAAATAGTTGGGGGCTGATTAACTCACTAGATTTCTGCTTTGGGGATGTGATGCTAAATTCCCAATTATGACAAAGTGTTACTTTCTTTGCTCCGTTCTCTGTGCATAAATTTCTCTCAGGCATCTCGAAGGAACTTGCAAGGGAGAACACTTATTTGTTCCCCAGCCAAATAGCATCATAATTTAATGTTAATTGTGTACCATTCATCACCGTCTTTTAAAATTCATGCTCATTTTTTTTCTCCCCTTTCTTTGTAACTTTTTGCTCATAATTTAAGATCCATTTCACTAATGCCAAATAGTCGATGTTTTATAAAGAATAAAGATGACTAGAAAGAGATTTTTCCTTTAGGTTTCCTCATTAAAACAGCTTCAAAGAAATTTAAATTCAAAATATGCACATTATGAGCAGAATATTTTATCCTTTCCCAACACGTTAACTTTTATTGTGTGATGCTTGGATCCACATCTCATTAGTTTCTGTTTTGATGTTTTATTTTATTTTATTTTTTATTTTTTAAAGATTTTATTTATTTATTTGACAGAGAGATAGAGAGCACAAGTAGGCAGAGGGAGAGGGAGAAGCAGGCTCTCCACTGAGCAGGGAGCCAGACGTGGGGCTCAATCCCAGGACCCCAGGATCATGACCTGAGCCGAAGGCAGACGCTTAACCGACTGAGCCACCCAGGCGCCCCTGATGTTTTATTTTTTTAAATTTCATGTGTGTTTTATAAGCTGTATTGAAGATAAAACAGGATATATTTTAGACTGGGCATCAGTGAACAGCTTGAATATGCTGTTAGAAATTTTAGTTTGAGGGGCGCCTGGGTGGCTCAGTTGTTAAGTGTCTGCCTTTGGGTCCTGGGGTCCTGGGGTCTTGGGATCAATCCCCGCATCGGGAGGCCTGCTTCTCCCTCTCCTGCTCCCCCTGCTTGTGTTCCCTCTCTTGCTGTCTCTCTGTCAAATAGATGAATAAAATCTAAAAAAAAAAGAAATTTTAATCTGATTTCAATCTATATAGAAAGCCAGTACAGACCACTGATTGATTGAAACAATGAAGTTTGAAACAGAGACATGGAAACATACACGGATTTTGCAGATATGGTATTGAGAATTTTTTCTTAGTTGATTTTTACTCATTTAGTAGCTAATTTAGATGAATTATAATAGATTTACAATAATACGACAGACATGTTGATTTTCAACCCCGCACATGGAACAAAAAAGGAATTTCTAGGTCTTCAAATGAACAGTGGTTAATAGTGGTGTCTTGTGAAGAGCAAGTGAGCAATGATGGTCCAGTCCTGGCATAACAGATTTCAGTGTTCATGACTTTGTAGTATGTTCTTCCTCGTGTGCAGTATTCCTGGAGATTCTGTGAGCTACTGAAATCTATTAATTATTCAATATCCATTTAAGCATTTCCTGCCTAAGTAAGTCACACTTAGTTTCTGTTACTTCTAATTAATATTTTTGATGGAAACAGTGTGTACATTTTGCAAAATCCTTATTTATATATCCACTTGGATTACAAATAAATACTGTTCAAAAATTCTTAATATCTTAACTTTTATGTAGAAAAAATGTCATTTGTATTATTCTAGCTTTTGAATTTGTAAAAGAGCCACATGCAAATTTTTTCTAGTAAAGTTGATTATATGTAAGTAGGAATTTATAACAAAGTGACCACTGTTAGGAATACAGTAAATTTCATTCAGTCAATAGGGATTCTTTTTTGTTGTTTAAAATAGTGAACTTGTTTGCGTTGTCATATGCTATACCTCTTGGACTGTTAAAATAATATTATGCATGACATTCTAGATAATTTGTGACATTCCTAAGGGAGTGGGGTTACTTTACACAATTACTTTACACATGTCACTGATGTCTGGCACATCTTATATCAAGGGAAAAAAAAGGAAGAGATGTGCAAAATTCTAACAATGTTAGCTTCCTGATAGAACAATACTCTTTTGTTGCATTCAAATTTTCTTTTATTCATCCAGAGAGCTAGTCTTACATTTTCTTATCTTTCATAATGTATAATAAATTAAGAAATAAAAAACATAATCTGAGCTCAGTAGCAAATGAGAGAGGGGGTAAGAGTGGGAAAAGGTCATACACTAGCTCTCGGAAAAATCTATAATCCTTGGAAGGTTGAAAACATAAGAATAGGAACCCAAAAGACTGGGGTGAAGGAAAATGCAGAGATAATAAAAATTGATTGATTTCTCTTTGCCAGAGACTGCTTTTAATATTTTATTTGAATTAACTCAATCCTTAAATGACACAATAAGGTCCTTATTATTACCTCCTTTTACAAACAAGGAGACCAAGTCTTAGAGACTTAAGCACATTGTACAAAGTCACAGAATGCTAGTTGGTGGAACCAGAGAGCAAATTCAGGTAGTCTGCCAGGAGAGGTCATATTTTGAAACATCATACTATTGTACACCATTTCTCCACCTTTCGACTTGGGTGGCCCTATGGCTTTTTTGACTGATTGAATACAAACACAAGACTTATTTGTCCTGGAAGCCTTTCTTTTATTCCTTTAAGAAGCCAGCCTTAAAGGAGCCATGGGAGGCCCAAATGGACAGGAATCATGGCTCCCTGTTGGCAGCCCCAGCTGACCTCCCACCTGACAGCTAGTATCAACTAGTTAGTGACAGCCACCACCATGTTAGTGGAGACGAAGCAGTGATTTTTCATACTTCACCCCCAGCTGTTGGAGTGGTCCTGGCTAAGGCCTCAGGGATCATACAGCAGATTCTGATCTGATTCCTTAATTGAATGCTTTGGGAATATTAGGCTTGGGGTGAGTGTATTTTGCATGTGAATCGTTGTGGTCAGAGATACCTTCTATCCACATGGTCCTCTACCTTGTGATCTTGCCACTGCTCCATCAAGAGGTGAAGACTTTTTTTTTCCTTTCTATTCCCTTGACTTTGACCAATAACTGTTTTGACCAATATAATAAGGTAGAAGAAAAGTTCTGGGTATAGTCCTTTGCTGTACTGACTGTCTCTAGTTGCTTTCTCTTGAAACTCAGATGCCATGCTATGAGGGAGCCTTGGAGAGAACCACATGGAGAACCACATGAGGCCCCCCTCATGTGAAGTTTCTGGACTACCGTGTGATTGAAGGAGACATACTGAGTATTCCACCCTAGCTGTTTGCTCCATTCTAACTGAATGGAACAAGAATAGATCATCCCTGTTATGCCCTATTTGAATTGCTAAACCACAAAATCATGGGATTATTTTATGCCACTAACTTTTGGAAATGTTATACAGCAATAAATAACCAGAACATTCCTACTATACACCAGAACTTTTCTCAGTGCTGGATATTAACAATGAATAAAATAGACAAAATTTTCCTTATAAGTGAGTTGTGAGAAACAGAAAAAATATAATAATAAGCAGAAAAGTTTTAATTTAAAAAATAAGTCCTATAAAATAACACATACATACATATATAAAGGTAATGTGTACCACAAGGTAATGTGACATTGAGTGCCTCAAGGGGAGAATGGTAACTTAAGAGATTATGACCACATTTTCTGAAGAGATAATTAAACTATGATATGAGTGATGTAAGTAGCCAACCATGGAATATCTTAAGGGTTCCATAAAGATGGAATAAGAAGGGCACCTGGGTGGCTCAGTTAGTTAAGTATCTGCCTTTGGCTAAGGTCATGATCTCCAGGTCCTGGGATCAAGCCCTGCATCAGGGCTTCCTGCTCAGTGGGGAGCCTCTGCTTCTCCCTCTCTCTTCCTCTGCCCTTCCCCACAGCTCGTTCTCTCTCTCTTTCTCTCAAATAAATAAATAAAATCTTTTTAAAAATTAAAAAAAAAGAAGGAACAATAAATACAAAGATCCGCAGGAGGGAATTACCTTGACATATTCCAGGAGAAGAATGAAGGCCCAGGTGGCTAGATAGTAGGAAAGGCAGGGGGGCATTGGAGGTGGGAAAAGACAGGTCGATGGGGCCTTGTGAGCTATGAAAAGACCTTTAGTTTCACTGTGTGAAAAGTAGGAAGACATGGAAGGGACCAAAGGAAAGAGATAACATGGTCTGATTTAATTTTTTATAACCTTTGCTTTTTATTTTGGAATAATCTTAGATTCACAGGAAAGTTACAAAGATAGTATAGAAAGTCCCTGTGTACGCCTCACCTAGTTTCCTCATTGTTAACATCTTTTTTTTTTTTTAAAGATTTTATTTATTTATTTGACAGAGATGTAGCGAGAGAGGGAACACAAGCAGGGGGAGTGGGAGAGGGAAAAGCAGGCTTCCTGCAGAGCAGGGAGCCCGACGCGGGGCTCGATCCCAGGACCCTGGGACCATGACCCGAGCCGAAGGCAGATGCTTAATGACTGAGCCACCCAGGCACCCCCCTCATTGTTAACATCTTATATTACCATGGTACATTGTCAAACTGAGGAAGTAGCATTTGTACCTTATTATTAACTAAACTCCAGACTTTATTTGGATTTTACCAAATTTTCCTTTGCGTTTAGTTGCCATGTTCTTTAGTCTCCTCTGGACTAGTTGCCATGTGTCTTTAGTTTCCTTTGGTCTGTTAGTTTCTCAGACTTTCTTTGTTTTTCATGACCTTGACAGTCTTGAGGAATGATTTATGGTTTCCATTCTGGTTGTTATGTGGAAAATGGATTGTAGGGATAGAAGTGTGAAAGTAGGAAGAACAGAACACTGTAACTGAAAGTAGAGAGATAGGGACACCTGGGTGGCTCAGTTGGTTAAGCCTCTGCCTTTGGCACAGGTCATGATCCCAGAGTCCTGGGATCGAGCCCCACATTGGGCTCCCTGCTCAGCAGGGAGTCTGTTTCTTCCCCTGCATCTCCCCCCGCCTCTCCCCCTGCTCATGTTCTTGCTCACTCTCTCTCTCTTTCAAATGAATAAATAAAAAATCTTAAAAAAGAAAGTAGAGGGATAGACTACCTCCCCTTGTACTAAGTTTTCCATACCCAAAGTGTATTTTACACTTACAACACATCTCAATTCAAGTGCTCACTGGACGTATCGGATAGTATAGTTGTAGAATGCGGGAATTCATGTGCTCTAGAAATACCACTCTCCCAAAGAAACACGTGAAAAACAATAACAAAAATCAAACCCTTTGTTAACGTATGATATTTTAAAAATTTGATATTTTAAAAAGGGATAACCAAAAATTTTCACTTCTGGCTTAGTTAACAAGGTCAGGCACAGTGATTTTTACAGTCAATGCTCTTTTGGAGACTCTGTCAGTCCATTGGCATAAGACAATTAGCCTTTCCCTGGGGATAAATTAGTTTGACAGGAAGAAGCTAGTATATGCCAGGAGTCTAAAGCAAGATGCTATGTTTGGAATCCATGCTCTGAATGTAAGAAAGAAGTGTGGTGCCACATCTGTGTAGAGAAGCAGGCTTCTGTGTCCAGAGTTTCCGCTTGCTTGGAAAAAGGAGAAAGGATCCAAACACACGTAGGGAGATGAATGGCGCAGGTTGCAGGCTGAGTATTAAGGAAGAGTGCCTCCATATCCAGTAAAACTGAGAAGACCTCATACCCCCTGCGTTAAACAATCTTCCTTCATGGGCTGAGCAAATATAGATTAGAGCGTTTGAACTCTTCTAGGCAGGCAGGACTTTGCATGTGTATGTCACGGTTGAACAAAGTCAAACCCAAAGGATAGCACAGTAGTCTGTCCTTATCCGCAAGGGATATGTTCCAATACCCCCAGTGGATGCTTGAAACCACAGATAGTAGCAAATGCTATATACACATTGTGCTTTTTCCTGCACATACATAACTATGATAAAAGTTTCCTTTATACATTAGGCATAGTAAGAGATTAGCAATACTAACTAATAATAAAATAGAACAATTGTAACAATATGCTGCCTTAAAAGTTATGTGAATATGATCTATGTCTCTCAGAATATCGTACTGTACTCACCCTGCTTCTTGTGATGATGTGAGGTGATAAAATGCCTCCGTGCTGAGAGGAGGTGAGGGGAATGATGCCGGCGCTGTCCCAGAGCATGAGGCTACTATTGACCTTCTGACAATATGTCAGAACCAGGATCATTTACTTTTGGGACTGCAGTTGGCTACATGTAACTGAAACCAGGGAAACTGAAACCATGGATGAGGAGGATTACTGTATGATGAATTCATACTCACAGGTAATCATATCAGTATGATTATGTTAGAGTAAAAAGCAGTGGAGGTACAAAATGACACAAATGGAATGGGGTGACCCTGAGTGATCTACCAAGAGAAGAAAATATAAAGAAGTAGTTCCAAAATCTTCTTCTAGGGACCTCTCGACACTACTAAAAATTATTGTGGACTCCCCAAGGGTTTTGTATTTGCAGATTGTCTTGATTACTGCATTAGAAATGAGAGCTAACACATTTAAAAATATCAAATAATTTACTTAAAATTAATAATATACCCATTACATTTTAACATAACTTTTTTTTTTGTCTAATAACTATATTTTCAAAGATAGAATGAGAAGAGTGGCATTATCTTATGTTTTTGCAAACCTCTTAGCTACTGGCTTAATAGAAGACAGCTAGATTTTCACATTGGCTCCTTCTTTTCCTCTGTTCCAATAAAGGTGTCACGCAGCTTCCGGAAAAATCTACCGAACAGTAAGAGAATGAGAGTGAAAAAGACTAATACTGTCCTAGTGTTATTTTGAAAATATTTTTGACTTCATGGGCCACCTGCAAAGGACGTGCGGGGGTTCCCAAACCACACTTTGAGAACTATAGATCTAAAAGAATTGACTGGTTGGGATGGATGGTTGTAGCTGCTGCCGTCGCTGTTGTTACTGGATAAGACACTGACAGAGGTAAATATGGTTTTCCTCACTCTTGGCCACAGCTTGCCCTGTTCAAGATTACCAACACGCTTCAACACTGAAAGAAGAGAAAACACATCGTATGCCAAATGGGCCAACCTGGGTATTTGACACCTTTCACTTTATCTTATTTATTGACCTATATATTCTGAATTGTTTTTCCTTCTCACAGAAATTGTTAATCTCCAGTTTTACAAAGGAAGATAATGAAGTTCAAGATGGTAAATAACTTTACTAGGCATACACAACTAAGTAACACCGGCGACTGTTTCCCGAGGCTCTGTTCTTTCTATATTTATACTTTCCCCTTAAGCAATAATTATAAAATACAGCAATAATTAGGAATTATGGGAAAATGAAGATTGGTTGTGAATATAGTACAAATTGGAAAATGAAATAACTTGAAAAAAGTCTGTTGTTAGGAAGTTACAAATAAATAGGGGTCATAGGTTAAATGTAAGGAAAACCGATTTTTGTTTAATCTGCATATTAACAAAAATGTTGGTCTCTACTGAATGAAACTAAGGCTTATATGGAGAGCATATTCTGAGGTGGGCGATTTAATTAAGCAATAGACATAAGATGCACTCTGTGGAATAAACAGGCTTGTTTTGGAGGCATTGAGGGAAAGGGGAAACTCAGAGATTGTCAGCCTGAGGCCTGACAGCTGGAAGACGTAGGCATAGACACTTGGGCGACTGGAGTCATTACAGGATTTTTAGAGTCAGCTCGGTGGCTGATTATCTATGCAATTTATATGAATTCTATTTCAGTAAACCTATAGATGTCTATAAATAGTTTTTATGAAGTTTTTTTAAATGTGAAATATAAGATTTCAAGTGTATGGCTTATCTCATTTCATTATTCTTGCTGCCAGATTCACTTTATTTCTGCATAAAATAGTGACACCTTGGGTTATTGGGTTAGTTTTTTCTTTGTTAATAACTCTAGCTCTTTCCTCTGATAGGCAATTCAGATTATTACTTATGAGGGCCATCAAACTGCAGATGCATTTAGCTGCATCAAAAATAAAATACCCATTGCCTTATGATTCATGATATGTCCAGAGAACTTAAATATTTTAGTGTGTATAATATATTTTGTCACTGTAAGTCACTTTCACAACTGACTGTGCAAAAAGTTATTAGCTGGTTGCCAATATTTTCTCAAATTTGAATTCACCTGCATGTCATTTGCCAAACTGTTTCTAGAGACTAAATCACATAAGGGATTGCTATAATGTGTATAATGGGAGTACAGCTAATGTTAACATCCAACTGAAATGAAACATGTCTATAAGACTGGGGCTTTTGTTATCATCTTATAACCATACGTGGCTTGAAGATAGAACTGTGTCACACTTATCTGTCATCATGATAAAATTCATTTAATTCTCCATCTTGAAGATCAAACAGTAGGGTAATCAAAAGCAGAGGAAAACTATCTGTGTTTATGTGGGACTGAGATAGAAATTCAGCCCTTAGGACAGTGATATCTGCTAGGGCTGTTTCAGCGCCTTTAAGGAGTTAGAAAGTGTACTATTTATAGTCCAAGAGTATCATCAGTTTAATTGTCATGTCTATTAGTTTCCTGCTGGTGCTGTAATAAATTACCGCAAGCTTATTGCCTTCAAACAACACAAATGTGTTATCTTACAGTTCTGGAAGTCAGAAGTCCAAAATGAGTCTTAAGAGGCTAAATTCAAGGTGTGTGTTCCTCCTCGAGGCTGCAGGGGACAATCCATGTCCTCGCTTCTTCTAGTGGGAGAGGCTGACTGCATGTCCTAGCTCACCGCCTTCTCCTTCATGATCAAGGGCATCACTCCAACCTTTGCTTCCATCCTCATAGCGACTCTTACCTTTTAGGAGGACTCTTATCATTACAGAGAACCCACCCAGATGGTCCAGGATAGTCCCACTATCTCAAATTTAATCAGATGTGCAAGGTCCCTTTTGCCATGTAAGGTCATATAGTCCCTGATTGTGGGAACCAGAAGGTGGACTTCTTTGGAAGCCATTATTCTGTCTACTACACCAAGGGACTTGATTATTGGTTCTTTGTTTTTGTTTGTTTGTTTTTTGATTATTGATTCTGTCACACATATTTTCATGTACCTACAAAATGTTTTTGGAATGCTTACTTTGCCAGTTACTTTGCCACGTAAAAAGCACCGATTTTGCCCTCAAGTAGCCTATAGTCAAGTCTCTTATGACAAGTCTGCTGGATAATTCAATTACTTTCACGGATCATGATTAATAAGCCTAGAGTGGTCTAGGAGCATACTGGAGAAGCACTCAACCTAATCTGTGGGGCTTGGGAAGGTTTTCTGGAGGAGGCCACACCGAAGGGCAGAGTTGAAGGATAAATGGTAATTTAATTTAATTTGAATGTGGTGCAAGGGAGAGAAGCACATGAATTCAACCGCCTAAACTCACATGCCTAGCTGGCTTTAGACCCCACCTGGACCTAGAATCCACTGTTCCTACTCCATTTTGAATCCTTCATTTTCTTCATACAATCACTGGTTCACTATTATAACCATTCTTTTGCATCCACTCACAACTCCTTTGTTTCTCTTTTAGACTTTTGTCAAATACATAACACACTGTTTTATTACAACTCTATGACATTTCAGTGTCTGTAGTTATGCTGCTGAATAAGGCAGGAAAAAAAACATATGCATATCCTGACAATCTCCCCTTAAATTCATAACCTTAAATCTTAAGTGGCTTGTAATGCCCCCTGGCAATCCTAACACAGTCCCCAATCCCATTTCTCTCCTAGGCAACTACCTCACATCTCTAGCTCTCCCCAAATCTCCACCAACTCCTTGCTCATCAGCCAATTATTCTGCCTTCTATCTCACTCTGCAAATCAAAGCAATTAGAAAAGAACTTCCACAATCTTCCCCCGCCAGGGCTATCCACCTACCATTCCTAGGCCCCAGAGTTTCAGGAATCATAATCTCTTCTTTACCTTCTTTTATCACAGATAAACTGTACTTCCAGATCCAATCTTTCCACTTGTACATAGATTCCTCCCTCCCCTTTTTAACCTCCTCAAGCACATCACTTCAGTAATCCTGCTAACTTTTTCCTGCCCTGAAAAATTTTCTTTCTCCCTACTGAAACATTCCCATTAGCATACAAGCATCTTATTATTTCTCTTCTCTTAAAAATAAAAATTCTCTCTTGGTTTATATTCCCCTCCAGCTATTAACTCATCTCTCTGCTTTCTTTTATGGTAATATTCCTCTAAAGAATACACAGACTCCTTTCTCTCTTCTAAATCTCTCTTAAACTTATTCCAAATAGGATTTTATTCTCTGCACTCTAGTGAAATGGCTATGTAAAAATATTACTAATAGTTTAGTAATATAGCTCACACTAATATAACACTTACTATGTTCCAAGCACTTTATAAAACCATTTAGTAGCTAATCTAAACCTCACAGCAAACTGCAAGGTAGCTAGTAAAAAACTGGCATTGGGATAAAAACCCAGGCAAATACTTCTGATGCCCATTTAGCCACTACACTATACTATTTCTCTAACTCACAAATAGCATCCATATTATATATACAATTATCAATCATTGGTCCTCACCTTTTTAACTGATTATCAACAGCATTTAAAAAATTGATATTTCCCCCCCAAAATTTGTCTTCCATTGGCTTCTGGGACTCCACACGCTGATTTTCCTCCTACCTGACTGGTTACATTCTCAAGAGGAACAGGTCAGATAAGCAGAGAAAAAATATCTGATTCCTTGTCCTTATGGGCGTGATATTTACTTATGCAGGCGGTAGACTGGTGAGTGAGTAATCTCTCCACAATGTTTAAAGAGAGATCGATTCAAAGTGCTGTGGTGTTTAGAACTAGAATTTACTAACTGTCCTGAGGAGACTTTTAAGGAGGGGCATCAAAGCTACATTTTGAAGTATAAATAGAAGGCTGCCAGGTGGGGAAGGTGGGTAAGATTGCTCCAAGCAGACTGAAAGCACCTGGGAATGTAGAAACCTACATATGTTTGAGAAATAATAAGAAGCCCAATGTATTATTTTATCCCCTCTTTTATTTGATTTTGAATCTGTACACCCCAAAATTAGGCTAACTTGCAAACAGAAAGAGCAATATGCAGTAGTGGTACTTTTTAACTACTTTTCAGCCACATGCACATTAGATTCATCTAGAGAAGTTTTAGTAAATATTGTTGCCTTGTCTGTGCTCATACTGACTCATTTATTTTTCTGGGGCGGGCCCCAAGCACTGGCATTTTGCTCCCCAGGTGAGCCCAGTCGGTAGCCGGAGTTGAGAACAATTGTGCTAGAACATAAGCAAGGTTGGGAAAGATAGCTAGAAACCGTCTGGATGCCAGGTCAAATCCAGACCTAAAGGCCTTTTAGCTTGTGCTGAAGAGTTTGGACTTCATCTTCTACACAAAGTAAGGCCAACTAACGTTTTATGATGTGATTATGAAGATTATGATGTTATTAAATCAGTGTTCTCAGAACAAAAATAACTTTAGAGAATAATATCAAGGTGTTAGATAACCTAAGCATAAATTAATGATGGCTAAGCCTCTTGTTTTAACTCTCCCCAAACCTAGTATAGCATCTGGCTCGTTTGCCAAGATGCTAAATGAGGACGATATTTAGGATGGCAACTGGCCAGTTGTACTGTTGAGGGAAAGGGTTCAAGGTTTCTAATTTGTTTTGTTTTTTTTTTTTAAATATTTTGTTATTTATTTGACAGAGAGAGACACAGTGGGAGAGGGAACACAAGCAGGGGGAGTGGGAGAGGGAGAAGCGGGCTTCCCGCGGAGCAGGGAGCCTGATGTAGGGCTCGATCCCAGGACCCCGGGATCATGACCCGAGCCGAAGGCGGACGCTTAACGACTGAGCCACCCAGGCGCCCCTCTAATTTGTTTTAATATAAAGTCCTCAGGATGTTTTATTCTTTTTTTTTTTTTAAAGATTTTTTATTTATTTATTTGAGAGAGAGAATGAGATAGAGAGAGCATGAGAGGGGGGAGGGTCAGAGGGAGAAGCAGACTCCCTGCCGAGCAGGGAGCCCGATGCGGGACTCGATCCAGGGACTCCAGGATCATGACCTGAGCCGAAGGCAGTCGCCTAACCAACTGAGCCACCCAGGCGCCCAGGATGTGTTTTATTCTGTTTTGAATTTAAATTTGCAAATTCTTGAATAAGTCTGGCAATAAATTGGAGAAGTTAAGACAAATCTCTCTGGGTGGTTTGAAGCAATCGATTTCCCTCAAAGAGTCGCAGGATGACCTTTGTATCGAACATATGCAACTCCCATTATTTCTTGCAAAGTTATGCTGGCCAACGGACCAGGTGATCTGGAGGTGTCCCTGGGTGGCAGTTGCAAAAACCGGGGCTTCAGATGAGTATATAAGCTCTTTTCTGGGAGGTACTGGTAAGCTGTAAGGGGGCTGAGGGAGAACACAAAGATGGCGTCCCTGGTCTGTGTTCCCTGAGAACACCTCAATACCCTCTAGATGTGTGGTAAACCTGAGATCTGTTCCTCACACTCCAGAACAAGTAAATGGGCCTTTTTCACAGAAAGACTTGGGGGTATGTTTTAGCCTGCTTGTCTGTGCAATGCCCTGGGGGTGGTAACCCACCAAGAACTGTCTCTCTGATTATTACAGTCTCCTGGGACCCAGGAACGCAAGCTCCTCGTGGCCACCAAAGCCAGTCAATCGAGGAGTGTCCCCTGTATGGACTGTGTGTGCTGCTGGCTTTAACAAGGCAGCAGGAGAGTACAGGGCCAGGGTGCACCCACTGGCTCTATAAAGGTAGAAAGAGAGTGCAAAAATGGTGCCCACATGCACCTCCACCCCCAGAGAGAATCCCAATAAGCCTTTGTGTCCCTGGCAGATGCTTTAAGATTAGCAAATAAGTCTCCCTTACACATAGTCTAGGCACTTTTCAAACTGCTCTATTTATGCTGGTCCTGGGGGTGAGTGAGTCTATGCATGAGCCCTTTAAGAGAAGCATCTCACTCCCCTACAAACTTTGGGTCTCCTGAATGTGAGCCTTGTTGGTTTTCAAAGCCAGCCACTTTGGGGATTGGGTTGTCTGATGTGGGGCACAAATCCTTGCTCTTCAGGAAGAAACTCTGAATTTGTGAGATTCCTCCTGATTATGGGTCACTGCACCATGGGTGGGGTTTTTGGTGAGACCATATTTAAGAAGTTTTGTTTGATTCTAATGTCTCAAAGATAGTCTCTATGCTTACTCTTCTGTTTGGTTTTTCACATTTTATCTTTACCATCTTCACTTTTTGTATTTGATTTGAAGTAGGGTTATAATTTGGCTTTCTCCATATGGATAGTTATACTTTATATATTATTTCTATATTTACATATAGAAATAAAATATATAAAAATTATATATACTATATATACATGTATACATTTAATTATGCATTTAAATAAATAGATAAATGTGTGCATATGTATACATATACATATATATTTACAACTCCATCTTTTCCTCACTCATTTGTAATACTCTTCTGTCATAGATGAACTTATCATATGTTGTCTTTTAAAAATCAACTCTACATTGTCCTATCCATTCCCACCAAATTTAAAATGATATCTGGTAGGATGAGTTTCTCCCCACATTCACTCTTAATCATTTCATGGGTTGTTTTTAGCTTCTTATTTTTTCTATGTAATTTTGTGTCAACCTGTCAAATTCTCTAAAAAGTCTTAGGGTATTTTTTATTAGAATTACATTGAATTTATTATTTTTACTACAAACTGGGACAAAATAAACAGGTTTCTGTGCATAGTACAATCACATTACAGTTGTTCTTTTCTTTGAGATAATTCTCAAGTCATCTTGACTTAAGTTGTGTATTTCCCCAAACTCTTTGGTCATTGGTATAGAGTCATTCTTTAGGTTTGGTTTCTCAAACAACTAATCACATCCAATGCATATGACATTTTACCAGCTTACCTCTCGAGGAAATTCTCATTCTTAAATTTGTTCAAGAACATGACTGCAACTAGTTTTATTCACATTGGCTTACTGGGCTCAGTGTGATCTTGCTGCTACATCTGATATCTTTGGTGATTACCTGTGATTATCATAATCATTATGTCTATGCAGCTACCCCCTTTCACCTTTGGTACTTTGCGTGCACAGGCTCTTTGGTTAGAAAGAAAGCTCTCCAAGTTCAGTCCCATTTTTCAATGTGCAGTTACTGAACAGCTTTATAATAACCTCTGACCTAGTCTTCAAGGACATAAGACATTTTTGTGACTAATTTGGAGTAATCTTAAGTAGAATTCTGAGTTTCCTCCCACATGAAATCCTAAGATTCAATGTTAATATTGAGCATATATGTATATATTATTTACCTATTGATGCCTAAAAAGTTATTCTAACAATGGATTCAAGGTTAAAATTAAACACATTTGTATTGGTTACCTACTTAAGCCCAACAAATTAAAACATAATGACCTAAAACAACAGAAACCGCTTATTACCTTCCATTGTCTCTGTAGATTAGAATTAGGATTCTAAGAGCAGTTTAAGTGGGTGATTCTGGCTCAGACTGTCTCATGAGGTGGCATCAAGATTTTGGCCACAGCTACGATTAACAACACTTAGCTGGGACTGCAGGTACCACTTCTAAGATGGCTCACTCACATGGCTGTTTGCAGAAGGCCTTCGTTTCTTCCCAGCTATGGATGGGAGGTCTCAGGTCCTCATCACTTGGGCCCCTCCATAAGTCTTCTTGAGTGTCCTCATTACATAGCAACTGTTTCCCCAGAGCAGTGGTTTAAGGACCTACAAAAGCAGAAACACAATGTCTTTTATGACCTATCCTTAAAAGTGACACTCACTCATTTCCACAATATCCAATTACTTACATAGGTCAGATGTATTCAATATGGGAAGGGATTCCAGAAGGAATGAATACCATGAGATCAGAGTCAATGGGCGTCATTTTGAAGGCTGGCTACCACAACATATAAGATTAGCATCCTTTTAAAATCCTCCCTGTAATATTGGGAAAAAAATAAAAGGATATATCTGTCAGTCAATGATGAGACTATATGCCTCAATTCTTCGGGAGAAAAATAAGATCGATTTATATTGGCTGTTTGTAGTATAATTGAAACTCACCAATTGAAAAGTCCAGTTTTTCTAATTTAAATTGATTTTCTTCAGTGTAGTGTTAGCACAGTCTCATATTTCTTAAATAGTACTCAAGAACATACATTCTAAAAACAGTTCTTATTAGACTGTGAGCTCCCATCTAGACAAATTAGTTTCTCTCCCCACTCACAACCACCTTTTCTTTTCCAAGTGAAAAAAATCAAATTATAATCTTTCAGTTTAAATAACACAATAAACTTATTCTCTAAAGCATTATCATTCAATGTTATCATTGTGCTTCTACTACTTTGAATGCACTATCCTCCTGCCACAAAACTAAACTAAACTAATGACTTTGGATTTTTTATGCAGCTACACAGCCTTATGACCTCAGTAAAGAATAATAAACCATTCGGGTTACATGAATATGAGCCTCCTATCTCACAACACCACCAACATTAAAAAAGTAAAATGATCTGTACTAATACATATTTGCATTCTGAAATGTTGTTAGAATGAATATTTGCCAATGATTTTGGTGAAACAATGAGATATGCATATTTTAATTTTATCCTTTTCTGTTGGTCAGTTTTTTCACAGGAAGACTTAATGAGTAACTTATGCTCTAGGAGTACTTTAATTCATAAAAACAGAAATTTATTTTTTAAAAAGATGTCATTATTCTTTCTAATGATTTACTTCTTTAAAGCTTTTGTTGTTTTTTTTTTTCCTTTCCTTGAGCAAATTGTCATGAGAATTTGGATTCTTTTTTGCCTATAAAGGCATGGGCTTCTGTGAAGTAGCAGTGTTCCAATTATTTAAATGTATATTCATTTTCCTTCTGCAGCTGTACGGATGGCTTTATTATATGCACATAAATATTTGTATTTTATTTCTATTTTCTTGAATGAAAATATAATTTAAATAAAAAAGGATGCCCATTTAAGCTTGATGAAAAGTACAGAGTAGAAGATAAAAAAAAAAAAATATTTGCATGATTTAAGATAGCAAGACCAGTGGATTTCCAAACACCGGTTTGAGAGGAGCCAAACATAATACCACCATCCTGGAAAGCTATGTTTATGAGTATTCAGCTCACAGGTGAAGTGGTAGGAGAAAGAAGAGTCTGTACTGGGGAAAGTGCTGACAGATGGCAGATTTGCTGATTCCTTCTCTCATAATGAAGCAGGATGCTCAGCGAGAGTTGCAAGCCAGATATTAATGCGTTTTTCATTTACTAAGGCCAAGAAGGTTTTATTGCTGCAATGGATAATGTTTCTAGCTGCTGTTAGACAGCAGACAATTTATTCAAATATTAGATTACTAAAGGTAAAGAAACAGTGCTAGAAAAAACAAAATTAAAATAAATCCACAGTACATTTTTTTTTAAAGTTGATATCAGAGATGGTTAAAGGACAAAGGCTTTTTAATTATAACATAGGAGGAATCTTTATTGTAAATATATATATATATATTTTAAAGATTTATTTATTTGACAGAGAGAGATAGCGAGAGAAGGAACACAAGCAGGGGGAGTGGGAGAGGGAGAAGCAGGCTTCCCGCAGTGCAGGGAGCCTGATGTGGGGCTCCATCCCAGGACCCTGGGATCATGACCTGAGCCAAAGGCAGACGCTTAACGACTGAGCCACCCAGGCGCCCCAGTAAATATATTTTATTATATATATATTATATGTTCAGATAGATACTATATATACATTACACACTACCCATGCACATATACACACATGCCTACCCATATAACTGCATGTAAGGAGTTTTTCCAGTCCAAGTACTCAGGCATATTTAAACTCTGTAAGTAATGTGCTGGTGCTGGTTATTAAGCTATTGTCTCAGATCTAACTCCATCCTTCTACACTCAGCTTTGTGATCCTGGGCTGGAAGTCTGCAAACCACAGTTCCACTCTGCCCGCTGTCTCCCTGTTACACTCCACCAACAGGAGTTGCTAGAGGGATCCTGGGAGGCTGGGGACTCATTCCTTCTATTTCATTGCTTGTCAGCTCCTGTTGTTTTGGGAGTCATCTGAGGAACTGTATCTCAGAGCAGAAGCAGGGCCTTCTCTGGGCAGCATTTGAATCTAGCCTGCAGATTTTCTAACACAAGCAGGACCAGGCTGATGCAGCCCCCGACACCTCAACTCAGAGGTCTGGGTCTGAGGCCCGTGGGTGCCTCTGCCAAGCCAGAGACACCAGCCCCAGCCAAGCTGCATGCCCTTCTCCAAGGTCTGCATCTCCATCCCCCAGGGCCTCTTCCCCAGCCTCCAAGTTGAATAACGTTAGCCTCTTCCATTTTCCTGTGCAGGGGTAGGGGTTGTAACTGCCTCCTGCAATTGCTCCTGCCCCACTAACTTCTCATTTTGCCTTTACAGTTGCCAAGTTAATAACTTTACTGCAAGTTAGTATATTGTTAAACATTTCAATTTCTCTCTGTCACAATAACCAGCATAATTTCTCCCTCCTGACTCAATGCTGATACAGGTGTTATGCAGAAAACTCAGCAATTTCACAGCATATTAGTTCAATAGCAGGTGGGAAAATGCAGTTCTATTATTGCAGATATAGAAAATAAAATTTTTCCTGAAGCCCAACTGTTATCTGAGGTGTTCTAGCTATTTTATTAATAATGATAGAAAAAGAAATTACCAAAGAAACAAAAGTTTCTAGCTGAAGGTGGTCTGCATTAGTACCCAAGTACTCCTTGGAAACAAACATACAAAATCAAGTTCAGACTTGCTGCTAGCTCTGCCAAGCCTCCAAGCTCTACTTGAGGCCTCAGCTTACACATCTATGGGCAATTTTACGTTGAATTTTATCTGAACACTCGAGGCTAATCAACCTTGCATTATTCACCTCCTTGCCGTCTTTGTTTTTGGCCCATTATGTTACCCCTGCAGGTCACTCATTTTCCTTTCCTTAACTTTCATCCCCAGATTTCATCCTCTGTGATCCTTTCCTCAAGATCCAACCTCTCATTGTGCTTGACTTTCTACAGTCTTTTGACTGTGACCTCTGCAAAGTTCACTGGATGATAAGCAAAATGTATATTTAATCTGTTTACAGAATGTTCACTATAATTTTCCATCTTAAAAAAAAATTAGTTCCATCCCTAAAGATGCCACTTCATTGCAGATCTCTAAATTGGAGGTGTTCAGGGTCCAGCGCTGCAGTCTGGACATCTCCCTGTATCCCCAGTTCTAGATTAGGTAGCTTCCGGGGTGCTCCTATATACTGTTATGTCTAACTATGTATCCCACGTGCCTTCCGGTTGGGGCATTCTCCCTATTTCTGAAAGCCATGTCCAGATAATTCCTGGCATTTAGCATCAGGCATTGCAGGTAAATGCTGCCCGGTTTGCGCGGTCATCCGCTGACCTGTTGTTGACTCCTCACATTCCGTCTTGCGTCATTTCCTGCCTGTGTTCTTAGGGCCGCCATTATTACTGCTCCAATTTGTTCTCTAGTCTTTCACTGAATCAATCTTCTCTTCCTCAAATGCTTCACTCTTCCTGTCACTTAGATGCATGCAATCCTTCAGGGGTTCTTTACTGTAAACTCCAGACTCCTCAACATCCATTTACCTCTCCAGCCTCATATCTCACAAAACCTACCTTCATGTTGATGTGGAACTCTAGTTCCAAGATTACTTAAGCAACTGAAGTTAAAAGAATATTTTTGATTTACATTTGTTAAATTAAAGGTATATGTGTTTTTTTTATTTTACTGTCAGGTTTCACCCTCAGTAAGACTACTTGTGTCCTCAGTTCTGGATTAGGCAATTTCCCACATGCTCCTACGTACAGTTATGTGTGACTATTATCTGATTTATCATTCTATTTGAATTGTATTCCCACAAAACTATAACTCCTTTATGGGTAAGGGTCTTATTCAAATGTACATCTCTAGTGTCTAGGGGCTAATAAGAAGACTGAGATATACTAATAAATAATACCAAAAAAATGAAGAATGAGCAAATCAAGTATATAAATTAGGCCAAATCAAACACATATTTAAGAATCAGGGCCCACACCTTCATAGGAATTTTCAAACAGCTGAGAAGAGCATACACATTTTCATTTATAAAAATTCAAATTAAATCACTGGCATACTGTAACAAATAAGGAAGGAATCGTCAAAGGTTATGAATAAAAGTACAGATAGCTAGCTATTAACCACATGAAGAGTTTTTCAGCCACATTTATTTATTTAAGCCACATGAAAACATTACTTTTTACTTATCATATTGGCCAAGTTTAGAAAGTTAGATTAAATGTTGTAGACCAAGAGTGTGGATAACTAGTACATTCACACATTTTTGCTAGGTGTGTAAATTGGTACAGCCTTTCTGATAAAATTTTACAATATCTATAAAAATTACAAATGCACATACTCTTTTGCTAAGTTATTCAACTTCCAGAAATTTATTCTGTAGGTATAGTATTTCAGCTGTAAAATGACTGGTTTACTAATATATAAGACTATAGACAACATTGTTTCTTTTTTAAAGATTTATTTATTTTTTTTAGAAGGGGGGAAGAAGTAGAAGGAGAGAGAATCTCAAGCAGCAGACACCCCACTGAGCACGGAGCCTGATGTGGGACTTGATCTCACAGCCCTGAGATCATGACCTGGGCTGAAATCAAAAGTTGGACACTTAACCGACTGAGCCATCCAGGTACCACAGACAATGTTGTTTCTTAAACAAAAGGTAAAGAATAAAATGAACTATGGTACACCATAGACTATTAGACAGTTATAAAATATAATTAAAAAGATCTTTATGAACCCATAGAAAATGATCTACATGTTATTTAATGCATTAAAAGGGAGGTACAGAAGATTGTATAAAATATGCCACCCTTTTTATAGTTTAGGAATTAATAGGTTGGTTATAGTAATGATCCATGTTGTTCATATATTTTATCTTCATGTAGTACAAGCATTTTAATAACATTAAGTCTTCCAATCCACGAGTATGGTTGTATCTTCATTTACTTGTATCTTCTTTGATTTCTTTTAACAGTGTTTTATACTTTTGTGTGTAAGTTTTCATCTCCTTGGTTAAATTTATTCCCAAGTATTTTATCCTTTTTGATGCTTTTAGTAAATGGGAATGTTTTCTCAGTTTCCTTTTGGGATTGGTCATTGCTAGTATATAGAAATACAACTGATTTTGAGAGTTGGTTTGCATACTGCAAAATTTATTAGTTCTAATAGTTCTTTTGCCCCTAGAATCTTTAGGGTTTTAACTGGTACTGCAAATACTGGTGCATGGTTTATGTCTTTGTTCTCAAAGACCCCCAACCTGTCAGTGCTTAGATACAGGCAAGAAAGACACCAGTCCTAGAGCCTGTCAGTTGGATAGATAAGTCCTTTCTCTTCCCAGGGATAATATAAGAGTTGAGAATCTGCTCCGTATGAGATAATAGAAAAATATATATTGGATAGAAATAGAGTCGATGGTCATGCCTATGGGAGGGAGCTTCTATGAAAGACCAGTAGTAGGGGATTCAGAGAGCTTCCAGGTTGGCAAACGCATCTACACTGGGAGGGTGATGCACCCAACTTCATGGAGCAGAAGCTCCTGCACTCAGGAACCACCTCCCCCCCCAGACCTTATTCTCTGTATCTCTTTATCTGTATCCTTTATCACATCTTTTAATAAATTCATTAAAATAAGTAAATGTTTCCCTGAATTCTGTGAGCTACTATAGCAAATTCATCAAACCCAAGGAAGGGGTTGTGGGAACATCCAATTTGGAGCCAAGTCAGATAGAAGCTGTGGGTAATGTGGGGACCTACTACTTGTGATTGGCATCAGAAATGGAGTAAGGACAGTCTTGTGGGACTGAGCCCTTTCCTTGTTGGATGTGATGCCATCTCTGGGTAGATAGTGTCAGAATTGAGTTAAATTGTAGGTCACCCCAGAGAATTGCTTCTTGTGGGAAAAAATCTCCACACATTTGGTGACCAGAAGTACTAGAAGTGAAGTGTTCTGTGTGAGTAGTGAAGGAGACTCACAGGAAAGAAACATACAGCAGGATGGAGCTAGGTTTTCCCTACACAGAAGGTGGAAGACTGAGTTCTTCCTTTTTATTCCCAAATGCTCTGAGCAGTGAAGGAGAAGGGGGTTAAGAGAGGGCCTCTGACAAGAGAGTAGAGAGTGTCACAAATTTCCCTGCTGGCTTCAGTGTGGTTGGTTTCATGTTTACGTGGGATGCAGGAATCTTAACTTGTTCTGGATTCCTCATAGAGGTGTTTTTTTTTTTTCTTCAATTTATTGTTAAATCTTTGTCTCTGTGGGGAAAGAAGAGTCTAGGTTTTCCTATTCTGCCATCTTCCTGACATCATTCTGCTCTATATTTTTAAATTGATATTTTATTTTATTTTTAAAGATTTTATTTATCTATTTGAAAGAGAGAGCACGAGTGCGGAGGGGGCCAGAGGCAGAGGGAGAAGCAGGCCTCCCGCAGAGCAGGGAGTCCAATGTGGGACTCAATCCCAGAACCCTGAGATCATGACCTGAGCCAAAGGCGGGCGCCTAACCCTCTGAGCCACCCAGGTGTCCCTAAATTGGTATTTTAAAAGCTACCTCCTAGAGTTATGAGGGTTAAGTGAGAAAATATCTGTAATATCTCTGCAGATCCAAGACCAAGGATGAAGCTGGGCTAGAAATGGGAGGAGAGGCCCTTGTATGGGCCAGTGAGTTCCTCTGTCCTGTTGTATCTGCTTTATTCTGTTTATTCTCACATACTTTATTGTTTGTTGCTGCAGTTTAGCTTTCTCAATATGGCAAGAAAAATAGCTTCTGACAATCTCCTAGTAAAACTTAATAGCACATCCACCACTGAGGAGAAAATGGTTTCCCTCTCTGACTTGCTGATCTAAATTTCTCAGTAAAGGAACTTATTACTACAACTTGGATCAGTGTCTACCCCTGAAACAAACAACTGTGGCTGGGAGGCTGGGTCACACTTGAGCAGTTCAGGTCCCAGACTATGATGTAGAGAGAAAGAATAACAGTGTAACCCTAGAAACATGGTGCTCCTCAAACAGTAAATTAGGAGTCTCTTGTTCACTATACAAAGTTATGTTTTTTATTGTGATTTTAATTGAAAACTTTGTATGTATAAGAATATAATCAATTTTATTATAATTTAGTAATGATGCACTATGTTTATACAGTACAAAATAATAATAATTAGACATTATTGCATTCAAAAAGTTTCAACCTATATTTAAATATGAACGAGTATATGTGCCCAATATTTGGGTGCTTGCTACAACATGAATTATCTTTCTAGGTAATTAAAAAGTTGAAAAAAAAAGAAAAACAAAGTTGGCATTTTCAATTGTTGTCCATTGTTCCACACATCCCACACATTATAAGGGAAACCTAAATATTTTATTATTTTATTTTATTTATTAAAATATTTTATTTATTTATTTGAGAGAGAGAGACAGAGAGAGCAGGAGCTGGGGGAGGGTTAGAGAGAGAGGGAGAGAGACAAGCAGACTCCCCACTCAGTGGGGAGCCCTATGCGGGGCTCCATCCCAGAGCCCTGAGATCATGACATGAGCCAAAGTCAGATGCTTAACCAACTGAGCCACCCAGGCGCCCCCTAAATATTTTACTTTTAAATAAATATAAAATACATTGCTTTGTATGACATGAGTAAGTATTAAGGAAATGATGATAAAAAGTTTGCTATAAATAACCCTGGAGATAACTGTGAACAATCAAAACATACCTGAACTTGTTCTATATAAACTGATACACAGAGCTAAAACTAAATTCAAGAAGTGATATGAACAGTCAGAGATTATGAATTATAATATTTTCCATCGGCCATGGTCATCAGTCCTGAGTAGAGAAAAGCAGTTAATGAATCTTGCATTAGTATTCTTTTTTTTTTAGAGATTTTTTTTTTTTTAATTTATTTGACACAGAGAGAGAGACAGCGAGAGAGGGAACACAAGCAGGGGGAGAGGAAAAGGGAGAAGCAGGTTTCCCGCCGAGCAGGGAGCCCAATGTGGGGCTCTATCCCAGAACCCCGGGATCATGACCTGAGCCGAAGGCAGACGCTTAATGACTGAGCCACGCAGGCGCCCCTCATTAGTACTCTTGACTGTGTGCCTGACTCAAATAATAATGTCTGGATTTAGGAGAAAAACTCAAACAAAAGATTCAGCCATGTTTACTTTAATGTACACACACATTGGCTAATGTCTAGAACACGTGTTCAGGAAGTTGAATGGAAAGTGTATCCTCAATGCTTTCAGCATTCCTGACATTTTGCTAATACTATTAGTATAAAGCTCCAATTATATCAACACTGTTCATAATTTGCAGGTCTATGAAAAGAATATTTGTATTATGAAGGCTATTCAGTTGTTCCTTTTTTTTCAAGGAAAACTAACATTTTGGAATTGTGAGTCAATTATCCAACATCTTTCCCCCCATAAGGGTATTCTAATGAACTTGTGTTGGTGAAAAATAGACTTTGAATCTTAGCTACTTCCCTTATGACCTCCCAATACTTGCTTCCACAAACCTGTTACATCTGTTCTGTTCTCTTGGATCCAACAAACCCTAGTGCAATATGGGGGGGATAGTAAGAGCTTGATATATATTCACTGACCGTTGAGTGAAATCAGAAAATACTTACTCATTTGCTATTCGGTATGTCAATGACATACACCTGTCTACACTTGCCTGTATTATTTCCCATGTCTGGAAATTTCTATCCACTCCCCTTGACCTAATTAAGATCTGTCCTTAGAGACCAAAATCAACTTCTATCTCACTTTCCTGTCTTTGTGAACATTGATCATCACAGAAATTATATGGCTTATTGTTTTTTCCCAAGTAATTATATTTAAAAAAGCACTTATGTGTGTGTGTGTGTGCTGCTTCCTAGATTGGTTTCTCAGCTCCTCAAAGCCAGGTACTATGTCTAAATTAACTTTTTCTTTCAAGTACTTTGTGGAGGGTCTTTCTTATAAAAGGTACTCATTCATATCCCAGCATTTTATGGAGAATTTGCATTTTTCCAGATCAGTTTGACCATCTATAAGTTGGTCTGCAAGTGGGTCTAACCATGGGAAAACATTAGGAGAGATATCACGTCTCTCCAAGACAGAGCTTTTGTTTTCAGATATGAGGACAAAACACGAACTCTATCTTGACCTTTCCTTGTTTGAAGTAGCTCTTTGCAGCAGAAAAGTTTTCTTAAAGTTCACTATCATTTACAAATCTTAAAAAAGCTGCAGTGTGACAATTATTGGTAAAATTTGTTGACTCATCCACTTGGACATAGAAGCAATTGTGTATCAGTTTATTACACAAAGCTGCTTCAGTATCATGTGACGTATTACCAATATATCAACTTATTACACTTTATGAGGGTGGAATCTTTTCCATTTTTTATACCACATCTTGACCTAACACTATTCCTATAATTTTATATGCTGGCATTAATAGATTCTCACCAACTATGTGATTTTGCTTTTCTGGGCAATAACTTCTGAATAACTTGCTTTTTGAAGCTTTTCACTGACTTTTTTTTTTTTTAAGTTATACTGTTGAAATTCCAATACGTGTTTAAAATAATCAGTACCTTCACTTCTCAGAATCTGTGGTGTTTCATGAAGCTGCTTTACAACATGGCTGGAGACATTGTAGCATATCTGACTTGTTTGCCACATACAATAAGATAGGACAACTTGGATCAGCAGCCTGTGAAGGACCCAGTGATGAGCAGTTTTCATTATAACAAAGAATTTTTTTGTGTGTCCTTTATCGCACTAGTATAGTGAAGGGACTTGAGGATTGTAATTCTTTATCGCTAACATTATAAAAATTATTCGTAGTTCTAGATCTTAGAATCCTTCTCTTCCCTGTCATACGTCATCTCAAACACACACACACATTAAACTATCAGACAGGTTTGTAAAATGTAAAACTAATAAAATACAAAACAGAAGGGCATAATAAATGAGATTAAAAACATGAAAACTTCGCAATCTACATAAGCCATGTTTTGTAGCATTTAAAACAGCAGAATGGCATGGATGGCTGGGTCACAATATGTAAAAATTCCTTCTTTTTTTTTTTTAAAGATTTTATTTATTTGAGACAGAGAGAATGAGAGAGAGAGAGCACATGAGAGGGGGGAGGGTCAGAGGGAGAAGCAGGCTCCCCGCCGAGCAGGGAGCCCGGTGCGGGACTCGATCCTGGGATTCCAAGATCATGACCTGAGCCGAAGGCAGTCGCTTAACCAACGGAGCCACCCAGGCGCCCCTAAAAATTCCTTCTTTATGATTAAAATTTCCCTGTGATTGAGGTGCCTGGGTGGTTCAGTCGGTTAAGCATCCGCCTTCAGCTCAGGTCATGATCCCAGGGTCCTGGGATCGAGCCCCACGTCAGGCTCCCAGCTCAGCGGGGAGTCTGCTTCTCCCTCTTCCCCCTGCTAGAGCACGCTCTCAAATAAATAAATAAAATCTTTAAAAAAATAAAATTTCCCTGTGATTTTTTTATCATTGGAGTAAAGCATTTTCTTTCTTTCAAGTAAGTCAGCTGTAAGTGGAGCTTGGGAGAGCTAATTAAAGAGGGGATAGAATGGTAAGTTCAGCTGTTGGCCCCTCTGAGAAATAAAATACTCATCAATTATCAATAGCCTTTCTCATGTCACTGAGCCTGGACTCAGCCGAAGGAATATAGTTCTTCTGTACACTGCCACTGGGCCTGAATATCCTCTGATACGATTGGTAAAGGGGCCATCCACTGCCCTTCATGTGAAGTTAAGAAAAGAAAACAACAACCCTGTTTTTGTTTAATCGTATTCTTTCACAGAGACCCTAGTGACTTCTTGCTGAAAGCCGCGTTCCATGGACCTCTGGTTGAGAAACGCTAGTTTTTGAAATTTAAAGATAATAACATAATGATTGTAAAGGTGAAGAAACAGAACTTGACTTATTTCAATTCTATCATTCTATCTGTGCATTTGGAGATTTTGGGGTTATGTATTTAAAATTAAATTAAATTAAAATTAAAATTAAATTTAATAAAATTAAAACAGTGGAACAGGGTGAGATAGGAAATATAATTTTGCTTGGTGCACATTTGAATAAACATGAAACATTTTACTCTATTTGAGTAATTTTTTTTTTAGTAATGTATTTTTTTAAAAGAGAGCACGAGTGGGTGGGGAGGGGTAGAGTGGAGGAGAGGCAGAGGTGGGGAGGGGCAGAGGGAGAAGCAGGCTTCCCGCTGAGCAGGGAGCCCAACACGGGGCTCTATCCCAGGACCCTGGGATCATGACCTGCGCGGAAGACAGATGTTTAATCGATTGAGCCACCCCAGCGCCCCTTGAGTAATGTCTTTAAATTTGACATTTATTGTTTAAATTTTTTTGTTTTAAAATAAAATTGAAAAGTGAATGATTATTACTGATTATTGCATGATGATTACTGAAAATAATTTTGTTGGATGGGGCAGTGCTAGTAAATAATCTACTCTGGATGTCAAATGCATGAAGCTGATTGACACATTGTATTTTAACTTCATGAACTGCTTTGAAAACATGTTAATTCTAGCAAAATATTCTGTTCATGTATTGCACTAATTTAATCTTTTATCTTGTTTCCAATGTTGTGTTACTATAAATAGAAAAGACAATGAAATAACACACACAGTAATCTCTCTTGTCTACAGTTGCGCTACTTCAGGCTTCAGTTATCTGAGGTCACCCATGGTCCAGAAGCAGATGAGCCTCCTTCTGACTTATCATCCAAAATCAATAGCAGTCTCAAAACTAGAGCAGAGAGTCTACGTCATTCCTCCCTGTCTCATCAGCTGATAAAATGATAGGCATTTTATCAGCTCACATCATCACAAGAAAGGAGAGTAGAGTACAGTAAGAGATTTTGAGAGAGACTACATTCACATAACATTTATTACAGTCTATTGTTATAATTGTTCTATTTCATTATTAACTGTTATTGTTAATCTCTTACTGTGCCTAATTTATAAATTAAACATTATCATAGGTACACATGTATACGAAAAAACACAGTATATTGGTTTGGTACTAGCAGTATTTTCAGCCATCCACTGAGGGTCTTGGAATGTATCCCTCGTGGGGACTGCTGTGCATTATTGTCTCCTTTCCTACTGAAGCTTCCATAGCTCTCACTACCTCTGTTTGAAATAGGTATCACGTTTTAATTATTTATTTCAACCATTATATTTTCAATTTTTAGAAGTTCTCTTCAGTCCTTTTTCAAATATGCTTCATTATTTTTTAGTAATTATTCATTATATTTTCAAAATACTGTTTGAGTATACTACAAACATTTAATAAATATACAATAATTATAATGCATGGTACCTTTATGATTTGATTCAACTGTTCATGACTTTTGCCTTTGCCTATGTTGTCATGTTTCCTTATATGTTTTGCAATTTAAAAATATATATTTATGAGTTCATGTTTTGGGGGATTTTTCTGATGAAGTCCTATGATATTCCCTTGAGGCTGGGAAAGGTAGTCTTTATTGTAGGTGGCAGTTTATGCCCACGTAGCAATTGAGGGAGTTACAATGGGAAGAAGGAGAGAATGGCCTTTCACTCATTTATTCACTAATGGATAATAATAATCCACTCAATAAATGCTTTCTTGGTAACTGGCATAGCACTAAGGAAATGTGGTAGGAACTGAGCGTCTTCTTGGAGTAAGAACTCTAAAACAATAGCACCCCCCCCCTTTTTTGGATATCCTGCTACTTCCTGCATAACATTAATTGTTATCCCTCTGAAAGGAATGTGGAAATATTTCAGCATAATCATTTCATAGTAAAAAGATTACTTGGGGTATCTGGGTGGCTCAGTTGGTTAAGCGTCTAACTCTTGATTTTGGTTCATGTCATGATCTCAGGGTTATGAGACTGAGCCCTATGTCTGGCTCCATGCTCAGGGAGAGTCTGCTTGAGATTCTCTCTCTCTCTCTGCTCCTCCCTACCCCTGCCCTGGCTCATGCTCACGCACACACTCTCTCTCTCTCTCAATCTTAATAAATAAATAAATAAATAAATAAATAAATAAATAAATAAATAAAATGTTCAAAAAAAGTACAGATTACTTATGGAGTGAAAGGATAGGTTCATAGTTTGTTTTTCACTGTATTTGTCCATATTGTTTAGTCTATTTTATACTTCATTAACTTAAGATTCATGGAATTCAGTTTTATTTCTACAAAGTTTTTTCTTTAACATTCATTGACACTGAGAACAAGCTAGTTTTTAAATTCATTAACTGGATTTAACTTTAATATTGCTCTGTGCGGTAAAAATTGTTCTTTCCACTTGACATGTAAGGAAACTAAATCTCAAAAGAGGTTAAGTAATTTGCTTAAGTTCACGCCTACCATGCCTACCACCAAAGTCCCCCCCGTTTTTCAGTGGCTCAGTGCATCACTAATGAGTGTCTACTATGTGACAGGCTAGCTGCTGGAATTCAAAGCAAAAGATGAAATGTCTTTTAAGACATTACAATCCAGAAAAGAGACTGATTATTTATGCTGAGATGAGATAGCCTATACTAGAAGTATGAACAGTTATGAAGTACAAAGAAAGGATGATTCAGAGTTGAAGTTGAGGGGAAGAGATTTTTCTAGGGATAAGACACTAGCCTAGAGTTCGAGTGGCACTGCGACAGAGCTACTGAGGAAGCCCAACCCTCCCCACTTTGTTATTATATATACCACTCACATAATTATTATTCACCTATAAGGGTGATTATTTTGAATAAGAAGTTCAAAGAAGTAATTATTTACTCCTATCTAAAAAAACTCATAAACAAAAAGATAGTAAATATTTCAGTATGGCTTTGTTCCTGAGGGCAAAGAAATATGATCAATAAAATCTTACAGTGATAAAAAAAAAAAACCTAGAGTGATACCCTTATGTTCGTTCAAGACTATGGAGTGGCTAGCAGGTACTTGGCAATTTGCAGAATTGATCTAACTTGCAATAGTCTCATTGTAATTTACCATCCATTCCTACATATTCATTAATATTCACAAAACTTATAAAGTGGTATTTAAAAACTAAATGTGAACCACTGAACGTTCATTTTTTGGGAGGTACCTTTTTGTAATTTATTATCCTAGGTAGCATTTACGCAGTTCTCTCTCTTTTTAAATGTATGTTATTTCACATCTCTTGGCTTCGGAAAATTCAAACTTGAGCAGAAGAAAAATGAACAAGAATTTATAATCTTTTCAAGAATGTTATTCTGAAAAATTTCACATTTACTGAAATATTATATAGATATATATATAATATAAATACTAAACATAAATATGGTATATAAATATAAATATATGGTGAATATATATGAATAACTTAGCATATATGAATATATATATTTTAGCATGTATTTCATGGGGCAAATAATTTTCAGACTTATGAATACGTTGGGCATAGGCATGGAATAAAATATTATTTAAGTAAATATGATATTTTGTTCTTTTTTAATGACACAAGTATTTCAGTTTAAGGGAAAGTATCAGTTTTGGGCATTGGGAGTCTTGGGTTTTAATATTTGTGCTGGTTTTACCAACACTAAGACCTTGGGTAAGATAATTATTTCTTCTAAGTAGCACTTTCCACAATTATTTAATGGAGGTAATAGAATACAATATTGTAATTTACCTCCTCTCGGGGAGCTGTAAGAATAAAATTAAGCTAATATATAATATTGACTTTAATTAAAATTACTTTAGAAACATAGTATTACTTTATGAATCAAATAGTTCACAACAGAAGCGACCATGCTGAAAAATCTGGAAGAAATGTTCTCATTCATTTTGTTTGTGGAGGTGGGTGTTTTCCTGAGAAATGACCATCTGCCTACCATAAAAATATTGGATCATTCTTTGAGAGAAATAGACTAGTAAAACTTTGGAATTGTGACATTGGTTCACTTTTTAATATTTCAGTTATGAAGGGCCTCTGCTGGGTGAGAAACAGTAAGATATTGCTGTAGGTTTTATAGCTGGCTCATTTATAAATACTCAGAACTCTTTGCAGGTAATAAAACTGCATGCCAGGTCAATCATAAACTCCACCTGCTTCTCATATATTTTTGGTAGCTAAGCTTACAGAGCTTTCAAAGGATTTCTACCCTTCTCTTAATATTCAAGGCTATTGCTAGTGTCTTTCCTGTGTTGCCATTTTATCTCTCTTTCGGTACTGTTGATTGTTGTTGGTTGTTATTTTTGCATTTGATCATTTTTTTAAAAGATTTTATTTATTTATTTGACAGAGAGAGACACAGCAAGAGAGGGAACACAAGCAGGGGGAGTGGGAGAGGGAGAAGCAGGCCTCCCGTGGAGCAGGGAGCCTAATGCGGGGCTCGATCCCAGGACTCTGGGATCATGACCTGAGCCAAAGGCAGACGCTTAACGACTGAGCCACCTAGGCACCCCTGATCTTTTTTTTAAAAAAATTCATCAGTGTCTCCAAGACCAAATATATCTTCTAGGGTATTCTCTGACTATATCTGTACTGATCGCCTTCCTATTCTGCTTTAACTGTTGACCCACTGCTCTCCTTGTATCTATTACACCCAGGTACAATTGGTTGTTAAATCTTATGCTGAGTCTGCAAGTCCCTTTAAAACTGTTTTCAATTTTCTATTTTTTCTGCCTGGCCATAATTTAAGGTCTCACATCTCTTTTTTTTTTTTTTAAGATTTTTATTTATTTATTTGACAGAGAGAGACACAGCGAGAGAGGGAACACAAGCAGGGGGAGTGGGAGAGGGAGAAGCAGGCTCCCCGTGGAGCAGGGAGCCCGATGTGGGACGCGATCCCAGGACTCTGGGACCATGACCTGAACCGAAGGCAGATGCTTAACGACTGAGCCACCCAGGCGCCCCTAAGGTCTCGCAACTCTTATGATGGAATGTTGTAGCGGTCTCCCGACTGGTCTCTCTGCCTTCCTTGGGTTCTCTTTTCAAGCCATTCAAATCTTTCTAAAGCCCAATTTTCTTATCCACACTTTCTATGAATTTCCACAAAGGATCAAATCAGATTCCTTCAAGAAGTGACACATGGTGAAATCTATAAAATATGGGCTCTGGAACTGGACTTGAATTGACTCCCTATTCTGCCTTGGGCAAGTTTTTTGAAACAAGCCCCACTTCCTTTATTTGTACTAAAATCTCCAGGAAGGCTATGAAGATAATATGAGTTAAGTAGCATAACGTCCACAGAATACTTGAAGCATTGCTAGTGCTCAATTGTCTCCTTCCTTCTGCCTTGTAACATCCACACACTCAACTGCTTTTTAAACTTCCAGTGCTCATTTATAAACACTATTCTTTCATGTTCCCTACAAAGATTCCAGAAGTTTTTCCCATCTTGTTTTTTGTGGTTTTTTTGGGGGCGGGGTGTTGTTTTGTTTGCTTCCTTGTTTCCACAAACAAGAATATTCCCTAGATATTATGTCCCTTCCTATTTTCTCACCTGTAAAAATCATATCTGTCCCTTCAAGCAGTCCATGCAAGGGTCCAACTCTTGCATGCATTATTTTTTAATTTCAACCCACAGGAATGTTGATTATTTCCTTCGAAACTCTTTTCTTTGCTATTTGGCATATTCTACCTTCTATTATATGATTTGAATTTTTGTTGCCAAACTCTCCACTCCATATGGGTAGCTGATTCGGGGGCTACTAATCTTAAAACATCTAGCAATTTCACATGTGGGAAAGTCAATAAGTATTAATGTGACAGATTATATTTTACAAAGATGGCTGCAAGTAGTAACTCCTATCCCACTTGCTCTTATGCGATGTAACACTTGTTATCCACCAAGAGGTGTAGTGTTTTTCTCTGCCCCCTCTTGAACGTGGGCAGAAATTGTGCCTATCTTGGCCACTAGAATAGGTCAGAGTAATGCTGTGCCTCTTAGCAGCTGCCACTTTTTACCTTTTAGGATGTTTTCTCTTGAGAGACCTCTCCCCGGAATCTCCTTTTTCTCTTTGTGTTTCACTTTGAATAATTTCTGTTGATCTATCTTCATATATCTTCAATATAACTTTAACTTCACTGATTTTTTTCTTGTCTTTGTTGGGTCAATGATGAGCTTGTCAAGCATTTTTTATTACTTACTAATAGTAATAAATAGTAAAAAATACATTTTTTATTACTTAACAGATTTTTTTATTTTGAGTTATTCTATTTCATTCTTTCTTACAGTTTTCATCTCTGCTAAAATTAGTATTCTCATCATGCATACTTTCCTCTAGAACCTTCAACACAACAATCATAATTTTAAAAAAATTTACTGATACTGCAATATCTGAATCATCTATGGGCATTGTCTTATTGATTGCTTTGTGTCTTTATAGTGTTTTGTTGTTGTTGAAATCTGGACATTTTATGCAGGATAGTGGACGCTGAGATAAATAGTCTTACATCTAGAAATGGGCCTGCCTTTTATTCTGGAAGGCCCTTAAAGTGGGGTTTTGAAGTAAGTTTGTTAGGAGTTGAGCTGGGTTCAGGATGTGCTGTTTCTATTGCTATCGTTAGTGTACCATAGACCTCAAAAATTTCTAGTATTACCTTATTTTTAGTGTTGGGATTGGTTTGCCAGTAGGTTTTCTCAATATCTATTCTACCCTCCAATTAGGGGTTTTCTTTATGCTGCCTCTCTGAGAGGATGTGGAGAGAGAATGTGGAGAGAAGTGGAGAGAGATCCTCTCTGAGACACAACATAAAGAAAAATCCTAATTTGAGGGTAGAATAGATATTGAGAAAAACCTGCACCCCCCCAATGGAGGTTCACTGTGTGCACAGAAACATAAATCTACATGAAAGGGAAGATATTAATGACACTTGAATAGTTACAGGATGGCCTCTGAGTAGTAAAAGGAGAATTTCTGTGAATTTGCCAGTAATAGGTAAGATAGTTAGCTCTAAGTAAAATGTAACCAGTAGAATTAAGAGAGGCTTAGTCAAAAGTTTATCTTCCTAGGTGAAGATTGCACTGAAGGAGAAAACTTAGAATGTTTTAAAAATTATAAAAAAATATAAATTTTTGGGGCGCCTCAGTGGCTCAGTCTTTAAGCATCTGCCTTCAGCTCAGGTCATGATCCCAGGGTTCTGGGATCGAGCCCTGCATCGGGCTCCCTGTTCGGTGGGAAGCCTGCGTATCCCTCTCCCACTCCCCCTGCTTGTGTTCCCTCTCTCGCTGTCTCTTTCTGCAAAATAAATAAAAAATAAAAACCAAAAAAAACAAAAAAAAAAAGATTATATTTTTAAGTATGTTTAGTTACAGTGTTTGGCACGAGGAGGTAAAGTGTGGAAGTCTTTTTAGTTAGGGTGGATTAACCGCTGTAAAAACAAACCTAAAATCTTGGCGGCTTACCATAATCAAGGTTTATTTCTCATTCACATTGCAGACCAATATGCAAATGAGTCACTGGAATAAAGGTCTAGGGCTGCTCTATGCAGTCGTCAGGAGGTCGGGCTCCACAAGGAGTGACTCCTCTATGTTTTAAGGACTGAATTCTGTTAGTCTGGCTAGCAGGCAAGTACCATGCAGACTACGGGGAAGGTATACATGCTCTCAGCTACGTTGGCCAGAGCTGACAGATGACCATTCTGTTCTTGTTCTGTTGGTGAAAACAACCATGTCTGATTTTGTAAGGAACCTGGGCAATAAGATCTAACAGAGTCAAGAGCCCAGATGTCCATCGACAGATGAATGGATAAAGAAGATATGATATATTTATACACACACACAGTGGAATATTATGCAGTCATCAAAAGAATGAAATCTTGCCATTTGCAATGACGTGGATGGAGCTAGAGAGTATTATGTTAAGCAAGATAAGTCAGTCAGAGAAAGACAAATACCATATGATTTCACTCATATGTGGAATTTAAGAAACAGAACTGATGGACATGGGGAAGGGAAGGAAAAATAAAATAAGATGCAAATTGAGAAGGAGGCAAACCATAAGAGACACTGAACTCTAGGAAACAAACCGAGGGCTGCTGGAGGGGAGGTGGGTGGGGGTAAGGGATAATTGGGTGATGGGCATTAAGGGAGGCACATGATGTAATGAGCACTGGGTGTTAAATGCAACTAATGAATCACTTAAAGTCTACCTCTGAAACTAATTAAAAAAAAGTAAAAAGAAAAAAAATGAATGTTCACAAATAACTAGTTTCTGCCACAGAGTGTGTCTTCATACTTGTTTTAATATTTTTTTATATTCTTCTACCTCAAAAAGAAACCAGGAAGGAATATATATGGAATTGAATGGGAGGAGGCAGTGTACAGGACAGGTTAGCTGAATCACACCTGTATTACTGATATTATGTCTTCCTTAGATGTCTAATACACCTGTATTACTGATATTATGTCTTCCTTAGATGTCTAATACAATTCCTTAAATATTTGATACCATTTGATATAAGTTACCAGTGAAACTACCTGGGTCTTGAGGTTTTGTTTTTTTTTTTTTAAGGTTTTCACATACAAAAAACAGATTTTTTTTTTTAAATATATGGAACTATCAGTTATCTTTTATCTTGCTGGGTATAAAATTTTTCAAATGTCAATTAGCTCATTGGTGTTGCTCGGATCTGTACACTTGTTGCTGTTTTACTATTGGGCTTTGTTGGGACAGGTGGTTGAATTAGTGGAGAATCCTCTTGATCCTGTCAGGCTTAATTTCATTCTTTTCTAGGGAAAATCTATTTTGGTTGTGTTCTCAGTAATAAGGAATGGGCTTTATTTTACTCCTAAACTTTGGTCTTTCGAGTTCAGAAGAATCTCCCAGCCCTGGCTGAACCTGAACACTGACCTATCCCTGGACTGAGTGATCTCTGGTACCCTTTCTTGGCTTTCAAACTCAAGGCAGCCCTTCTCAGGTGGTCCTCACGGAGTTTTCTTGCCTTGCGCATTGCAGCCCAACACTTAAAACAGGAGACACGAAGGATCCCCATGCAAGTATCTGATACCCTTCCTTTGCACAGCTCTGTCTCCTCTAGACCCTGAGAGTCCTACCTTCTCTCCAGACTTGACTTTCCATCCTCAACGTAGTGAGACCACTGTGTTTTGTTTGGACTCAACTTCCCTCCACTATGCAGTAAAATAGGCAGGAATCTGGTCTGAACATGGGTCTAAAATTATGTATATGTGTGTGTGTGTGTGTGTTTCAGTAATTGTATTTCTGCATTGGAATCAAAATTTTCTGATTTCATAGTAGTTTACAGCAGAAGGCATGTCCAGTACCAGTTTCTCCATTATGGTAGGAATGAGGAATTCCAGCTGAATCACCTCTGGTGATCAGTAATTAAGAGATGTCAAAATTTGTTTCCTTTATACTCATATTTTGTAATATTTTTTAACATCATATAGTGCATGTAATATTATTGTATGGATACAATGCAGTGTCATGCATGCTAATTTTATATCTAATCACAAGACTTATGATTCATATATTGATGGTAATCACCCTGTCTCTCTTTTAGAGTAATAAAATTAACAAGCAATACTAATTCATCTTTCAGATGCTACTTATTCAGTAAACACTTCATCACAGCAACTATTCCAATTAGTTATTATGAAATGAAAAACAGTAAGATGAGGACCACAACTTACTGAAAACCTTGTCAGGGCTTTCTTTTCCTATGTGTTCTTCTGATGCATATTTTTATATATATTTAGTATGTATATTTTATATATAGAGAGATAATTGTTTCATATGTATTCCATGTAATATATCTCATACTATATATCAAAAAGAAAGAATAAAAAACATTCAAGTTTTCTCTGATGCTGACATTTTGAAAATGTCATAGTTTATAAGGAAATAATGAAAACCCATATTACACGGGAGAATACTCTGACCTTTTGCTCAGAGATTGATATGAGTTTTGGGGCATGCTCTGTAAAGAAACTCAGAAGTAAAATTCACTTACTAATAAGTGATTGAAGATTTCAAAGGTCACACAGCTCTAGCAACAATTTGGTCTTCAAGCTAGGACATAGAATAAATTTATTTTTCAATTATCAATTTTCCTCCCTCATGTTGTTATAGAAACAACAGACATGTATAGAGTGTGTCTTCCTCAGGTGCCTTTGGATATTGATTTTAAATTATTCTTTTCTTTTTTTATTGGGGAGTGCTTGACATTTAAAATACACAGTTGGATACAATTTGACATGTGTATATACCTGTAAAACCATCACCACAATCAGGATAATGAATGTAACCATCACAACCAAAAGTTTCCTGGTGTATCTTTATAATCCATTCCTCTTTACCCTTATATGCTTTACAAATACATAAGACACAGGTTTTTTTTTTTAAATCACTTTATTGAGGTATAATTGACATACAAAAACTTATAGATATTTAATGCATACAACTTGATGAGTTTGGAGATAAGTATACATCCGTGGAACCATCACCACAACCTAGGTTATAATAAATTTATGCATTTATTTCCAAAAGTCTCCTCCCCCCACCCCACCCTTTTTGGATTGGATTTCTTTTGTGGTAAGAGCACTTAATACAAGATCTACCCTCTTAGCACATTTTTAAATATAGAATACATTGTTGTTAACTATAACCTTTATGTTGTACCATAGATCTCTAGACTTATTCATTTACATTATTTTTTTTTTTTAAGATTTTATTTATTTGACAGAGAAAGACACAGCAAGAGAGGGGACACAAGCAGGGGGAGCGGGAGAGGGAGAAGCACGCTCCCCGCTGAGCAGGGAGCCCGATGCGGGACTCGATTCCAGAGCCCTGGGATCATGACCTGAGCCAAAGGCATACGCTTAACGACTGAGCCACCCAGGCGCCCCATTTACATTATTGAAACTTTGTATCCTTGACCAGTATCTCCCCATTCCCCCTGGTAACCATTATTCTATGTTTAGATTCCTCATAGAAGTGGATCATACAGCATCTGCCCTTTTGTGTCTTGCTTATTTCACTTAGCATAATATCCTCCAGGTCCATCCATGTTGTCACAAAAGACAGGGATTCCTTTTTTTCTGATGGTTGGGTAATATTCCACAGTATGTATATACTACATTTTCTTTATGCATTACTTTATTGATGGACATTTAGGTTCTTTCTATACTTTGGGTATTGTGAATAAAACTACAATGAACACAGGGAATATAGATATCGCTTCAACATCTGGACCTCAATTCCTTTGGATATATGCCTATCAGTAGCATTGCTAGATTAAAGAGTAATTCTATTTTTAAGTTTTGAGGAACCTCCATACCGTGTCCATAGTACCTGCACCAGTTTAAAGTCCCACCAACAATTTCTATGTTTTTATCCATTTATTCTAGGTTGTCCACTTTGTTGGTGTGTAATCATTTGTAATAGACTCTTATGATTCTTTTTAACTTCTGTGGTATCAGTTGTAATGTCTCCTTTTTTATTTCTGATTTTATTTGAGTTTTCTTTCTTTTTTTCTTTAGTCTATCTAAGAGTTTGCTATTTTTATTTTTCATTTTTTTTAAAGATTTTATTTATTTATTTGAGAGAGAATGAGAGAGAGCACATGAGAGGGGGGAGGGTCAGAGGGAGAAGCAGACTCCCCGCTGAGCAGGGAGCCCGATGTGGGACTCGATCCAGGGACTCCAGGATCATGACCTGAGCCGAAGGCAGTCGCTTAACCAACTGAGCCACCCAGGCGCCCACTATTTTTATTTTTCTTTTCAAAAACCCAATTCTTAGTTTCATTGATTTTTTCTGTTGTTTTCCTAGTATGCATTTCATTTATTTCTGCTTTAATTTTAATTAATTTCTCTTTTCAGCTAATTTTAGGTGTTGTTTGTTCTCTTTTCTGTTTTTTTATTTATGGTGTAAAGTTAGGTTTGTTTGAGATCATTTTTCTTTTTTATCATAAGCATTTATTGCTATAAAATTCCCTCCTAGTACTATTTTTGCTGCGTCCCATGAATTTTGATATTTTGTATTTTTATTTTCATTTGTCTTGAGACTTTTTTTTCTAATTTCCTTTTTGATTTCTCTTTTGACCCTGTGATTACTTAAGAGTGCTTTAATATTCATGTATTTGTAGGTTTTCTAATTTTCTTTCTTTATTGATTTCTAGTTTCCTTGTCTTGGGATCAGAAAGGAGATATGAAATTATCTCAGTCTTCTTAAATTTGTTAAGATTTGTTTTGTTATCTAGCATGTGATCTATTCAGGAGAACATTCCATGTGCACTTGAGAAGAATGTGTATTTTGCTGCTCGTGAGTGGAATGTTCTATATATGTCTGTTAGTTCCATTTGGTGATAGTGTTGTTCAGTTTTGTAGCTTTTTTTAATTGATTTTCTGTCTGACAATCTGCTCATTATTGAGAGTGGGGTACTGAGGTTTCCCACTCATCTTGTATTGATGTCTGTTTCTTCCTTCAGATCTGTCAGTGTTTGCTTTATTTGGTTAGGTGCTTTGATGTTGGGTGCATCTTCCTGATGAATTGACCCTTTTATCATTATATTCTTTAACTCTAATAACATTTTTTTTTGTTTTAAAGTTTATTAGTAAACTCTGGTATTAGTAAAGCCACTTCAGTTTTATACCATGGGATTTGGCCTCAGAAATTTCTCTCTGGGGTGGGATGAGAAACCCTAAAGTCCTGCTTCTCTGGGAAAGAACAAACACTCTAACTAGGAGCTGAGAAGAAGTTGAGCCTTGTGTTTTGGGCTGCTGTATTCTGGAGTAGAGTCTCTGTCTTCCTGAGAAGAAGGGTGGGGAGGGAGGGAATGGTCTAGGCTCAAACCACATATCTCCCCTTTCTTACAAATTGTAGATATTCTTGAAAGATTTTTTTTTTTTCATTTGTTTGTTGTTCTTAGGACCATCTGCAGAGGATTAAAATAGTTGTGTGCATGTTTTGATAATTTTCACCGGGTTCCCTGGGGAGCAGATCAGTGGAGCGTCTCAGGCTGTCATGCCCAAAGTCTATCACTGACCATTCTAATTTAAGATGACAACATGTTTACATTTATTTAAACTCGATTCTTCCACGAGATAGTTATTTACTTTCTCTGTTGTTTGTGCATTGTAATATTTTATAGTTTTTTTAAAAAAGGAAAAGTACAAAAGTGAATGTATCATTGAAGGTAGCATGGCTCTGGCTGAACTGTTTTGGATCTTTATTCAATGTACAGTATAGACAAATAAATAGATTATCATGTGATAATATTGCTCATATATCACTGACTAATAAAATAAATGTTATTTACAGATAACTTATCACTGTCCATTTGAGCCCTCCATCACTCATTCTGCATACCCATTGTCTACACAATCTAATCCATACTTATGAGCAAGGCATTTACATTTTTTCCTGTCAGGTCCCAGTCTTTCTCATGACTTATCCCCAACCCCCCCACACACACTTTCTCTATACAGTGTCTAGTCACAACAGAATATTTGATATTCCATGTACATGTGCTACATTTCCATTTCTATCTATTGCTTATGTTTTCTCTCCAATTGAAATTAACATTCTTCATACTCCATCTGGAGAAATGATAGTCATTTTGTAGGATGAGTTTGAATATTACTTTCTTTGTGAATACAATGTAAATGGCTAGAAATGGCTGAATTGCTCTGTGTGCCAGGTTGTTTGCATACAATTCCAAATTTGATATGTGATCACTATAAAAAAGACATTATTGACTTCAGGAGTGCATTAATTACATAAGAATAAGTGAACTAAACCCAAAGAAGTCACAATGTTATTGTTAGTTTACATGTATTTCTGACATCATAGCCTATTCTCATATCTATAGAACATTCTGGTTCCCATAAAGCTTTTCCTCAACATTTCCCTCGGTAACAGCCTCATCTCACTTTCCACAAAAAATATACTTTATTGTATACTTTGTATACTTCATTGCTGCAGAGAATGTTCTTCATAATGCTGCATCATAGTTTATAATGCTGAATTCATAGATCTGATTACTTTGATAGTTACATGTAAGAGAGAGTTTATTTCTTTTAATAAATTATGAAATAATTGAGGCTATTGTTTGTTTTTGTAATCCTAAGAACCAAGAATCCCCAAAGCCACAAAAAAGCCACAAAAAATGTGGAATCCTCTAATTTTATGATTTTTGTTTTACTAGATAAATAATTTATGAAGATTTAGGATTTATTATTGTAATATAATAATATTTATCTTTTTATTCAATTAAATTTTAAAATGATTCCAGAGACACCAATAAAATATTATCAGAAAAGTATATATAACATCCAATGGGAATCAGGCACAGCATTTTAGCTGCAGCTCCAAAAATGAGACTTGAAATTCTTGGAAATCAAATTCACAAGGGTACATATGAATAATACAAAACAGATAGTTAATAGTTTGTTTGGGATTCTACTGCAGTGTAAACATGTATTACTTGGTTTCTCATGTATTAGCTATGACAGATATGAAATTTATTTCAAACCCTTAGATGGCTAAATTCTTTAGTTTTTTGTTTGTCCCCTAATCTTCAATAAAATAGTATTTTAAAAAGTCATACTAGCAAAACATAGGGTAATGGATATCATAAACCATTAATCTGAAAGGACACTTTTCTAATAATTATCCTTATGCCGTCTGAAATGTATCTTGCTGCAATTGACTCAGGATTAATCGATTATAGTGCTCATTATATGTTCATTCATTTTGGTCAAAGGCAAAATTTGAAGCTGTGTCAAGTCACAGGCAGATTTTCCTTTTATAAATCTTCTATTTTTAAATTTGAGTATGTGTATCTACTTTCATTTGGGCTTTCTGAATATTAATAAGCCTCAGTGTCTAAGGTATGCACAACAGGGATTTTTAGCAAACACGATGTGGTCCCAGAAAGAAGTTCATTGTTTTCCAGTTAAATTCTTTGCCTTCCAAAGTTCTTTCTTTTCCTCTTCTTTTCTTCACAAGTATTTTTTTTTATATAAAATTGAAATTGCTGGCATAGTTCTAACAACATCATAATCCTCAGAAAATGAAAAGCAAAGGCCATATACTTTCTTTAAAAATGCAATCTTAGAGCAATTTTCCCAGTAAGTTTTGTTATATACAATGCTGTTGGTAGTACTTGACATTGTGTGTGGTATGTAAGTGGATGGACAAGGGTGTATGTGTTAAAGTGGTAGTGTTAAATAAGATGGGGCAAAGAAAGGCACCTGGGTGGTTCTGCCGGTTAAGCACATTGGACTCTTGGTCTCCTTGGATGCCACTTGTTTTCTCCTTCCTGCAAGGGGTGTGATTTTAAGCAAGGACGAAGTTCTGAGGTTTGGTGGGGCGAATGACAAAAATAGGAATTAGTGGAAGTGTTTCATTTTGGTTTTTTTCCTAGGTATTTGGAATGCCATTGAGTAGCTCCAACCTACCTACTTTTTTTGTTGACTGTTTCCTTGGCCAAGCAATAGTACTTACACAAATACCATGGGAAGAAATTTCCTAGGTCCTATATAAAGAGCATCTATAGTATCAGTTTAGTTTTGCTATTTTTTCTCCTATACTATCTCATTTGATGTACATAGAAAGTCGGGCAGGTTTTATTCTATTTTATATATAAGAAAACAGATTCTTAGGAGTTAAGTATCATATATAAGAATCAAATAGCTAATTGCTTTTGCCAGAACTTAAACCCAAATCATATTATCCCTGGTCTAATTTCCTTTCCACCATATTGCATTTATTGTGGCAAATTTAGTAAGCACATCAAGGGTGGCAGGTAATTTAAAACATTATCTTCATCCTCAAAACAACCCTGAAGTTTAATTTTATAATGTCTATTTTTCAGATGCAAAAGTGGAGCTGAGATAAATGATTTACTCATGCAAGTAGTGGTGGTCAGAAATTATGAATGTGTCTCTTGGGTTGCAAAGTCTATATTATGCTGTTTTTCTGTAGCAAGTGTTCATTGGAGAATTAGGGTTTTATAAAACTGGAAATTGTATAACCCTGGAAGCAAGTCTTGAATTCTTTAATTAAACCTGGGTTGTGAACAGAACCAATCACACACTTGGGGAATAGGAGAGACAGAACTTTACAGGAACATATAAAATATTAATGAAATAATTATAATTTGACATTAATAAGTTAAAACTTTATTACTTCATATGTACCATAAAAATTTCATTAAACATTAAGTAATCCACATTTAACATGTAACCAAATGTAGTACTGTAAGCGTAACTCAAGAAATTTTTCAGTAAAATGGGTATTTAAAAATATTTAGCAATGAATGCATTTTTTGGGTTATCAATTAATTACATTAACTTTAAACCAAACACTAATTGAACAATAGATTATTTCTTTTTTTAAAAAAGAGTTTACTTACTTATTTATTTGAGAGAGAGAGAGTATGCTCCAGCAGGAGCTTGAGTGAGGGGAGGTGCAGAAGGAGAAGGAGAGGGAGAGGGAGAGAATCTCAAGCAGACCTGGCGCTGAGTGCTGAACCCTACTCCAGGCTTGATCTCACAACCCTGAGATCATAACTTGAGCCAAAACCAAGAGTTAGACGCTTAAACAACTGAGCCACACAGGTGTCCTGATCAATAGGTTATTTCTAAAAAGTGAAAAAAAAAAAAGAGGAAAACTAAAACAAATGAACCAAAAAGGAAAGAAAATAGCTAAAATCTTTTTTGGCCACTAGTCAGGACCAAAAACACTACTACTAAGACTGCGAGGCTGAGTTCATGTTTTTTTCTTTCCCTCCAAATTTCTTGAATAATTCCATTTGATCTTTCATACATATACACACACATATATGTGTGTGTTATGTGTGTATTATCTATATGAGTATCATATAGTTTTGAGTGTGTGTGTATGTGTGTGTATGAACATCCTTCATTCTCCAACTGAGGAACTTTCCATATCACACAAAGAAAGACAAATCATTGGGGCGCCTGGGTGGCTCAGTTGGTTAAGCGACTGCCTTCGGCTCAGGTCATGATCCTGGAGTCCCGGGATCGAGCCCCGTGTCAGGCTCCCCGCTCGGTGGGGAGTCTGCTTCTCCCTCTGACCCTTTCCCTTCTCATGCTCTCTCTCACTCTCTCTCTCTCCAATAAATAAATATAATCTTTAAAAAAAAAAAAAAGAAAGACAAATCATTCATTATATTCTTAAACTGGCTTTTGAAATTTTATGCTTTTGAATCCATTCTTATTTCCTTTACTGTTATTCATTTTCTGTCACCCAAATCTTCACTGAGTCAATTCTTGACTAAATATTATTCCCAGATAAACCATTCCAAAATCCGCAGACAAGATCAAGTGTCATTGTAATGTGACTTCACACCATCATATACCTGCCTTAATATATTCTTCAGAACTATAATTTTCCATTTATTTTGTGATAATTTGACTGACACCTGGATCTCTTACTAATATAACATTCAGTGAATATCAATTTTTGCCCATCTTTTAATCTCTCAGTGCTCAAAATAATGTCTGAAACATTGTATATGCTAATAAATATTTTTTAAGTGAAAAAAATTGGACCATTTCCTAGATTTATTGTTTTCTTCTTCTTTCTTAAACTTTATAATAAACATTTTTACAAAGTTCAATATATTTTTCAATTTAAATTGCATACAGAGATTATATTTTAAATAATACTTATAATATGGAGCTCTTCATTTGTCCATTACTCATTTTGATATTATTTATGCCATCTTTTACATTTCTTTCCAGCTTTGTCTTTTCAAAAAAGAAATTTTAGTTCTGAAGCCTGTCAGTCTGGAGATGACAGTGAATTTTATGAGGCTAACTAACAAGCTTTCTTTTTTTGTGTCAGCTTTGAGGAAATTTTTGGAAAAATTTAGAGGTTAGGTATTTTAACATCAATACATACAAAGGGTCCAAAATTATCACTGTTTTCAATTTGCTTTAAAGTGATTGAAATTTCATTTTATGTTATATTTAGTAATATTAGGGTAATAACAAGAGTATTATTAGATGTCACTCTACTTTGAGTATTAAGGATTTGATAGTTTAACCTAATAGGGACATATTGATCCAGAGTTGGATCTCGGTGTGGTTCCTGTATTATTTTTTCTTCTTATTTCTTTTCTGCTGCATGTCATTAGAAAAATTATTTTATCTTTTTAAAAAAGATTTATTTATTTATTTGAGAGAGAGAGAGAGCACAAGGGGCAGGAGGAGAGGGAGAAAGAATCTCAAGCAGACTCAGGCTGAGCGTGGAGCCAGACGCATGGCTTGATCTCAATACCCTGAGATCACGGCTGGAGCTGACACCAAGAGTGGGTCACTTAACCGACTGCACTACCCAGACACCCCTACTTTATCTTTTTTTAATTAAGTTTTTTAAATTTCAGGATAGTTAACATACAGTGTTATATTAGTTTCAAGTGTACAATATAGTGATTCAACAATTCCATACATCACCTGGTGCTCATCATGACGAGTGTACTCTTTAGTCCCCATTACTTATTTCACCCATCCTGTGATTCACATCCCCTTTGGTAACCATCAGTTTGTTCTTTGTAGTTAAGAGTCTGTTTCTTGGTTTGTCTCTCTCTCTCTCTCTTTTTTTCTTTTGTTCATTTGTTTTGTTTCTTAAACTCCACATGTGAGTGAGATCATATGGTATTTGTCTTTCTCTGACTGACTTATTTCACTTAGCATTATACTCTCTTGCTTCATCCATGTTGTTGCAAATGGCAAGACTTCATTCTTTTTATGGCTGAATAATAGTCCATTGTATATATACATCACATCTTCTTTATCCATTCATCTATTGATGGACACTTGGGCTACTTCCAGCATTTGGCTATTGTAAATAATGCTACAATAGACATATTGAAAATTATTTTATCTCTTGATGTTTCTGATTCCTCATCTCTTATATAAATTAATAATTACCATTTGGTGTATGGAATAAATAAAATTGGGCATTAATTAAAATAACATATATGTATTTGTATATTTGTGTGTGTGTGTGTATCCTGATACAATACACCTTTGCAAATGGTAGAAATAATAGGCTTTTCTTACTAGTACTGCTTTCAGTAAGAAATTAACATTGATAGTAATGACATGAAAAAAATAAGATAAATGTCAGATCATTAGTGGATACAATTTGTAGGATCTACTCTTCCCTCACTCAATACATACACACACACATACACACACACACACCCCCACTCACACCCGCACATACTCTAAGGTTAGGAACTAAGGGGTTCACAAAGAATAACAGTACTCTCAGTGTAAAAATCATAGTCATCTGGTTATCTTCATAAAATGTCCTATAAAAGATTGCCTTGTCAATATTTGAAGTGGGTTTTGCAGGTGAGCTATTTTTTCCATTCGGTAGACTTAAAATCATATGTACCTATTCCACCCTTTACAGCTGTGATATATGCTTCGGGTTCAAGAAGCAAATCGGGTCTTCCTATTTAGACACTCTTGTCTGCAGTTAAGAAGACAAAAGAAAGACAAAGGTCATCTTCTGTTCCTTTTTGGTCCTTCCTGCTAATAAGCAAAATTGTGGAAATTGGAGCTTTTTCTGCAGCCATGTCCCACTGTGCATTCTCTGGCCTCCCTGTGTCCAAAGGTAATTGTGGTGCCTGTGTAGCATGGATGGCATATTTGTTCATGTTCCCTAATTCTTAAAGGGCAGACACAGTGTTGTGTTCATGAACTCATGCCTTCAGGGCAACCTCAGAGATGACTTTGATTAGCTAGTTCTTTATGCTCATGGGATTTGTTCCAAGCTACCTTCAAATTTCAACAATTTTGTAAGACAAAGACCTTCATTACTTTTAGCTTTCTTCCTTCTCCCCTCCTCTTTTATGCATCTGTGGATTCAAAAGCAGTGGTCTAGAAAAGGCAAATATTCTTCCCCATCTCACAAAATGAAACACAAAATTCAACTGAAATAACTTATAGGTTAATTGCCATACGGCCATCTTCATCTACTATTCTTACCTGCTAGCAGTTAAGAATTCAGGGCAAATTTGCAAGGACTTGGATGGAGTTAGAGAGTATAAAGCTAAGTGAAATAAGTCAGTCAGAGAAAGACAAATACTTTATAATTTAAGAAACAAAATGAACAAACATTGGTGAGGAAAGAGAGACAAACTAAGAAACACTCTTGAGGTGCCTGGGTGGCTCAGTTGGTTAAACATCTGCCTTCAGCTCAGGTCATGATCCCAGGGTCCTGGGATCGAGCCCCACATCTGGCTCCTCACTCAGTGGGGAGTCCACTCGAGGATTCTCTCTCTCTTTCTGCCCTCCCCCCTCTCCTGCTCTGCCTCTCAAATAAATAAATAATATCTTAAAAAGAAAAAAAGAAACAGACTTTTAACTATAGAAAACAAACTAATGATTACCAGAGGGGAGGTGAGTGGGGAAATGGGCTAAATGGGTGATGTGCATTAAGGAGGGCACTTGTTGTGATGAGCACCGGGTGTTATATGGAAGTGTTGAATCATTAAATTTTACATACACCTGAAACTAAAAAGAAAAAGAAAAAGAGAATTCAGGGCAAAATTTAAATATTTTAAAAAGAGTCTGAAATAATTTTCATTGAATACTTTGAAAAAAGAACTTGTATTTAGCCTCTAAATTATTCATAACGTTGATAGCCTACTTTGCTGGTCCTCAATCATTATATGAGATGTGTTGCAAGTTACTTATAACTAATACCATGGAACTGATTACTTTAAAAGTTTAACCTTACAAAATTAAAAAGGTTTCAGGTTGTTCCTCTATTAACATCACTTTTGCTCATTTTATCCAATATTCTTTTTTAGATGGTGGTGAAAGTGTAAGGCACATAACTTGCCCACTAGTAATCATACATTATAGACTATATACCTAACTTCTGTATGGCAGAACCCTGTGGGTATATTAAAATGACAATTACAAATTAGTTTAGTACTTTATTTTCTGTCATTGCTATGGCTGTGTTTTGGATTGGCAAACAGTATTAATTTGTATATTCAAGAAATAACTATTGAGTTTCTTCTATTCAAGACTACGATGCTCCAGTGATGAACAAAACAGAACTGGTCTCATAGAAATTAAATTCTAGAAAGGATGACAGATATCAATAACTAAATATACAATCAGTTATCGGTTTACAATAGTTGCAAAAGAGAAATATAGGTTAGTGTGAGATCATAAAATAGGAGAATTGCTGAGTCTCAGAGATGAGGAAAGACTTGCTTGATTGTGGGATTATTAAATTGAAGTTTTAAAGAATGAGTAGAAAGTGATGTTGGGTGAATGAGAGCAAATCTTTGAGCAAAGAAAATAGTAAGGCCGCATGAAGGTTCATATTGGAAATAAGTGTAATTCTAACAACAAAAAAGAGGGCTTTGATAGCTGTTGTTATAGATCATGAGGAAGGATTTAAAGAATCTGGGTGAAAGAGCAATGGGAAACTATTAGTTTCAAGAAGTGACATGATCAGCTCTGCATTACAGAATGATATCTATGGATGAAATATTGATGAGAGGAAATTTGTGGGAAGACTGATGATGAGGCTGTTTTGTAAATCCAAGCAAAAGGTGATACTAACATGGATTAGGATATTGATGACGTGTCCACTGAAAGGTGATAGAGAATTGTATAAATGTCATTCAAAGCTCTGTTACTCCCTAAGTCGTATTAAGGAAAAAGTCTCAGCTTTAACTTCTGGTGTAACCAAATCACACCTTTTCTAGAATATTGTGATGTGCATTAAATCAAAACAAATGAAAAGCTGATTTATTGTTGTTGTGATATGGTCCAACTTTCATATGAGTCAAGAATTCCCAAACTTACTTCATTTGAGAATAAAAATGATGTTCAAACAAAGAAAAAAGGCAGATGGCATCATTGCTAATCCTCTTCAACTTTACAATAATATGATTCTTGTTTGTGCAATGTGTATAGAGAAAAGAACCCCCCTGGTTTTTCTGATTTATTGAAACTCTTGAAATCCAACAAGCTGGATTAAGACTGTTGAAAAAGCCTAAGGTGTCAAGGGACTTTGTGTATTGTAGCATGGAGACTCTGCTTGTCAGATGTCTCAACTATAATGAAAAGTAACGCTAGCGTGACAAAAATGGTATTGTTGATGTTTATAATGCCCCTGGGACTAGATGTCTAATGCAAACATACCACACAATTCCCTCTCCAAATAATTTGTTTTTAAAATCAATGCTTTCAGGAAACTAGGCAGTTTTTTGATGTAAGTTTCCTTAATGTTCTAATTAACTGCATAATTAATAAAAAGTATTGAGAATATATTTTAGCACTTTTAACTTACAGAAATCAATATGACATACTTGTTTAGAGAATGTCTTCTTTTTATTTAATAGGAATATACAATTTATATATTATCATATGAAAATTATTGATATCTTTGCCAGAGACACATTATTATTATTTATTCTGAATCCCAATGTTCATGGTATATTGAAAGAAGACTGCTAAAACTTATATGTATTGTCAATACATTCGCTTTTATGTAGAGAATTTGAAATAAGGTCCTAAAAGGATATCTAGTGGTGTATAATCTGGTATGCATGATCACTACAGCAGTAAGGAAAATTTAAAAAGCAAACTATGACAAGTTGAAAGCAAAGAGTGGGGCTTTTAAGTTTAAAGAAGTTTTATTCTGGGGGTGCCTGAGTGGCTCAGTTCATTAAGTGGCTGACTCCTGGTTTCGGTTCAGGTCATAATCTCAGGGTCCTGGGATGGAGCCCTGTGACAGGCTCCCTGCTCATCTGGGAATCCGCTTGAGGATTCCCTCTCTCCCTTTCCTGCATGTGCTCTCTCTCTAAAATAAATAAATCTTTTTTAAAAAGAAAAGTTTATTCTGTCAATATTAAAAAAAGCAAGTATTTGCTTTTAGAGAGAATAATTTATACACGTACACTTTCAAGCGCATAACTTTCATTTTTGGATTTTTAAAGGTACCAGTGTTCATTAATATGTAGACACTAAGTGTGCCTTGCTTAGAGAGGCCCTGTTTGGAAAGGCTGCTAAATAAAAGCTTAAGAAGTAACAAATTGATTATTCCTAGGATTAAGAAGCCTCAATTTAGCAGTCAAGGTCTTCTGTAGTTGCTCTGTGATGTTGCTGAGAACCCAAAGATCCTAATATTCTGTTCATATCTTCGTCATGTAGCTTTAAGCCAATGTTTCCGTATGACTGAGAGTCTAAGCACTACCTTAAGATTCCAGGCAGGAGTAAAGAAAAAAGAGAAAACCAAAAAACCAAAAGCTAAAAACCAAAAACAAAGAGAGCCTTACAAGCGGAGTCCCTCTTATTAAAATGCCATCTTAAAAGCCTCAATGGCATCTGCTTTTTTTTCTTTTTCTTTTTAAGACCATACCTAGCCAAAGGTAGACAGGACAGGGGTTTTATATATTGAAACTTCTTTTTTTTTTTTTTTAAAGATTTTATTTATTTATTTGTGAGAGAGGGAATGAGAGACAGAGAGCATGAGAGGGAGGAGGGTCAGAGGGAGAAGCAGACTCCCTGCCGAGCAGGGAGCCCGATGTGGGACTCGATCCCGGGACTCCAGGACCATGACCTGAGCCGAAGGCAGTCGCCCAACCAACTGAGCCACTCAGGCGCCCTATATTGAAACTTCTATACTAAGGGAAGGCTTGGAAATAAGGCCTGAGCATAGTTTTGAGTGGTCAATCCACAGAGTTTGCCACAGAGCCTTTGTGTTTTCTCTTCAGACAAAAAAGGAGAAAGTACTGGAAGGTAGGTAATATTTATACAGCATCTAAAATGTGACAATATAAAAAGAAGGGGGAGAACTACAGGAGAGAGGCTACATCAACAAAATTCCAGAAATGAAAAATATAAAAATGGATGGTTAATGACTTAACCATACGCAGAAATCTGAAACCTGAGCTTCTAGGGAGGAAAGTCAATAAGAAATAAGTAAATTGTGGCTGCAGAATTCTGGAATGTCTCAGGAATAAGATTTATAGTTACTTCAGGTGAGAATGAGTGGGGCACCTGGGTGGCTCAGTTGGTTAAGTGTCCAACTCTTGGTTTTGGTTCATGTCTTGATTTCAGGGTCCTGAGACTGAGCCCCAGATCTGTTCTGTGTTGAGTGCAGAGTCTGCTCAAGATTTTCTCTCCCTCTCCCCCTCACCCTCACTCTCAGGAAGGAGAGAAAGAGTACATGAGCAGGTGGAGGGGCAGTGGGAGAAGGAGAGGGACAAGCAGACTCCCCACCAAGCGTGGAGCCCGACTTGGGGCTCGATCCCAGGACCCTGAGATCATGACCTGAGCCAAAGTCAGATGCTTAACCAACTGAGCCACCCAGGTGCCCCTGGCTTACACTCTTATACTCCATCTAATTAATACAAGATCCTTCACCATGTGGACTTGGTTCTATTATCTGACTGAAACAATTATTAAGAAGTCTCAGGTTATATTAGTGTCCCCATTTTCTCCAGTGAATGAAACTGAAAATCAGACTTGCTGCCCTCAACTTGAGGAGGGTCCTTGTCAAACACATGCCAATAAACAAATGTGCCTACCTAGATTGCACCTTGTAGAACCGCAGTGGGTTTAAGAGATTTGCACTGGAATTCCTGAAATTCTTTCTTCCAGCTTGTGATATTGGGGCAATTACTTAATCTCCTTAGAGTATTTTTTTTTTTTTTTAAAGTAGTCTCTATACTCACAACCCTGAGATCAAGACCTGAGGTAAAATCAAGAGTTAGATGCTTAACCGACTGAGCCACCCAGGTGCCCCTCCTTATTTTCTTATAGAACAAAATACTGCCTGCATAGACAAGTTGTGAGGATCTAATGGTATTTTTTTAGGAAGATGTCAAACTGCCTTTTCCTGTGGCCTCAGAGTTTTAATTGATGCCCTTTTGTTAATGACAATGGGTGTTAATTACCCACACATTCAAAGAGAGATGTTGGACACCTCCTGGCAGAACTCTCTAAAAAAGTGACCAAACATTATCTTTTTTTTTTTTTGCCAATTGATTCTTTTTTTTTTTTTTTTAATTCATTGTTTGTGTATCATTTGAAGACGATATCTGGAGTTCTCCTGCTATTATAGGTAGGTGTGAAGGCTGCTATGAAAGCAAGCCGCTCTTGCATAAATATGGGTGCAAGGAGAGTGAACCCATGATCAAAGGGGTACTCTGAACTCAAGCTGGGTTATATTCATCCTGAAATGACCTTGCCCAAGGGCTTGCTGGAATGGGTTATGTACGGGCACAAGATGCTTGTTTTCCGAACACGATGTTTCACTACTTTTTTTTTCTTTTCTTTGATAGCTCCATATAAAGAAACTTTTTTTTTTCACTTTTGTAACAAAACAGCGTAACATAAAGTACTAACTTCCAGGTTTTTGCACCATAGAGTTAAGGTTAATATTTAATCTCTAAATTAAAATGACCAAGTTGAATCAGATGGACACTTGATTTTAAAACAAAATGAAACTTTACCAAACTTCTGTTTTTGAAATGATGCTGATTCCTCAAATAAAATGGGAATTCACACTTGATTCCCAGTGACCGTGATATAGCAGTAGAAATCTTAAACCAAAAGTGAACTATATAAATTTTAGTGAATATATATTGTGTCTTTTCTTTAAAAATTAATCCATTGCACTTTCATTTCCTTCTTCCAACAGTTTTTCATAAATGGGAAAAATAAGCCAGTTTTTAGAAAAGTTGTTCCTTCAAAAAGAAAAAAGTACTTGAAGTTAGGGATCATTTTGTGATTGTTTTTTATATCATTCACAGTTGAATCATGTAGGATAGCTCAATATGAGGTTGTTGATTCAATGGTCTGTGGAAATTTATCAGCCTTCTGCTGATATTGATGTTAATATCTTGCCAAGATGATTCACATAAGAAGCCATGCATATGATTTTAAGTCTCGCATTTTAGTTCTGAACCAAGTGATGAAGCAATATGAATCCAATCTTATCACTAGCATAATGGTAAATATTGGATATGAAATGAAAATTTTAATCTCATTAATTTTAGAGATCATGATGTGCACTATAAAAATATTGCTTTAATTAATCAAACTGTATTTCAGACAATGTGAATACAGTTTTCACTCTAATTACACAAAGTTTATAGAGGATAAAATGCCAGATGAAGTTCATGTTGCTCATTCACAGAATGCTTTTTTTTTTTAAATGAAATATCATTTATTTTAAAGTGAAAGAGAAGAGAATGAACATTTAAAGAGTTCCCAATAGTTTTTATAAACACTTCTTTTCAAGACTCATAATATTACAAGCAAGATTATATTATTTCCATTTTATAGATAAGAGATTTAAGCTTCATGAATTAAATGATTTGTCCAAATCAAACTGGTAATAGGTGATTTAACAAGATGAAACAGTAATTTTTTCAGGCTCCAAATACCATATATGGTTTTTCCTACATTATTACGTGTTCTTGAAGTTAAAGAGACATAAGTGAGAATGGAGTTATAATCACAAATTCAGGATTAATCAATATCTCTGCAGCCAAAAAAAAAATGGATGTGAAGAACTAATTATTAGGACAATATGCCCTGGTGTTGATAAAGCAAGGCCGAGCTGGTACTGATACACATGGGTCCTGTGAAGAAAAAAGTGAAGAGCAAAGAAGAATTTCACAGGAAAGGAGATTTGAAATCCGACTGTCCTCAGTTCACAGCACAGCTCTACTTTGATGGTAAATAGCTTAGCATTATCATCTGCTCTCCCAGTCCTGCAACAGTCTGAAGGTATATTACTAACATCCAGAAACATGTGCTAAATTAATTTTTACTCATCAATTTCCTATATATTCCATGACATAATAGCCCAACAGAAGCTGATGGGTTATCATGTGCTGCTTTTATTTTAATATATTGGTGACCATAATCTCAGTGCTTGGCAGTGTAACGCAATTTGATACGAAGCACAGGGAATAATTGGCCTCTTGGATGTCTAGTATCATCTCACACACAATATGCTATCCATTCTTACATGGGCTTTGTCTGGCATTATGACCTTCTAGGTCATTCTTGCCCTTTCAATTTGTGTTTCAGATTTTTTTTTTCTTCCGATGTATTAGGGTACACATCATTTCCCTGAGCAGAATCTCATTTTATTATTTTTGATTACTTACTCTCTGTTCTCTACCTTGTTGGCTCCAGGTATTTGCAAGACACAATAGTCAGTAATTTGAACTCTGTGGGCCTGAAAGTGAAGAATCAGGATAATTACTTTAATACTTTCAGCTCTAATTTAAATTTCAGTACAGCCAACCCTTGAATAACACAGGTTTGAACTGTGCAGGTCCACTTATATGCAGATTATTATTATTATTTTGACACATTACTGTAAATGTATTTTTTCTTCCTTATGATTTTCTTAAAATTTTCTTTAGCTTAGCTTATTGTAAGAATATATAGTATATAATACATATAACATGCAAAGTATGTGTAATTGGCTATGTTATTGGCAAGGCTTCTGGCCTAATATTAAGCTATTAGTCATTAAATCTGGGGGGGGAGTCAAAAGTTATATGCAGATTTTTGACTACGTGGCAGGGGTGTTGACACCCCTAACCCCTGTGTTGTTCAAGAGTCAACTGTAATTGGCAATTGCAATCTGAAGTTAGAAATTTGGTATAATACCCCTGAAAATGAATACATTGCTCAAATGTAGCCATTTCTTTGTAAGTGCCCCTATCTGGCCCACAGGAAGTAATCAATAAATGTAATTCATGTATTTCCTCTCACTAAACATATATCAACTTGCCACCATAAGCCAGGAAGTGAGCCTAGTGTTCAGATTTCAATAATAAGCTTATTGTCAACTGTGGGAAAAAAACAGTAGTGATATTCAATTGAAGAAATGTTATTGAGATCAGTTGTACAAAGAGAAATATGCAGTTTTATGAAAACATAAGTGGGTAGGGGACTTACCTGTCATTTTCAAGACAAGGTCCTCTGAAACGCTGGTAGTTATCTGAGATTTGAAACAAGAGTAGGAATTCCCTAGGGTCTGGGATGTGCTATGGTAGAGGATGAGGTTACACAGGACAGAGTGGAATATGCAGGAGAAGACAAACGTGTCACAGGGAAGGGAGCATAGAATATTTGTGGAATTGAAGAAAAAGGTTAGTGTCAGAGGGTGGTTAATAGGACCTGGAATGGGATTGGGAAGGTGGTTATAGTCCAGATGAGTCAGACATGTCCAGTCCATCGAACACTTGGGTCTTTTATCTCAAAGGATTAAAAAGTCATCAAAGTGTTTCAATTATGTTGATGGTGTTTCAGGGAGGATATGATGAGATTTAACTTTAGAAACCATCATTTGTCTACAGAATTTACAAAAGACTAGAAAGGGGTCAGAATTGACAGAAGAGTATTTGGCCAGAGGAAGCAGTAGCTTTTGGGGCCATGACTCCTCTGAAGCTAGAGGGAGAGAGAAGGCAGGGGTTGGAGAAGTAACGAGGAGGTAAAATTCACAGTATTTGGTGTTGGTTTGGTTGTTTCAATAAACACAATATAGAAGCAATATAATGCAAAAAGTTATAATTATATCAAAACTGTTACTCCTATATTGGATCATACAAAGTAAGGCTAGTATTTATATAATACTTATTATTCCAGCAACATATATTAACTCACAAAAATGGTAAGAGAAAAACCTTATCATGCCCATTTTATAGGTGATTACTAAGGCACAGAAAGGTTAAGGAAGTTGTCCCATGTCTGAGAGCTAATAAAGGGTAAAAGTATAGCTGGTAATTGACGGAGCTCTGATTCAAATAAAGAAGTATGTTTCCAGGTTGAATGCTCTTGATCTGCATTCCACTCCCTGTCTAGCTATTTCACACCTCAGTTCTGCCTGCCTGCATGCCTTCCTGCCTTCCTCTTTTAATAAACATTGAGACTATTTTCCATGTCAAGCAATTTATTAAGTACTCTTGTTCTGAGAACTAATATGTAACATGCAGTATTCTAGTTGTTATATAAATGAGCCAAAGATGGCTTCTGTATATTGGCCCTATGTTTACTTTGCGTAGCAGACTGGGACCTGCTCATTCAAAAGCTTGCTGGTGCCAAACTCAGATTTTTACAAATCCAATTATTTTAAAAATAACCCAAACAAGCAGATTGTTAGCTTTCAGGGCCTACCAGCCTTTGCATCTCCCGCAAAAACTCAGCCCACATCTGCCAGTCATTGATAAAGTAGGAACCAGTGGTGATAAGACACCAAATTGCTGTGCCGTTGGGGGTTCTCTGACCCAAAGAATCCCCACCAAGCTACTGAGTGGCATCAGCTGGACACAAAAGCCATCTCTCCAATCCTTCTCTCCCTTGCCCTCCTCTTTCTTGGTACTGGCCTCCAGAACTATAGCCTCTGTGGGGTCTCATACAGGACTCCTCCCACCCCACCCTACCCCAAATCATGCAAAGCTGTCAAAGTGTCACCCAAATAAAGTTCACTGTGTGCTATTGTTGCTGGTGGTCATATTTTTCCATCGATCAGCCCCCAAAGAATCAATTGGCAGAACAATCCTGAATGGCCTTAAGTTGTTGGGCCTTAGAACTTGGAACAGCTCAGTGTTGGTTTGGTGTGGCATCTCTCTGTGCTGTTCCGTACTCCATATTGTTATGCTTCCCTGATGTGCGTCATTAGCCAGGTCAACAGGTAGCATGCACCATTTGAGTAAACCCCTGCCATTGGAACTGATCTTTGGGATCAGAGGTGCCAAGCTGCTCAAGGTTGATGTGCACACCTGAGTGCCCCCCTAGGCAGATACTGGACGTTGTAAAGCCTGTGGGCCTGAAAAGAAAAGGCAGAAAACAGTAGGCCAGAATGGGCTACATATAGCAGGTGAGATCCTTGTGGCTAGCTGAGGATTTGGGATACTCTGAGGGAAGAGGCTGTCCTCCTCTCTGGGGAACCTTATCAGAGGTAAAAGAGTGATAAGGCGGAGATGCCAGGCCAAGGCTGGTCTCCTAAGCTCTGTAAACAACTGGTTTGCCTTTGCAGTTCTCACACTGGGATTGGTTGTTGTGCGATGGTGTCATTCTATCCCATTCTTGGAGTGATATCCAGGACCCAACCCTTGGGTTGAACCAGTTAAAGCATTGATTAAAGTGACCAGAGGCAAGGAGGTTTATATTCCTGCCCCTCTCTGGACTCGGAAGGTGATATCCTACTGAACAATGCACAATGGGTCTTGCTCACAGCTCCTTCTCACCAGGATGCACCCTGGAGGGGTCGCAGGTACTTAAACTCCAAGGGAAGACCAGAGGGTAGAACCCTCGGGAAGAGAACTGGTGCCCGTTAGTGGACAACATCACACAATACCGCCATGATAATCGTGAGGATAACTTACTCTGCTTTGTGGGTAACCCTCACAAAGATAAACAGAAAAAGCAAAAGGGAAGTGTCAGAAAGAAAAGACCAGTTTTCATTTGAAGCAAAAAAAGTATCCCCTCTCTCACTCTGAGGCCTAGCCTCTTTTTTAAGGACGGGACCCAGGACACAAATATAAAAGGGTCTGCCTGGCTATGTAGAATGTATCTGACAGAGACCAAGCTTTACCTAATAGGGGCTGCAATTAAACTATTGGCTGGCCTAGTAAAGATGAAAAAATGGTGAACATACCAAAGGATCTCCATAATTTGTCTGGAAGAGGGGAATGAACACCAAAGGAGGCTTTGGACCTCAGTCCACATATACCTTGTTAATGTGGACTTTTTATGCCTTGGAAGGCTGCCCACCCTACAATAGGCCCCATAAAGGCCCAGGCCAACTGTCAGTGGAAAGCATTAGACAAGGCCAAAGATCCCCTCCATCAGCTATTGCAGTTAGGCTTATCAGGTAACAGACAGCATTCAGCATGATGACTTGCTGGTCTGGAGGAAGCTGAATTGAGTCCTGAGTCCATCCAGTTCTTAAGGCCTCTTTTCTTAGGATTGATGGTTAATGTTAAAGCAATTCAAAAGCCATTGCTGCCCTGGATTTAATAGAAACTCATGTAAGACAACCTCCAAATCAAGTTCAATCAGTTGAATGATCTTTGGTATATCAATGGAGCAATTACAGTTCTTACTATCGTTATATTACAGTTGGCGTCAGGAGTCTGCTTGGAGACAACCCTACCTTCCATTCCTGCCATCTCCTCAGCCAGTGGCTGAGGGGGATCCAGCTGGTCCTTCCTGGTAGACAATGTCCCTTTTACCACATTAACTGTAATTTGGGCTCCAAAAAAAAAAAAAAATAACACTGGCTGGCTCTGTTGGACATTGGTGCCCAGATCTTGCTGATCACAGAAAGCCTTCATGCTTTATGGGATCCAACTCCTCCCAGTCAGTACTGCCTGGTGGGAACCAGTAAACTTCCCATTATGGTAAACATTCCATAGTACCACTAAGGCAAAACACTGAAAAGTTACAGTGTCTTAGCTTAGTTATAGAAAGGGTACTGATTCCTACCAGTTCATCTTTCAATTCCCTGGTGTGGCCTGTGCTTCATGCCAGCTACTAATGAGTGGAGGCTAACTACAGATCATCAAGAGTTAAACAAGGCTGTTCCCTCTACTAGGTATACTTACTTCAATGGATGACATTCAGAAGAAACATGAATAAATGGTTAGGCATTGTAGACTTAGCTAATGCATTCTGAGGTTAACTTGCCAGGAGCTATGACTGTTCGTCTTGGGCAGACAGAGTGGCAATTATTGTAGAACCTGCTGCCATTGACTGTTATGGAAAACTTGCCCTTTTTGTATACGTATTATGCTCTATACACTGCCTTCCTTGTATATAGTAACTGGGAGGCAGGGAGGAGACACAGAGTAAAGTGCCCTTGGCCACTCGTCTAGTGCAATTTTTTTCCACTTCAATAAATGGTGCTTCCACTGGAGAAGGAGAGAGATTATTATAATTAATAGAAAAAAAAGGCCAATAGTTATAAGGGTGTACATTGTTGGCAGGGGTTACATTTATCATCATCCTAGGGGTTAGTAAGAACTACAGTTTTATCTCTGTAATGCTGTAGACTGTGCTGGTATTGGCTCTGAATTATAGCATCTTTGATTTGATTGCACCAATCAAGAGCATTGCAGTATTAGCTGAGTGTTCCATCAGTGAGACTTGATAGGTAGTGACCCATTGTGCTGTTTGTTTGACGGCACCAGTTAATGATAGTGTGTTTTGTTTTGCTGATTTGAAGTTAAATTTGGCCCATCGAGGCATCTTAGAGGGCATCTATGAATCACAAGATATATTTAAGAGCCTGGCTTAGCTGGCAATGGGTGCTGCTGGTAGAAGTAGGATAGAAGAAGGAGTTGATGTCTGTGGTCATGTTAGTATGATAGACTGACCTGAATAGCCAACCCATTGTCCCCAATCAGACTCGTGTTCTTTGTCTCCCTGTGGTGTGCATTGGCATGTCGTTTCCAGACATATCTTGTCAGCAGTGCAGTGTAAATGACCAAGGCTAGACTACACACCAGTGGGTGTGTAGCTGACCCTGGCAAGGGTAGGAACTTCTCATGTAAGGAAGAGGGACAGCAACACAGCAGAAGTTAAAGTTAGAGGTCATCTGATCTTACCCTCAGTATCGTCTAAATGGTGTTCCCCAGCCTGAGGATGATTAGTTCTACCTCTGAGTATTGGGAACAGGTCCACATTTATCCCAAAGTGCCTAGACAGGAGCAAAGTAAGTGGGTAACAGGTGAGGGATGTTTCTGTCTTCAGGTAGTGGTGGGTGGTTTACCCAGCATATGCTAGATCATGAGGATGACACAGTTGAGGACAGTCCCAGAGTTAGTGATTGGAGTAAGGTCCTTGACAGGATCGAGTGGGAAGTGGCTAGGCTATAGATTTTCTAAGAGGGACAAGGAAAAAGTGAAAGTACCTGGTGGATCTACTTTGTTGTAGTCAGCAATGTCAGGGCTGTTGAGATAACGAGATAGGCTGTTGAGATAATGGTTTGCATTTACCTGTGTAAACTGGTAATTGTGGTTGTGTTTGATGTGGGTGAATATACTGGGAGAGGTCCTAGGATCTCCACCATGGTCTTTTCATTTGTTGTGAATTTAAATGTGATGTACATCCCACTGTAATGTAAATTTAATGTAATTAGGACTCTGGGTGACATTTTTAACCACTTGGCATACTATTGTTCTCTAAGTTCTCTCAACAGCATTTGTTAAAAGTCCATTATGTAAAGAGGGTGAGTGATGTGAGAAGTACTGGGTGTTATACGCAACTGATGAATCATTGAACACTACGTCTGAAACTAATGATGTACTACATGTTGGCTAATTGAATCTAAATTTTAAAAAAGTCCATTATGTCTTTCTATAATATCTGCTGCTGTAGGATGATATGGTAAATAAAAAACCTAAGCAATGTTCATTTATAAGACCCATTGTTCAAATAACCTAGAGAACCTGAGTAGGTTATCCCACATCGATGGCCAATGGAAACACATTGATGGCATTTACTATTCACCCAGAGACTCTCTGCTATGTGGCAGCACTTGGACATGTATGCCCCCTCTCTAGTCCCCTCCCCAGGAGTTTCCTTTCCCTTTGCTCCCCTGTGTCATAGCCTCTGGGTGGTCTTATGCTGTGATGGTAACATCGTGTCAGTAATGTGGTATAATAGGCATAGAGTTTTTGGTATTATTGCTAATACAGTCACATTTTGGCCCGACTATTTAAGACACATGTATCTAATGTTTCTGAGCCCTTCATATCAATAAATAATAGATAAGGACACCTTCTCTGCAGGATAGTCATTTGAACATGAGTGATTGATTCTGTAATATGTATCAGGGGCTGTCTGGCACACAGTAGATGCTCAAAAAATGTTGGCGTTGTCAAATTTTTGTGAATGCTGAAGGACACAATCTGTGTTTGATATTTGTTTCCCTTGTAACTGAGATGCTATTTGTCAGTAACTCAATAAATTTCACCTGAATTAAACCTTGAATCAAAATAATCAGGATTTGAAAAAATTACAGAAAAAAACAATCCAAGAAAGTATAGGAAGAACAACACACAGAAAAAGGAAGAATAGCAGCAAGAAATGTCAGGTATATTTTAGAGCAAAGACCATTTACAAAAGCTATATTTACTTTTTTAGTTGGCTAATTAGGATCTTAGAAACTAGATTTTCACTGAAATCAGGGTTTTCACTATAATGTGTAATTAATTAATTAATTAATTTATTTATTTATTTACTTGAAGTATAAAGCTTTTTTATACAAAAGAGTAAGTCAGAAATAAAAATTGCGCTGCTAGAATTGAAAGACTGAAAGTTCAAATTCAAGTAATAAATTAGAGTTAAAATTAAACAACTAGAGTAAAAACTTCAACATTGCAGGATTAAATAGTCCTATACACCATTTATCTTTAAGTAAATTACTTTTAAAGAAATTATCCAATGCTGTCACTTTTTTTTTTTTTGAAGGAATAGAAAATATCATAGCAGGAGATAATAAGATTTTTAATTTCCTTATTTCTATGTGTTTCTGCTAAAGATGATAAATCAATTTAACATCAGCTTTAAAACTGACTTTTGAATTTCTGTCTGCAGGATGCTAGCAATTTGTTATGATACAAAGAAATATAATAAAAACTATGTCTTCAGGGAAAGAAATTCTAACAGAATAACCAGAACAGAGCTACTTCTAAATGACATTCATAATATTTCTGAAATTGAAGTGTTCATTTGTAATCTTAGCTGTGCAGTTTTGAGTAACAGAATAGAAAAACACAGAAAATTCTCAGCTATATAAAATGTCTGAATTTAATAAATGTACTAATTGAAAGAAAAATAAATGACCCATATTTTGCTTTTGCTATAATAGCACTCAAGTGCACAAAAAAAGCAACTATTCAACTTGGTTAACAAAGATTTTATATTGTTTATTTGACTATGAATAAAGTAAAAAACTTGTATGTCATTATCTCTGCAAAAGATAATATGGAAGAAATCTTAATTTTTTAAAGAAAATATAAAGTTAATGATGCTTTTGGCATGGGGATATGTATTATTACAGTTGTCCCTATTCCCCAAATCCTGTCTACTAAAGGCCCTTATTTGAAAGGTACTGTAATATACACAATTACATTAATGTGAACATAATAGTTTGGAACTTATGGGAAATTGATATTTGCTGGTGAGAACATGTTGATATAAAATCCATCAAAATATATATCAGTTTCATTTCTGTTATAACTATCATACTCAGTATGTATTTGAAACATCTAGATTTGGACATGATATAGGTTTAGATATCAGTATGGATCTACATATAAAGACTGATTTACTTACAGATTATATTGATGTTTCTGACTTTTTAAAAAAGATCTATTTATTTAATTTAGAGAGAGAGAGAGAGTGGGGGTAGGAGCAGAGGGAGAGGGAGAGGTAGAGAATCTCAAGCAGACTCTCCACTGAGCAAGGAGTCTGACGCAGGGCTCGATCTCATGACCCTCAGATCAGGACCAAAGCCAAAACCAAGAGTCAGATGCTTAACTGACTGAGCCACACAGGCACTCCCATGCTCTTGACTTTTTAACACAACAATGAAAGCCCTACCACAAGAGCAAGGTTGAGATGCAGAGTGATTAAGGGCAGGGATAATGGAAAGTTATGTTGTAGTGTCAATTAAAGGATAGTTATCTGTGACTATTTTTGATGAATAATAATGGCATTCTCTTTTTAATTTTTTTTTTTTTTTGGTAATTGTAGTTGTAGGGGAGCAAAATTTGCTACCCCAAATTGTGTGTGGATTATTTTAGGCTGATTAATTTTAAGAAACAGAAGACTCAAGAAGTTTTTCTTTTTTACCTCACTGATAACTGTTTTAAAAAATTTAGTTAGAGGAAGGGAGCTATCACCATAGATAATTACAGTACAATATAAACCAGGTGTGGTAGACTGAGAAGAATCTAGCAAAGTCTGTTCAAATTCCTCTCTGTGTCCCATTGTTTATGGCACAGCAAACATTTGGCTCAGGTCATGATCTCAGGGTCCTGGGATCGAGCCCCGTGTTGGGTCCCCACTCAGCGGGGAGTCTGCTTGTCTCCCTCTCTCTCTGCTCCTCTTCCCACTTGTGCGCTCTCTCTCTCTCTGGAATAAATAAATCAATCTTAAAGAAAAAAAGATGAGGGCATCAATGTAGAACTATAAAGTATAATTTCAGAATCCCTTTCCCTATCAGAAGGGGAAAAACAAAAGGGATTTTTCATATAAATACAATCATAAGAAATGTATGATTTTTAAAAATAAATATCTCCTTATGATTTACATATAGTATTGTTATAACATTACTTAGAACATCAATCTGATTATACTACAAACTAAGTAAATGTTTATGTATAAAGTATTGAAAATAATATAGTTAAGTATGACCTCCAAAACAGTGAAAATAATAAAATTAAATATGACTTTTAATCCTAGTATCATAAAATTATTATTGGCTTTTTCTCTAAAAGAAATAAGGTGTATAATTTGTTATGTAGAATGAGATACAGATACAGAGAATTTAACTATTAGTACTTCTAAATTCAGGTATGTGCAATGAATTTCTATTATACCTGCATATGTACACACATGTTTATATAATGTGTGTGTATACATACACATATAAAGCACATATAAAGTCATGCATATTTATGTATATGTACATGTGTGTATGTCTATCTAGACATATACACCTAAATACCTGTTATACAGGATTGGCATCTTTCCTCAATCACAATTTCTAGTGGCCATACTGACCTGCTTATTAAATTTCAACTGTATTTAGAATTATTGTTATTCCATTTCTCTCTTGTGTGTTTGAAATACTAGTTCTCCCAAAGACTTTGATGAAAGGTTCTGAGAATGCAAAAGAAATGTAATGAGGCCACAACAATTGCCTCTGGAGTGGGAGTAGGTTTGGGAAGACACCCTTTGTAATGTGATGAAGATGTGATCACATCATGATAATGGAGGATTCCACGTCTTACGAAAAAAATTTGTCTTATTTCTAAAATGAGAATGATTTGTCAAATGAGAATAGTTACTATCATTCACAAAGTTTTAAAATTAATATAAAAACAAATTGAAATATGCAAGCCTTAGTCAAAAATGATTTATTAAGAGCATGTTTAACCTATATCCTCAAATGACTTTTCACTTGTGCTTATAATTCTAATGGTAGAGATTTAGTTCCTACTAGCAAATTAAAACAAGAAAAAGAAACTTAGTGCCAGGCATTCTATTAGTTTCTAGAGCTTCAAGAATAAAAACTTGGTTTCCTGCTCTCAATGAGCCAATGTCTAATGAGGGGTGATGGAAAATTATCTCAATAATGACAACTGCATGTGATACATGCAATGATAGAATATTACAAATAATGCTTCATTGTCACAGCTTGGGGACATTTTCTTGAGGTCATGGAAAAAATGCCTCTTGGGAAGTGCTACTTGAAATAAATCTTGAGGCCCATATTGTTAGCCAGGGGAAAAATAGAATATGTTTCATTTTTAGAAAATCAATTCATTCAGAATATTTAGAGTTTATAGTAAGGGTATAGATGTAGTAGAAGAAGAATTTGGGGAAGCAAGTGCTGTATTTTCATCCAGAACATTAAGGACATTTTTTTTTATTATTATGTTATGTTAATCACCATACATTACATCATTAGTTTTTGATGTAGTGTTCCATGATTCATTGTTTGCGTATAACACCCAGTGCTCCATGCAGAACGTGCCCTCCTTAATACCCATCACCAGGCTAACCCATCCCCCCACGCCCCTCCCCTCTAGAACCCTCAGCTTGTTTCTCAGAGTCCATAGTCTCTCATGGTTTGTCTCCCCCCGAGGGACATTTTATAATATAGAGGAATTTGAATTTTTGTTCTGAAGATAATGGAAACTAGTAAAGAATTTTAAAGAGTACTACAGATTCAGAATTGTACTTTTGAAAATTCATGTATCATGCATTGTGAAAAATGGAGACTTCTCAATTAGAAATCATTATTAGATGAAAAAGTACTAACCTAATGCAATAGTAGCAGAGATGACAAGGAGGGGAAAATAAATTATATTTTGAGTGTAGAAAAATTACATATAAGTAAAAAAGAAGAGCCATTTGGTATACCTCCTGGGCTTCTAGCTTAAGAAATTAGGTAATTATGGGTGCCTTTTAAGGGCAGAGAATAGAGGACAAGTGTATTACTGGGAAAAATACGGTTATTTTTATATATGATGCATATAGAACACTCAAGTATAAGTAGAAGCTGAATATATGAGGCAAATAAAAAAAATAAAAGCCTGAGCATAGGATATTGATTGATTTGAAACAAACTAACATATTTCTGTGTGTTGTATGTAGAATAAATTTCCCAAAAAAAGGAGGTTAGGGTGAGGAAAGATGACTATGGACAAAATTCTGGGTTTCACTTGCCATTAAGTACTGGACAAATAAAAGAACAAAAGAATTGACACAGAGTTTAGAAAAATCCCTGAAGAAGATGATTTTTCTTGGCTATGAAGGAGAAACTGGAAGTTATTGATTAACACATGTTTATTGAGTATTAACCATGTAACATCGATTCCAACAGATATTCAGTTGGATACCAGAGATAACATACAGAACAAGAATGCTAGTGTCTGTCCTCAAAGATCTTAAGCCTAGGGGAAAATGAAGTTAATTATATAAGCAATTAAAATACAAGCTATAAAATGAAAGAGACATACACTTCTGTAGGGGAAACACTGGAGAAGAGGTTAGTCTACATTTGGGGAGTCAGAAAAAGCTTCCCAGAGGAAGCAATGCGTAAACTGAAGCCATATATAAAGAAGAAGTAAAAGTCAGGTGTGAGGAATGATAGGGTGCTGTGATGAGGAATACAGAAGGAAAGACCTCTCAGAAGGCTTGGACGTCTGGGATTGCACAAGATAATGAAAGCCAACTAAAGCAATTTGAATATAATTAGAGAGTAGAGTGTGGTAGAATAGGGTCATTAGTAGAGGTAAGGAAAAAGACTGGGAAATTATAAAGAACAAAACTATTGACCACATCATTTTCTTCAAACTCTCTTCTGTTTACTTCCCCAATGGCCAATTATGGAGGAAGTTACCTGTAGCAGAGGCTGTGGATTAAATCTGGTCTCAAGGAGAACATGTATGTTCTCTCAAACTTAGGTAAAAGGAAGGAGGAGGTTTCCAACCACATTCTGCTATTTACTACCTACACAATAATGGATATATTATTTAACTTCTTTGAACTTTGGTTTCATTATTAAAAAAAGAAAAAGGTGGCAATTTTAGTATGTGTATTTTAGAATAGAATTCTGATGGGAAAATGTTAATTTAAAAAACTGTATATGCCAAGGTGAGATTGCTGCTAGGAATTCTTCCCAAGAGAGAGACTAATTTGTGTATTCCATATTAAGAAAAATAATAATGGCTGAGTTTTTCTACAAAAGAAAACATTTACTGTGTTCTCTTGTCTTATTCCCTTTACTTCTGTTCCACTAGAAAAGATGACAGTACTTTTGATTTATCATATTTTTAATTGGTCTCCTTGGTGACATGTTCCATATGTTTATTATTCATTTAGTGAAACTTCTCTCTGAACTGAAGACAATAATTGAATGCTAATTTTTCTACTTATTAATCTTTAATATGAGTCTTCTTTTCAAAGACATAGCTACTATCAAGAATCTCCTTTTATCATTTCAGAAACTCCTGTCCCTATTTTTCACACTCAGTTGCAGAATTGTTTGGAAAGATTTCTCTATAACAAATAAGCATGAGATCAACACCTTTAACCTGGGAAAAAGAAGTAAATCATGTGGTTGTTCTTACCCATTTGAAACCATTGTAGGAAGGTCTAAACAATTCCTTGAATGTACATTGTATTTAGTTTTGTCTCAAAACTGCTACAACCTAGGGATGCCTGGGTGGCTCAGTCAGTTGAGGGTCCAACTCTTCTTGGTTTGGGCTCAGGTCATGATCTCATGGGTCATGGGATGGAGTCCTGTATCATGCCCTAAGTCAGGTTCTGCTCTCAGCAGGAAGTCTGCTGGAGATTCTCTCCCTCCCTCTCCCACGAGTGTGCACTCTCTCTCTCTCTCACAATAAATAAATAAATCCTAAAAAAAACCCTACTACAACCTAGTGTCACATTTCAATTTGACTTAGTTTTCTATCAAGTGTTCATTCATTGATTTTATTTTTATTATATTGCAGTCTTTTTGAGTAATATTATATAAAACACAACCTTAGAAATATTGTACATTTACAGTCATTCTAATTTTTAATGCCTTTGGACTTTCTGGACATATTATAGACTATAGACAAAGTGGTAATTTGTATTATGTATAGCTAAAAAACAGTTTGTGCTTACAAATACAAACATAAAGAATCTGGATTGATACTCTTGTGATATTTTAGATAAAAGTCTCAGTCTCTGTCACTTAGAAGTAATTTTTTGTTTTTGTTTTGTTTTGTTTCGTTTTAGTTTTATACACTTAGCTTATGTAAATTCAGATACTTCAAGATGGTAGTTGATGTTTTGATTGGAAGGTATACAGGATGGTGTATATATGAAAATTTTAAAATTAAACTGTATTTGTACCATCCCAAATATCTTCCAACCAAGACACCAACTGCTATCCCTAACTGCTAGAGACCTTCTAGTGATTTATCCAGTCTGGAAAACTCAAACATCATAATTTCCTCAGCTAGTGACACTTGGGGATCATTATTGTTACACAGGCATTGCCCCAATTCTGGAGTCATTGCACAAGCAGGAGGGGCAGAGGGAGAGGATGAGAAAGAATCTCAAGCAGACTCCCAGTTGAGTGCAGAGCCCGACATGGGGCTAGATCTCATGACCTTGAGATCATGACCTGAGCCAAAACAAAGAGTCAGACAATCAACCGACTGCACCACCCAGGCACCGCATTATACTTTTTGAATTCAAATGCTAAGCATGATTGGATTTGCCTTCCAAAAGAGCTTTGATATCCATCCTCCTCACACACTAATCTCCCTTCCATCTTCACAGCATCTAAAGCTCAGACAGCCCTATACATTCATAGTCAGCATCTAGCCAGGTGCACTGGGGGACTCCAAGGTTATTTCTTCAAGATACAATGCCCACTGTAAAAGATGGTACTTTAACAAGGGCAAAAGCAATAGGCTAGCACACTTGGTTAAAAAGTAGCAAATGTACTTACACGTCATGTTGAGGAGGGCAAAACCTGTGGAGGGAACACTATGTAGGATCCAGATCAGACTGGAGTTATCATTTCAGGCACATGGGTGAAGAGTATCACCTTACCCTTAGTGAGGAGGAAAAGGAGATTTGTAGTTCACTGTGTGTTCAGGTTCTTATTTCAGAGTATGAGTTCAGTTACCAAGAAAGTATTTTATCATCTTCATGAAATTTTAAATAAAAGAATCTATGTAGATATTTTTACATGGCTATTTGCTGCCAAGTCATCTGGAATACAAAACAGAAATCCAGGGACGTCGCCCCTGTTCAGAATCTAGATGAGGTCAGAGTCTAGATGAGGTCAGCTACATTACATCTGCACTTTGCTCATGATCTGTATGAAAAAATGAACAAATATCAGGTAGAGCTTTCAAATTTTAAAGCTGTCCAGCAATAAAATGAACTCCTTAATAAAGTAGTGCAATCCCCACTGTTAGAATTGTTCAAGCAAAGACCATTAACCATGTTTCCGGAATATTACATAGGGTCATTCTGCATTAGGGGAAAGAATCTTTTCTATTCTAAGAATCTAGGTTGGCTTTTATGTTGTTATATTGTGGATTTTCTTTTCCTTAAAGATTTTCTTTTATTCTTTAACCTTAATGCATGTGGAGTAAAGCGTTGGGCCAGTAAAAGGGGGAAAGAAGATATAATTTGCCTCCAAATGACAGTCCTTATCAATAAGAGAGGAAATTAACAGAGTGATTTGACTTCCAAAAACTGTCAGAATTCTTGGATAATATAGAGTTTACAGAGGCTATAGGTAGGTGGTCCAAGACACTATAATAAATTTGTGAAACGGAAGATACACTGAGAGATAAAAAGGAAGGTAGGAATAGAAGAAAACCTGTCCATAACAGGACTGAGGATGTTTTTGAAACTTATGGAACCAGATTGTACGTACTTGAAATAGAGTGACAAAATAATGACTATAATCTGTAGAGGATCAGAAATATGACACAGATTATGATTCTGACAAATTAATTTTCTTTGAAAAAAATTGTTTTTTTTTAGTATTTTGTTGGTGAGCTTCATAATATTTTTCTATGAAAAAAATTTGTGTGCCACATCTCTGATTAAGTCTTATAGGAATGCCCTCTCCTACTTGCTAAATTTGAAAAATGAGATGACTTGCATGGAGATTAATATTTATAATTATTTAGGTTGTCACTAGTTGGCTTCCATTGGTCCAACGAAAGATTTTTTAATGACTTTATTAAGAGATAGAAAATAGCTTTTCCATGTGTTTTGAACTCGTTAGTATGCCCTACAAACTGTCTCATTTATATGACAAGGTGTTTATTAAAAAAGAAAATTATGTGCCACAAATACAGATATCCTTCATTCAGTAAGAAAGATGACTTTGTTGATATGTACCAGGCAATGGTGAAGCAAATTAAAATTGAGGATTCCCTGGATTTATAGTTCAGTCTCATATTTTATGAGCTTTTTAAAAACTAATTTTAGTGTAAATTATCCCAGAAATACTGCAGAGAAAATGTTTAGAAGCATAACAACCATTTACAGTAAAACCTTAATAGTAAATTATTAAACTATTTAAGCATTGGATGTTAGCTCCAGGCCCAACTCCAAAATTATGGCTCCACATTTCCTAACATGTTCTAAAACAAAATGCAAGTTGTAAAACAGTTCTATTCCATATTAAAAGTTTTATTCCATATTAAAAGTATATAAGCCATGATAAATGATCTTGAATAATATGTGTCTAACAAAAGAAGTATCCAGAAGAAATTCTGGTTGGGCCTTACTTTTCAAAATTATCATTTAACCCATAAGTACAATTAAATAGTATTCTGATAAACTAATGTGCCATATTGGTTCTAACTCAGACAGCTGTTAAAATATTATGTAACAAGCAACAAATATGAAATACTGATTGATCAACGGAATGGAGACTTTGACATTTTGTTCAACCACTCTCGTCTGTCAATAAAAATTTCAAAATCACGTATCACATTTGTAAATTACTTCATCTCTCAAGGTTATAATTTCTTTGGGTCCTTTCACATAAATTAATAAATACTTAAAATATGCTGGGTTTGGGGCCCCTGAGTAGCTCAGTCATTAAGCGTCTGCCTTCGGCTCAGGTCATGATCCCAGGGTCCTGGGATCAAGCCCCGCAACAGGCTCCCTGTTAGGCAGGAAGCCTGCTTCTTCCTCTCCCACTCCCCCTGCTTGTGTTCCCTCTCTCACTGTCTCTCTCTCTCTCTGTCAAATAAATAAATAAAAATCTTTAAAAAAATATGCTGGGTTTTTTCCTATATATCCCTTCATACTGGTTTTAGTGTCCACTAAAATACAAAGTAAATTAGAACTTACTGATATTTGCATATAACAAAGCTACTGTATACATAAGAAATAATTAGGCAATTACATTTTTATACTTTTCTTTTAATTACTCTCTTGTATATCACATCATATAGCTAAATAAATATTATATTTAATATTTATAAATGCATACCGCATATATTTGAGTATAATATTTACTTAAAATTTTTTGGACGTTTAATGTTATAGGCAACAAAATAGATATGTAATCCAGATAGACAAGTTGCTTGACTGGGCGTCTGGGTGGCTCAGTCAGTTAAGTGTCTGCCTTCTGCTCAGCTCATGATCCCAGGATCCTGGGATCAAGCCCCACTTCGGGCTCCCTGCTCAGCAGGGAGCCTGCTTCTCTCTCTCCCTCTGCCCCTTGCCCCCTTATGTTCTCTCTCGCTATCTCTCTCTCAAATAAATAAAATCTTAAAAAAAAATAAAAATAAAAAGACAACTTACCTGGCCTCAGAGAACTTTAGACTTTAGATCTTTGTCACCAAATGAGTCGAGCATAAGTTCAGATAGAATTCTCTGAGTATTAGTGTCAACTACCCTGCAATACAATTCATTGGCATAGGGACAGCATCATATAACTCAGTCCCTTCATTTATTCAAAACAACATATTTATGTGGATTCTAAATGAATTCTCTAACAAATGAATGCAAGTAGTAAATTGAACTAAGTGAAACATGCTATTTTTCCACCCAATTATAGTTCTTAAAGCTCTAAAAGAGAAACATCTGTTTGAACCAGTTAGAGAGCAGGTTGCTGACTGAGAACAGCGGGAGGACCTGCAGTTAATCATCTGTACTCCTAAAAGGAGCACACTCACCATTGTGAATGACTAAGGAGGGCTTCCTGCAGGATAAGGCACTGCGCAGTCTCCACATAAAAAAGCCGTAGAAGTCACAGCGGGGAGAAATGGGAATTGGCACTTTAACAAAAGGAGGAGGAGTTTTTAACAGTTACATTGATAGCTCAGAGATTTCCATCAGCACTTCTTTCAAAAACATGGAATAAAGCCTGCTGTATGATAAGGTATTAGTCTTAAATATAGCAAATAAATTAGCGAATTTGCTGTATCTTAACAAGGTGTTAACTTGAATAAACAGCATGTTGAATAAACCTTCTGTTTCATTTGTGTACATGCAGCAGAGAAGGAAGCCAATTTATCCAGTTTGGAAACAGATGCAGGCAAACAAGAAGTGGAACAGAGCATATATATTTTATTTTCTATAGTAGAAATCATCTGTTTACTCAAAATTCAGGCTTTACCTTATTATTCAATATTAGTGATAAATATAAACATGTATAATTTCTGAATTGTAGACATGAATTATAAAAATAACACTAAAGGAAATCTCAATACATCTCTCTCTTTTGTCATTTTTGTTCTGTATGGTATACTTCCAGTGTTGAGAATCTATACTTTTCTGTCTTGCTTTTCTTCCTCATTAACTTATTCTTTCCTCGTTGCCTCCCTTCCTGCCTTCTTCTCTCTCTTCTCTTCTCTTCTCTTCTTCTCTTCTCTTCTCTTCTCTTCTCTTCTCTTCTCTTCTCTTCTCTTCTCTTCTCTTCTCTTCCTCTCTTCTCTCTCTTCTCTTTTCTTCTCTTCTCTTCTCTTCTTCTCTCCTCTCCTCTCCTTTTCTTTCTTTTAAATTCACTGGAAAAGGAATTTTTACATCCTTTTCAAAACACAGTCTTTTGGGGGGGTTCTTTTTTATCATCATCATAAATCATCAATATTCCTTTCAATTTTCTCCATCCTTTATATTTCCAATGCAGAACCACATTTTATGGATTCTCATTTACAGGTTTTTTGTTCCATCTTAATATTTCACCTCTAGAAATCAGCATGAACTAATTTTACCAAAACTAATGAACTTATTATATCAATGTTTTCCACAATTATTAACCACAGAAATTATCACATAAATAGAAGCATAGGCATATGTTACCACATGAACCACAAATGGAAGCACTGATTGAAATACGTTTTGATTAAGAAACAATGGAATCTTTAAAGAGTGACAAATGAACATTTTGAAATTCCCCAATAATGTGTCTTTATAAATGTCTCCAAATCTGATTTGAACTTCTGATTATTATGGAGGAATCAGAGTATCCTTACGATATTAAATTTGTATGTCTCCAGGAAATCATTTCAACTACCCCCAAAGACTGGAGGAATTAATGGAATTTTGGTGTTTTACTCCGACCCATTTACCAAGTGAATCAATAAGCTGCAGTTTTGAGTCAGGCCCCGAATAAAAGGAGTCTCTGCAACAGCTCCAGACTGCTGTGTAATCATCTGCTTTGACCCCGACCGTGTGGCCCATCACATCTGATGGTGCATGAAGGGTTGGGCGCAGGTAGAGCTGCTGATTGGAGCCTTGAACAGACCAAGACAGGCCAGTCACTATACAAACCGTTAGAATTTTGGAGCAACGTCCTATGGATAGCTAGTCTTTTGAGAAGAAGCTCTTGGCCTGCTACTGGGTTTTAGTAGAGACTGAAAAGTTGACCATGAACCACCAAGTTACCATGCAATATGAACTGCCCATCATGAACTGGGCATTGTCTGACCCACTAAGCCATAAAATTGGTCATGCACAGAATCACTCCATCATCAAATGGAAGTGGTCTGTATGACATGGGGTTTAACAGGCCCTGAAAGCACAAGTAGGATGCATAAGGAAATGTCCCCAGTGCCCATGTGTGGTCCCTACTCCTGCTATGTTAGCTCCTCACTCCCAGTGCACACCTGGCATCTCATAGGTAGGTTGAATGAAAAACAAACAAACCAACCAACCAAAAAACCAATAGCAACAACAACAAACAACCCTCAGGTTTAGTTAATCCATGGTCCTGCACAATATTCAGGTTACCTCTCAAAAGAGGACAGTGCAGAACTATATCCCCACTTTGGGATAGCCCTGTAGGACAGCGAAGTGCATCTTCTCAGGTGCAGAACTTGAAAAGTGTATCTGGTGTTCATTTTGCTTGGAAAGAGAAATAGCCAGACACATAGGTCTATATGGATACATGGGCTATGGCCAGTTGTTTGGTTGGATGATCAAGGTCTTCAAAGGAATGAGACTGAAAAACTGGTGACATGTGGAATCATGTGGAGATACCTCTTGGAATTGAAACACATTCTGAACATATTTGTGTCTCAAGCAATGGCTCACCAAAGGGTGACTTCAATAAAAGAAGATTTTAATACTCACCTGGATAGGATGACGTGTGCTGTGGACACCAGTCAACCTCTTCTCCTAGCCACTCCTGTCATTGGCCAATGGGCTTAGGAAGAAGTGGTCATGATGAGAGAGATGTAGGTTTGCATGGGTTCAGCAGGATGAACTTCCAGTCACCAAGGCCTACTGACTGAAGGCGCTGCTGAGTGTCCAATCTGCCATTAAGACTACCTTCTGTGTAGTACAGAATGCCTTATCTATCATCATGCTATTCCCCACAGTATCGTTCTTGACCAAGGGATTTATTTCAGAGCAAATGAAATGTGGCAATGGGTCCATTCTCAAAGAATTAACCAGTGTAACCATGATTTTCCTTATAGAACAGCTGAGAGAATGGTGGAATGGCCATATGGAGCCTTAGTTGTGGTGCCAGCAATACCTTCCAGGGTTGTGGTAATATCTCCAGGATGCTTTATATGCTCAGCATTCATTTGTAGTGTCATTTCTCCCATAGTCAGAGTTCATGGGTAAGGAAATTGAGGGAGGGAAATGGAGGAGGCTTCTCTATCGTTACTGCAAGTGATCCATGAACAAAATGTTTGCTTCTCATTTCCATGACTTTGAGTCTTGTGAGTCTCAAGGTCTTGGTTCCAAAGAGAGTAATGCTTCCGACAAGGAACATGACAATGATAGCATTGAACTGTAAGTGAAGACTTTGACCTCGCCAGATTAGTCTCCTGAGTTAACAGAAAAAGACTAAGGTTTCTGCCCTCATCGGAGTGATTTTTCTATCAAGGTGAAATTGGGTTGACTCAACAATGCGGACAATGGAGGGTATGCATAGCATGCAAGAGATCTTCCAGAGTGCCCCCTAATACTCTCAGGTCCTATCATTCAAATCAGTGGAAAACTATCCTCACCCAGTTCAGTCTGGACTTCTAATGGCCCAGATCCTTCAGGAATGAAGGTTTGGGTAACTTTACCAGGCAAGAAACTACGACCAACAGAAGTGCCTGCATGGAATGTTAGTGGAAGAAGCTTGTTATACATACCAGTTAGGCCCATGTGATCAGTTGGACTGTAATAGTTATGAGTGCTTCTTCCTTATTTTGATATGAATATGTTTTTATGTATACATACACATATCACACAATTTTTTGTTGTTTTTCTCCTCTTCCTCATCCTCTAGTAATATAAAATAAGATGCATTAATAGTAGTTAACTTTACATCTCCCTATTTAAGCTACAGGGTATCAGTGGGAGGGGAGGGAGTGAGTCAACAACTAGAAAAATGGTATCACCCAGAGACAAAGAAGAGACTTTGTATCCTTTTTGTGGAACGGTGTTAATCTGCTTTTAGTTGTATTAGGGATAGTTGTCCCACTTTAGGTGGAAGCATGATTTTGCCAGTTTCAATTTTGGAGATCAGTATAGTTTGAGAGATAATGTGTGGGTACTGAGTTGACAAGGGGTAAAGTGTGGTGGCTTTGTGATGTGTCCCCTTGGTCAGGTTTAACTATATTTTCCAGAATTTTCTGTATGTTTCTGGTTAGGGTGAGGCTCAACAGAATGTTGTGGGAGATTGGAGGGGGGAAATGCAGCAGGCATTCTGTAGCTCACACATGTTGTCATTCATTTGCTGGTTCATCCCATTGATGAGAGGCCGTGTCCAGTTCTCCAGCTGCCCCAGCCTCCACAGGATCTTTCTTCAACTTCTACTCTGGAACGATGAGGGTATTTAGTTCCATGATGAAAGGCCTTAACTTCTGTAGGACAACCACACAGCCAAGGTCAGAGACACTAGCAACTGACATAGGGTTAGACTGATCTTGTGGCCTCCACCTTTTGTTCATGGGTTCCTGATTGTTGTTGCCATACTTTACATACATCTTCTTTCCCTCACTGCCTACTTTGTAACCCCCAAGCTCCAGCATCAGATACAAAAACTAGGGATTTGACTTTATGGGATTGTCTGGGTAAGGCTATTGTTTTATGTCTGATCTTGGAGCGTAGAGTCCACAAGACAGGCAGTCATGGAGGGAAGATGGTATATAATCTCTTAGTGGTTCTGCCTCATTGGTTGAACCTACACTGAAATACTTCCTTTGTATTCTGGAAATGAATACTTTCTTCTTAGAAATATACAAGAAACAAATATGGTGTCACTAATTTATCCTTAATTTTCCTTAAGATACGGAATTACATCATGCTTTTTTTCTCGGAAAGTCAAGAGTTGCATAAGGCCCTAAATATTGCTTATCTTTCTCTGCTAGCAATAATTAATAGGAAAAAAAGGGAGAAAATTTAGGAGTCAGGAGAAAAACAAACAGCTCAGAAAATCCACACATGCACAAATGTTAGCTTCTGAAAAAGTCAGTGATGACTAGGACATGTCAGTTTTTCTATTTAAAACTGTAATAATTTCCCACCACAGAGAGGTGCTCTCACACTTGTTTCTCCAATATTTGCAAACCACTATAGTTCTCAAAGGTTGTACAAAAATTTTTCAAACACGAACACAGGGCATTTTTGTTTAAAAATTGTTATATGCCATAGCATGAAAACAAATAATTCTGCAGTCTTTAAAAAGCAACACTTTGCCTGTGATAAAGTCATCTTCCGTCTCCCCTTGAGCCATCATGTCAAAGGAACAGTAACCCCCTCATATGTTAAGTTTTTTATGTATTATATTTTAAAATACTACTTTGTGTGCAAACCATAAGTGAAGTTTTGGCATTATCTTGGCATATTGTCCATGTACAAAAACTTTGTACACCTGTCCTTTTATTTTTCTTCCTAAGCTACTTAAAGCATTGTAATTTTTACTTATTTATATTAAATAATATCACCCTTTGTAAGCTGCTGGTGATTTTGCCTGAAAAGCTGCCTGTTTACAGGAAGCATTTTTCTTCTTTTATTTGGCTGAGTATTTTATGATAGAGGGAATGTGGCATTGTGGTCAGGCATTAGGCTTCAGAGATAACTATGAACTTTAAAGCCGAGCTCTGTTCCTTGCCCATCCTGCAACCAATGGCATGCATCAACATCTTTGTGCCTTAGTTCTTCCCATTGGTAAAACTGAGGTGATAACAAAAAATCTACTTCCAATATTTGTTGTGCCGTTTAAATAAACTAATTCATGTAAAGTCCTTCAAATAGTGCCTGGCATATGGTAAATGTTCAATAAATGTTACCCATTATAATATTATCTTCTGGCTTGCTAATAAACTACAAAAACATATGGGTTCAAAGAACAAGACTTATAATTAACAAGAGAAAAAAGAGGAAAGATTTTAGTCAATAAAGATAAAATAGTGTATCTTTTAAATATAGGCCTCTACACAGAGATATTGATAAAATAATAAAAGTCAGACTACTAGATGCACATAATTGTTTTATAACTAGCAGTTAGAGGCTTAACTCTATAGAACTTGGAAATGAAACTGTGAAGTAGAACACATTTCCTTCTGCAGTTTCTCCAGATTCCCTGTGAATTTGTACCGGGCCAATAGATATATCTAAGCACTATTTGGTAAAACACTACTTTTCAAAAAGTGGGAACAGCACATAATTACCTCTGCATGATACTTCTTTGGTAATTGCAGATAAATTGATAAAAATATCTCGACTAAGAGGCAAGCAGAGTATTGATTGCAATTTACTAGGCTATAAGAAAAAGTGATTTTTCTCTCAAGTTTTAATACAAGTACTTACTTGTTTTACTTTATGGCCAATACAAACCTTCTATCAGCAGCTCATAGTCTTCAGGGAAAACATCTCATGATTACTAATCCTCAAGATTGACTCTCTCTATTTTTTGCAAGTATTTACCTGCGTGTTATTTTCCTGTTGAGCAATTTCTAAAAATTACATTTCCTATAGCTGGGAGTTTTATTAGTTCATTCTATCAATATATTTCTTAGTTCAGAACCTTCAGAACTTCCTAACTATATTTTTTCAGAGAGAAAAGCAGGGAGGTCAGAGATCTTTTTTCTTTTTTCAACGTATTTTAACTACACATACATTCACACACACACACACACACGCACACACACTTACTTTATATCTTACAAATTCATGGAAAAGCTCATTCCAGTTCTGTTTTCAATTCTTGTTTGTTTTTACTTTTATTGACATGCAGTCTCTTTTAAGGAAACTTAATTAACCCTTTATTCTGAAGGGAAGCTATGCACTGTATTAATTTTAATTGGGGATGTAATGTTTGGACACTATATTGACTTTTGTCTAATTATTTACATGTTTCATTTCTTCCTTGAATTGATCTCCAAGGAAACCGTGTGCATTTATAGTTCATTTATTCCTGATAGTTATCCCGAGTACAGCAGCATGCAGTCCATTTAGCTCTAGTTATAACTTGGTTCACCTAACCAAAAATATGCTTTTCCACTGATTATGGAGTTTTGGATTCATCACAGGTTAATCACCAATATCACAGTGAGAAAGTACAGTGAGACTCAATTAATTTGTAAGGAGCAGTGGGGTTTTTAAAAATGATATCAGTGATGACATTGGTTTATGACAATGTCAGGTTGGCATTTGACAGCTCTGACATGTTACCTCTGACACACAGTTCTTCAGCTCTTGGGAAGTAGTGTGAACACCTGAGCATCATAGCTAGTCACCTGTGACCCTTCACAACAACCCATCCCTCCTCTAGAATGCAGTGGTGACTCTTACCTAGATCACCCTACGTAGTTCTATGTATGTGAACAGAAGTATTACTGAGGACAGTAAAAACAAATTTTAACTTATCAAGGATCATACAAGTAGTATATTTCATGGATGATTTATTTATTCCAAAATTAGTTGACAAAAAATTTCTATAAATGTATTCACACATTTGAAAATTTCTTGGAGAAATATACATGATAAATGAACATAATAATGTTAAATAGTAAAAGTTTAGAGCTGTTGCAGGCAGAAAAGGTAATTAATAATGTATAGAAATTATAACATTAGTCAAACTTCTGCCGAATCTGCAATCCTTTCTTCAGTTACACTTTTTCTGGAATATGTTCCTTTAAGCCAAAAGCACTTAGAGATTGTTACAAAAGAACTATAGTCCAGAGAAAACCTCTATGTAATAGATCACTAGTGGCAGGCATATTGATTGACATTACTTAGCCAATCAGTTGATAACATTATTTAAACTCTGAAATTTGAACAACTACAGATACAGTGTCTTAAAACATATTAAGCAGCATGGTATCTTCTGTTTCCCTCATGTTTTTTTTTAAGATTTTTATTTATTTATTTGACAGAGAGAGACAGTGAGAGAGGGAACACAAGCAGGGGGAGTGGGAGAGGGAGAAGCAGGCTTCCTGCCAAGCAGGGAGCCCGATGCGGGGCTCGATCCCAGGACCCTGGGATCATGACCTGAGCCGAAGGCAGACGCTTAATGACTGAGCCACCCAGGCACCCCCCCCGCCCCCGTTTCCCTCATTTACTTTATCTTTCTTTCTTTTTTTTTACTTTTTTTTATTATTATTATGTTATGTTAATCACCATACATTATATCATTAGTTTTTGATGTAGTGTTCCATGATTCACTGTTTGCATATAACACCCAGTGCTCCATGCAGAACGTGCCCTCTTTAATAGCCATCACCAGGCTAACCCATCCTCCCAGCCCCCTCCCCTCTAGAACCCTCAGTTTGTTTTTCAGAGTCCATCATCTCTCATGGTTCATCTCTCCTCCGATTCCCCCCCTTCATTCTTCCCCTCCTGCTATCTTCTTCTTCTTCTTCTTTTTTTTTTTTTAACATATAGTGTATTACTCTTCCTGGAACAGGATTTAACTCAGTAGTTATGCTATGAAAGACTGAGTAATAAAAAAAAATAAAAGTTTGTTTCAAGGATGCTCCACTCTGAATAATCTGAATGAAGCAGTTAGTCCTATGGAGGTTTTTAAAGTATTTTCTATTCTCCTCTGCCCAGAATTGAGCCAGGGATGAACTTCTCTGGGGCTCCACTTGGCAACATTCTGCTGAGATGACATGGCAGGAGGGAAAAATGTAAAGACAGCTAAGGAACGAACAAGAGCCCCAGACACGCACGTGAAGCTGAGTCTTTATGGACTAAAGGGCAAGTTAGATATGTGACTTCCATGACTAAGGTCCACATGATGTGGCATCCTTTCAACTGAGTGAGACGCTAGGACAGTCCCCTCCCTCATGAGGAACTGTACTGGGGGAAAACTCCCTTCAAAACTTCTAGTAGCAACTGGGACATAAATACAATGACTGTTTTCTAGATGTGACCTCTAAGACCACTCAGGTTCAGACAGTGCTTTCTCACCACAGCTTGTTTCCTGCTAGACACAGGTCATCACTGCCACCACCCTCTGTCCTGGGCACAGAGAGCTGATGGTTCAGAAGCACCCTGCTGTGGCCAGAGCTCTGCCCCAGATATCTTGTATTTAAGGCAGTCCTTTCTCCTGAGCCATTCGGGTGATAGGATGGGATCACAAGGTATTTGACACTTCTTCTCTCTTCATTGTGGCCTGTATGAATTTTTGCACATTCCAATGAAAAGGTTTTAGAATGCTGAGAGGGACTTTTTGTGGTGCTGGCGTATGGAGCTTGAACATTTAACTCTGCTCCTGAGCTCCTCATGCTATTTGTCTGTAGAAATTTGGAACAGGAATCATGTGGAAAGAATGGGATTCATTGAGTGCAAATATAAAGGAACCTTATTTTTATCCTCCACTGTCCAGCCCACCCCTTGCCGTGCAATTCATTTTGCCTTTGCTTCTCTTGGGTAAAAGTAGGGCATATCCCATGCCTGCCTTGGTCACTTTTAGATAATGAAAATCCTCAAGTAACTCCCAGTTTTCCACACACAGTCTCAGCTTGGTAATTATTTTGTTCAATCCAGTGTATTAATGTAAACATTATGAACTTCATTTAAAGTTGAGATACCCCTCCCCATCAAGGGTTAAATTTTTGATCCACGCTGGGTGTTGTAGAATGGCATGAAAGTTCATACTTGATTGGTTATGTGGTACATGCCTGGTGGATGTTTAAAGCTGACACTTTCTCTCATGGTGTGTGAGGAATTTCTCACCTGTGGTTCTCTTGAGGAGAACCAAGAACAACTTTATTCTGGCTGGTTACTTTGGGCCATTGCTTACATCTTGTCCTACGCAAATGGTCTGTTCATTCTGTTGTCAGGAATACATATAGAACTTCAGTTTTATATTGTGAATTTAAAAGTAATTCGGCATCCCGGGTGTGAATTTATGTAATTTGTATTTGTATTATACCCTGTAGATGCTTGGCCAACACTTGAAATATTTTAATCAGGAATACTCCAGTGTGTTAGCATTTGAAAATTAAGAACTTTTTCTATTTCTACTGAGAGAAATAAGGAATCCATAGAATTTTAAGTCAGAGGTACATTTCATTTAAAAACTGTTGAACTATCATTACCTCAATCTGCATTAGAAGATTTGTAAATCAGCATAAAGGAATTTAGAAAAATATATAGTTGTTGAATGTTAAATGGGTAGTTACCGAGATATGTTTATTGACTAGTAAACTTGTACGGGCATTTGGCCTCGGGCAGCTCTAGGGAGTTCACAGACTAACATCTTCCTAAGTGGGGGTCTTGATCTAGGTCTGTATTCAGTCCGATGTCCCGCCATGTTATGAGGGAATCTGTTGTCTTACAAAATGAGAATGTACTAGATCTAGAACTGAATATTGCTACAGTAAGAGGTGACATGACTATATGGAGTCTGTAAAGGGCTTTTTTTGAGTGTGGTGGAATTTAGTGTAAGCCTTGCTTTCATTGTAACATATCACTTGGTTGTGAGACTTTCAGAGAGAATACTTATAGTGTTCATGTACCTCTAATCATTTGAAACCTCTGGTCTTAAAATTGACAGCGTGAAGAAACTGGGTATTGTCAGTTCTCAACAGATAGCCAATTTCAACTAAGACATCTCTATCCTTGATTTGCCCTGATAACAGCTAGTGATCCAGTCTTTTGTTCTTTAGGAGGAGATGAGTCAGAGAATGATATACTGTGCTCCTCAAGCTCAAGGGAGGGGAGCCATATTAGGTTATCTGAGTGATCTTTGTAGACCCTCTGTCTTTTCACATTATATGAAGTGGGAAGTACCTCCCACTCTTCCCTTTGGGATTATGATTGGGAATCACAGCACATAAAAAACTCTCTCTAAAAGTCTTTTTTAAATCTCTAAATCCTAACATTTTTATTGTCTTTAAGTAGTCAAGAAGCTTAAGGTTAAAAACAAACAAACAAACAACAACAACAACAAAACAAACTTGCTTTCTATTCCATTTTAAATAGTGGGCTCATAATTCAATTTGGAATATGGAAACAGTTTGCAACCGTTGTGTTCAAGTCTCAGCCAAAACTGAGATGGAAATTGAGAACTGAGATAGTTCAATTTTGATACCATACTATGCACAATAAAATATAACTGCTAAAGAATAATATATTCAGGTAAGCTACTGGTTTTATAATTTATCAAATAATCTGTAGTGAACCAAGCCTTCAGGCTATCACTGGACTATTTACTATAGTAAAACAGTGATTTTTTTTTATTAGGTTCAGTTAGACAACATATAGTACATCATTAGTTTTTGATGTAGTGTTAATGATTCATTAGTTGCGTATAACACCCAGTGCTCATCACAACACGTGCCCTCCTTAATATCCATCACGCAGCTACCCCATCTCCCCACCTCCTTCCTTCTGTAACGCTCAGTTTGTTTCCCAGAGTCCAGAGTCTCTCATGGTTTGTCTCCCTCTCTGATTTCTTCCCATTCAGTTGATTTAATCTAGTAAACCAATTGATTATGCCAAAGTATAAGTGGAAAAAAATAAGTTACTCTTATAAACACAAAATAAATGTATCTAAAAAATTATTTCATTATTGAGGACACCAGAGAGATACTAAAGTTAGTTCAAAAAACATTTGAAGAGTTGTTATAGGTATTTAAAAATAGTAGAATAAGAAATATTAAAAATACCAGGCTGAATAGGACACTGGTAATGTCCTATTTGTCAATGAGACCGTGAAATCTGGGTTTATCTTTTTTTTCCTGGTGAGAAACCTGTAAGCTAAGATGTGACTTTATAGTGTCCAGGTGCTAAGCAAATCGTAAAGAGCAAAGTCTAACTCAGGTACATTCTCCTAGAGAATTAAATAATTTTTGCATGATTGCTTTAAACAATGTCCCTGCATGATGTTGAAAGGACATACCACATCTCCTTTGCCTTCTCTACAAGTGTTGGATAAATTTCTCTGATAAGTGACAGCATATTTCTCCTTATTTGAATATATAAAGCACTTTATTTTAGATAATTAAATGAGAAAATAATGATGGATACTAAAAATACCATGGTATAAAAAGTACACATTTTATATCCTTCAATTTCTTTGGACCTCTATTTCTCATACTAACAACAGTAAATTTAGAGTAACTGCCTTTTGGGGTACTATCTGACACCAAGAACAGTTAATTTATTTTTCTAACTGCTTGAACTATTAGCAACTTTCAACACTGTGGCATATCTTTTCAAACAATCTTTTCTTTGTTTCACTGAGAGCTCTCTATCCTACTTTCCATTCTAAGCATCTGTTTATGTTTATCTTTGTACTCTTCTTTGAATTATTTATAGTCTTTTTTCTCATATTTTTCTTTGCTGGGGATTTACTTCTTCTTTGCTAAATCCTTACCTCTTCTCCCTAGCTGTTAAATGTCAGAACAATTAAGAACTGATCCTAGACCATGTTATTTTCATACTACCTTCTCTCTCCTGGTAATCTGATCCACGCCTATTGCTTTTAAGTACCATCCCTAGAAAACAGTCTCTGAATCCATAGCTCTCAGTGAGACTCAGACATCACCAGCAATTGCTTAATCAGTATCTACATATGGATAAGTGAAAGTCAACTCAAAGTCAACCAGTCTTAAACCAAACTTATCATCTCTCACTTTTTCTCCTTCACTATTCCCTTTTAAATGCATGACCCCATGGAATCTGGTTGTGTAAGACGGTTGTCCTTAATGCTTCCACTCTCACCCTCCCATATACGATTCATAATTGAGATTTTACAAGTTCACTTTCTAAATATCTCTCAAAGTCCTTGATATTTTTCTACATCAATACCACTATCACTCTGAGCTGAACACCACTGTCTCTTGTTTGTACAAATACAAATCTCTCCTACTTACTCTCACTAATATGTACTTTCTATCTTCCAATCAGTTCTCCACATTAAAAAAGAATAGCCATTTAAGAAATCACATCTGTTCCGGTTGCTCTTTAAAATCCTTTAATGGATTCTTATTTCTCTTAGGAGAAAGAGAAAATCTGTCTGAGCTTAGATATTGGCTAGCGTAGTTATAAATGAGAACTGTGGAGCCACATTCCCTGGGTTCAAATCTAACCTCTTTCACATGTCAGCTGTAGGAACAGGCAAGATGTTTTATTCTCTAAGTCTTAGTTCTCAGATGAGTCATTAGCAGTACTGACTTCAAATAATTGTTTTAAAAAGGGGATAAGCTAATACATATAAGGTACTTTGAGCAATGTCTTTCACTCAATTAGACATCAATTTACCAGAGTATTAGTACTACTTTTTCATTATCATTTCATAATTATCTCCCTCTTTGTATCTATAGTTTAGCCATATATTGTTTGTTTTAGTTGCTGAAAACCTCATGCTTAGTCCCACTCCTGCATTTGCATGTGCCACTTCCTCTACCTGGAATGCTCTCTTCCCCACCCTCACTTCTGGCGGCCTCAACATTTATTGTGATGTCCCTTAACTTTGTCCACTTCTCTAAGTAATACTTTTATTAAATTATCTGCATTCAAACCAAGTGAGTTGAATTCTATTTCCTGCTAGAAGCCTGACTGATACAGAAGCTCTGCCCCTTGTAGACACTAGGGAGCTTAGGCTGATGGAGACTTATCTCAACACATGCTTCTGTGATCCTCATGGAAGAAAAAGAAGGTATGGTGACTAATTCACTAGCTCTTTACAGCTCCCTCCTGGAATTGACAGACTTCTGCTCATGTTTAACTGGTCAAGGTAAGTCAAAAATCCACATCTCTCTTCAAAGAAAGAAGAAAAATACAGTTACCATTTTCTTGAAAAAGAAGGTGAAGTAGAACACTTATGACCCTATTGACCCTTATGACTACCAAACTAAGCATAAGTAAAGGCATTAGAACATGAAAGTGCACAGATGATTAGAGACTGATGATGGTCTAATGTGAGGTGAGCTTCACATATATTCTAGGATTAGATGGAAGCATCAGTGGGGTGAGGTCAGTGAGGGCTATAATGTCATGCAAAATTTGCATAATGCTCTTTTCTTAGAATTGAAGGGAAGGCATAGGAAAAGAAATCTGAAAAGAAGACAAGATCGTCTCTATATTTTGAAAAATTATAATTGAATCATTGTATCCTGAGTATAGATTCTTTAATGAAGGAAGGTTATACAAACTGTTTGCATATAAATTTGGAAATGTAACACAGTAGGCTTATTATTTCAGCATCTGGGATGTAGATTTGACAAGATAATAAATTGTATGCTTTTCTATATCGGGCAAAGGCTTCTATTACATGAATCAAGGCAATTAATTAGGCTGATCAAGTCATTAGTGTATTCAATTAGCATTGACATAATCATAGTCTCAGGAAAAAAAAGATTGTTTGCAGTAGAAATATTTTGTAAACTATACTTTAATCAGAATAATTGTGTGGAATATTCTATCAGAAATGTATCCGCAGAGCAGCATTACACATCGGATTTGAAATATCCCAACTAATTAATAGCTAGTAAAAATTTTATATAAGTCCATGGAAATAAAATTAGAGTGGCCAAAAACATCACTGTAGAATTCTGAGATAAGAACAATAAATGTATGATGCAGAAATAAAATAGCATAAAATTCCTCTGTGCCTTGAATGTAATTTAATTTAATTATTGACTCTCACATATATAACTAGAATATCATCAATCACCATAGGTAATATTTTTTCTAAGTCACCAAAACTAATTATAGTCAGTAATCTTTACTCACTGAGACTAATCACTACACTACATTAAAAATCAATCTATTATGTGGTGTCATGAAGGTCTGTTGGGTATAGTGCTTTTTTTATGAACCTCAAAATTCTATGTTAATTACCTGAATACTTTACACAGACATACCAAATTGTTGCCCAACTTCTCTCTTGTAAGCAATAAAAACACTGGTGATTTCTATTTCATCTTTGTGCTAAGTGAACAGCTCTGTATTGAAAAAATGTTTCATGAAAATTACCATTGCTCAGATTAGTTTTTTAATTAGAATATTAAGAAAAGGGAATATACTGAAATACATTAGGAAAATGCTGGACACAGGCAGGAGTAGAGGGTAAGTGACTCATCTTTATATCAAGGGCTTCTCCTTTACTTTTTCCTAAAATGTGTTTCACTGATTCTAAGATACCATGCTAAACATTTTAAGTTTCCCTTAGCTGACTCTTCTCCTAGTACTTGTATGAATCAATTAAAATCTAATATTTCATGTCACAGAATTTTATTTTTTAATGATTTATTTATTTATTTGAGAGAGAGAGAAGGGGAGAGAGCAAGGGGGAGGGGCAGAGCGAAATGGAGAGAGAAACTTAAGCAGACTCCATGCTGAGTGTGGAGCCTGATGCGGGGCTCGATCTCATGACCCTGAGATCATGAACTGAGCTGAAATCAAGAGTTGAACACAACCGACGGAGCCATCCAGGTGACACTCATGTTCACATAATTTTAGAGATAAAAAACTGCAGATTATCTAATCCATTACCAATACAGAAACTGAAAGGGACTTTAAACAGCAAGTTTACACAATTAGTAGCAGAGTAGAATCTATGTTTCCTAACTGTTTGACAGATAAACATTGATTGTTTACTATTACATTTATATCTGGAACAAATTTGATCCACCTAAAAGAATAGTGTATTTTTTAACATATGATGCTGGAACAACTGGACATCCACAGGCAAAACAAACAAACAAACAAAATATGAATCTAGGCACAGAACTTACACCCTTTACAAAAACTAACCTGATGTGTATCATAGACCTAAATATGAAATGCAAACTATAAAACTTCCAGACTATAACATAGGAGAAAACGTGGATGACCTTGGGTATGACAATGACTTCTTAGATACAACACCAGAGGCACAATTCATGAAAAAATGACTTATAGGCTGGACTTCATTAAAATTAAAAACTGCTCCAAAATTATAGTGTCTTATAAAACTAAACATACTCTTACCATATGATCCAGCAATTGTGCTCTTTAGTATTTACCCAAAGTAGTTGAAAACATATGTGCACATAAAAACCTACACACGGATGTTTTTAGTAATTTTATTCATAATTGCTAAAGTTTGGAAGCAACCAAGATGACCTTCAGTAGGTGAATGGATACATAAACTGTGGTCCATCCAGACAATGCAATATTATTCAGTGCTAAAAAGAAATGAACTATAAAGCCATAAAAAGACATGGAGGAAACTGAAATGCATATTATTAACTGAAGGAAGCTGACCTGAAAAGGCTACATACTGTTACATGTCCAGTTATATGTCCATGTTACATGCCCAGTTATATGACTTTCTGTAAAGGCAAATCTATGGGGATAGTAAAAAGATCAATGGTTGCCAGGGATTGGGGAGGGGGAGGAATGAATAGGCAGGGTACAGAGGACATTTAGGGCATTGAAAATATTTTGTATGATTATTATGATGGACACATGTTGTTATACATTTGTTCAAACCCATAGAATGTGCAACACCAAGAGTGAATGGTAATGTGTAGCATGGACTTGAAGTGATTGTGATGTGTCAATGTTAAGTTCACTAATTGTAACAAATGAACCACTCTGGTGGGCCATGCTGAAAATGGAAGAGGTTATGCATGTGTTGGGGGAAAATCATGTGCATATGGAAAATTTCCATTCCTTCTATTTAATTTCGCTGTGAACTTACAACTGCTCTAAAAAAATAAAGTCTTAAAAAATAGGTTAATAAACAACCATATATTCCTCCTTCAACTAGAATTACCAATTGTTAACATTTGCCATCTTTGCCTTTTTCTCTTTATTTCTCTTATTTCTTTTCTCTCTTACTCTCTCCCTCTACTCTTTTCTCTCTCTCTCTTTTACACACACACACACACACGCCTTTTTTTTTCACCTTAACCATTTCAACCTAGCTCTTGTGTCATGTATCTCCTAAGAACAAAGGTATACTTCTGCATTGTGAGTATACCTTTATCAAGTTCAAGAAATTGAAATTTGCTATCGTAAGATAATCTAACATAGAGTCTACATTTCTATTTCTCCCATTGGCCCAGAGTGATGTCTTTACTTTTTCTAAATCCAGAAACCAGTCAAAAATCACACATACGTTTGGGGTGACTGGGTGGCACATTTGGTTGACCGACCAATTCGTGGTTTCCACTCAGCCATAATTTCTGGGTCATGGGATTGAGTCCCTCCTCGGGTTCAGCGCTCAGCATGGAGTCTGCTTGGAGTTTCTCTCTCCCTCTCCCTCTCCCTCTGCCCTTCCCTTGCCCTCCGTGTGCTCTCTCTCAGATAAATAAATAAATCTTTTAAAAAATCACACATATGTTTATCAAGTCTCTTTAGCCTTCTCAAGTCATTTATAGCTTTTTTTCCTTATATTAAGAGGCCTGGATAGTTTGGTTTGTAGAATTATCTTCATTTGAAGTTGTCTGATTATTTCCTCCTAATTAGAATAATTTCCCCCCAAGAATATTGCATAGGTGATACTGTGTCCTTCTTAGTAAAAAATCAATTTGTTTCATTATTGGTAATGCTAAGTTTTTTGTAACATTTTTAAGGGTGGCATGTACCAGATTTCTCCTTTGTAAAGGTTCTTTTTTTCCCCTTCGCAATTATTAAGTAATTCTTTAGTTCTTCATTAACTTCCTTAAACTCATCATATGACATGGTGATAAAGGTAGACTGGAACTTCTTGGTGTGATATCACTAAAGAATACATTTTCCTTAAAATGTAGAAAAAAATAACACAAATGACAATAAAAAAATTAGTGGTTTCTATTTAGCATACAGCAAATGTAAAGTTTTCAATCCATGAATCATTTTTTTTTTTTGGGTAGAATCCTTTCTAAATGAATTGTATCTACAGTCTTGATTCTCTTTATGAGAAATGCTAGAAAGAGGTTGTTGGGTACCTGAATTCAAATCCTGATTCTTTCACTTATTGTCCATATGAACTTGGTCAAGTTAATGTCTTATTTTGTGGCACATGAGTGTGGCACTTTCCAAAGTTGTTGCGAGATTAAATTATTTAGTAATTGTAAAGATTTGTAACAGGTGTCATGCACACAGTAAGCATCAAAGATGGATGAGAGACAATATAGTGATTGAGTGTGGGCTCTGCAGCTAGAGAAACAGGGGTATGAATCCTGGCTTCACCCTGACTTATTGTAGTCTCAATGATAATTTATGAATATTAAAATGCTGATGTTTAATCGCCCTGTTACATTATATTTCCTTGCAGCCTGCCCCATCCAAGGTTGAACTGGGATACTTAGGGACTCAAGGCGATAGAGAGTAGGTTTTGGCTTTTTGTGAGTAAGGAAATGCATGGAAGTTGAGAACTGTGAAGAGAGAGGGGCTTTCTAAATGCGTTTTGCCTCCCAGGAGGCAGGCATATGCTTGGTATTCTTAGCCTATCGGGGCCTACTCTGGTGTTCTAGGTTATTCATCTTCATTTTTACTGTAGGGCAGAAACTGACTTGAACTGATGGGATGCTATATCTTTGTTTTTCACACTTATTATGAATGTATATATGTGTGTATAAATACACATGCACACATAGAGAAAGAATGTGTTTCATTAGAAGTACTGTCTCAGATCCCATTGAAGGTATGCTGAAATATATACTATATATACATGATTACCTTTCTAAAACACCCAATTCTGAATTCTGGAACACATCAGGCCCTAAACATTTCTAATGGAGCTTTGTTGACAACTGTGAAGACTCCAGCCTTTTCCAGTTCCCTCTCATGACAGCCTAAGCTGTGGCTTGATAAAGTATGAAAGAGACGTAAGACTGATCTTTGCCATGTAAACTCTGTGAAGAGAAGGCCTCATGAGTTGATCTGGCCAAAGTATACTATCTGATAAAGCACTGGTTGGCAGAGGTCTGGAATTTACCTACCCAGAGAACTCTGTGCTCTGGACTACATACAGAAGTTCATGCCTACCTTGAAGAGTGATATATTAGTGAGCTATAGGTTCTGGTTGGTAAATGTGCCTGAGTGGGTCACTACAGAGAGAGGACAGATAGACCTATAACATTCTGAGTCAGAGCCCTAATGAGGGTTTTGACCAAATTTCAGGCCATAATGCCAGTTGAGTACTGCCAGAGCTCAAAGGGCAGACCTATGCTCGTTAATTGCAAATCCTATTATCAGATACCAGCAGAGCGCAGAGCACTCGGTGACCAAGAGGCCTAGAGACATAACCACGGAGATGGGGAAAACTGAAGGGCTCTATTTAGATATCTCAGCAACCCTTTCCTGTGACTGGGATGACTTTGAACATCAAGGGTATCTTAAACTCAGTGAATCACAAATTCCACTTTAAAGGTATTTTAGTAAGATGAAATATAAGAAAGAAAACCTTTGATTTCAAACAATGATTTCAATTTTTCTTTTACTTTATGTGGTTGTAGTATATCATCTGAACATACAGTCCTCCTGTTATATACATACATGTAAATAAGCTCCCTTCCTATTTGGTTTTGTATTTAAACTATTATAAGACACTTTTTAAAAATTAAAATAACTTTTAAGTATATTGAAATATACCTAAAATAAAAATATGTGTTTTATTCTCATAAGATAGTAATGAATTAGAATTTTAGTTTAAGATCATTTATAGTTCAAAAGCCTTTACATTTTTCTGAAGAATTTAATATATTCCTACTGAACATTTCATTAAAAATGCCACAGACAGAATATGAGTTTTTCTAAGTATGACTTCTATCATTTTACTAAAATCAGTAAAAATAATTTGTGCTTGGAAGGTTACTATGTTTCAGCTCCCTCTCTCTAGAAATAGAATGAGAAAAAAGCAATAATAATAAGAGATGATAGCTTCAAATGTTAAAAATAAAAAGTCATTTCCAATTGCACACCCATTATCAGCCAACGAAAACGCAGGACTGAAGTAGGAGGCATGGTGTGTAGCCCTCTGAAAGTACCATAATTTTAGAGATGGATCAATGCAAAAGAAAAAAATACATCATTTGAAAGTGCTGTAGTATTAAAAAGCTTTGGGGGAAAATGAGGTTGCAGTTTGACCAAAATTATACATTTACTAAAGAGGGAAGAAATTAGTTATTGTCTAACAGTCAGCATAAAAATGCCAGAAAAACCATATAAAATCCTTTTATAACCAGCAACTTGAAAGTTAATGAGTCATATATCTTCAATTTATGTGTGATTAATAAACTTTATTTGAAATAAGAGAAGAAAGCATTTAACCATAAGAAACAGAGAAATAACTTCAACGATTTTAAAACATACTTAGTTTATGCTGTGAAGAAACACCACCAACAAGACTCCTAAAAGCATCTTTGGTAAGAGTGTCTAGTTGGGAACCGTTGCATATTTCCAGGAAAGACCTGGGGTATTGGGTTGCTTGGTGTGCCTCCCACATTATATTTATGTCCACTCAGGACCTGTGAAAGTGCCCTTATTTGGAAATAGGCTCTTTGCAGATGGAGTTAGTTAAGATTAACTAGTTAAATGACTGGTGGCCTTATAAGAAAAAAACAATTTGGACACAAAGACACAGACACAGAGGGAAATAGGCAAAGTGACAGCAGAGGCAGAGGTTGAAAGGACACAGTGAGGGGTGCCAAGAATTGCCAGCAATGTCCAGAAACTAGGAAGAAGCATTGGGCAGATTTTCCTTAGAGCCTTCAGAAGGATCATGGCCCTAAGAAATTAATATAGTTGGTAAACATCCAACACAGTAATAGTGTTTTGATATAAATAATGAAACTAAAACCTAACTAATGCATTTTCCATCTTGCTCCCATCACTGATCCTTTTTTCTTTCTTTTTTTTTTTTAAAGATTTTATTTATTTATTTGACAGAGAGAGAGATAGTGAGAGAGGGAACACAAGCAAGGGAAGTGGGAGGGGGAGAAGCAGGCCTCCCGTGGAGCAGGGAGCCCGATGCGGGGCTCGATCCCAGGACCCTGGGATCATGACCTGAGCCGAAGGCAGACGCTCAATGACTGAGCTACCCAGGTGCCCCTCGTTTTTTCTTTTTAAGCTGGTAAGTATTTATTTGTTGTTTATACCTTCAAAATAAAAGATTTGATTTTGATGGCATGTTGGAGGACATGCTTACTCATTATTTTGGCACAGATTCATGTATTCACTATATCAAAATTCATTTACTGAGTATCTAATGGGTACTATATTCCAAATCTCACTTTTGATTTCTCTGATAGTCTGAATCTTCTCATTTGTGATAAAGCTTCAAAAATCACCTGGCTAAATTGATAATGTATTAACTGTCCAAAATATTTTTTGAGTTAATTTTTTAAAAAATTTATCACTCCATTTTAGAAGAGAATAACAAGGCTTTTTCAGGAAGTTGTCACTTAATGCACAGGAAAGATTCAAAGTATTCTGGATCACTTGGTTGTTTAGTTTCCAGTTGCATTGAAGTACCACATGATGTACTTAGGCATGTTCTTGGATGATTCATATTGCCATTGTAAAATTTCTGCTCCTTAGGTCTCATTGACCTGTGATTATTGCTACAACTTAAAGCCTAGATTTGGGTATAATATATATTGATAAATAAACAACTGAGAACTTCTAGGAGTACCTAATGTTATAACTGGGGTAGAAGTGCTTGTTTTGTCTTATGATAGTCAAGGTGTTAACCACTTTGTTTTCATACGTATTGGGGCCCCTGCCTTCAACAATAATTGTTCCTAGATGTACCCATAAATGCTAAAATTAAAATGCTCTGCTACTTCCAACCATGTGTATTTGAAACCATATGCCATTTGACTGCAGATTGGAAGAGGGGAAAAAATTAAGGTTTAGTTTTTATCTATTAAGTTCGAGGGCTATATCAGGAGATTTTGTGTTCCTTAATTTTTTCATAGCTTTTGTGAATTAGGTATTATTAGATACATTTTGCTGATGAGTTTAGGATTGAATTTGTATTATAATATTTAAAATTATGTAGTACTTCAGATTTACATAAAACGGAAGGCCTATTTCATGAGATCCTAAATTATTTCCCCCACCTTGTGAGGCATTATTATTCTATCTTTTTCAGTTTGCCATTTACATTATTTTTACTATTATTGCTAATAGCAATATAATGGACACTTCTTGAATACCTACTAAGTGTAATTCATGGAAGAACAAGGTTTTCTAACTACTGGGCCTTCATTCAAATCACAGTGTGAATGCCAAGCAAAAGAACAAACCAAACAATAACGGCTTATCAGTCCTTGTATTAGTTTCCCTTAGCTGCTTCAGTTAAACCACCATAAACTTGGTTGTTTAAAGAACACAGATAATTTTCTTACAGTTCTGAAGATCAGGAGTCTGAAATTAGTTTCACTGGTCCAAGACAAGTTTTGGCAGAACTGTGCTTCCACTGGAGGCTCTAGAGAAGAATCCATTTCCTTGCATTTTCTAGCACCTAGAGCTGCATTTCTTGGCTTGTGGGACACTTCCTTAACTTTGGAAGCCAGCCTTATAGCATCTTCCTTTAGTCTCCCCACTGGCTGCTTCTTTTGTGTCAAATTTCCTCTACGTTCTTTTTATAGACACTTGCGATTTCACTTAGGGCCCATCCAGATAATCCAGAATAATCTCCCTATCTTCAGATCCTAATTTTAATCATGATTGTGAAGTCTCTTTTGCCATTTAAGGCAACATTCACAGTTTGGATGATTAGGATGGGGCTCTCTTTAGGGGCCATTATTCAATTTATCACAGTGCTGAAAGCCACCTTCTAAACTTAACCTGTTTAATGTTTTTTACCTATATGTGCTAGTTTCCAGTACCATCTAGATGATCAAATTAGTCACTTTGATTTCATGTATTACCAAAACACTGGTACCAAATATTAGCAAATCAATATGTCATCTTTCCCAAGAAACATCAGCCCCAGTGCAGACTCTGGCGTAGTCTCTGCCGGGTCCTGTCTCCCAGGTCCCTTCCGCAGCGGCCGTGAGGTCATTTGGCCTCCATCGTGGACAGCTACGAGCGACGCAACGAGAGTGCTGCCCACATTATCGGGACCCTGCTGGGAATTGTTGACAAGCATTCAGTGGAGGTTACTAACTGCTTTTCAGTGCCGCACTATGAGTCAGAAGATGAGGTGGCTGTTGACGTGGAATTTGCTAAGAACATGTATGAATTACACAAGAAAGTCTCTCCAAATGAGCTCATCCTGGGCTGGTATGCTACAGGCCATGACATTACAGAGCACTGTGCTGATCCATGAGTACTACAGCTGGGAAGCCCCCAACCCCATTCACCTCACTCTGGACACAAGCCTCCAGAACGGCTGCGTGAGCATCAAGGCCTATGTCAGCACTTTAATGGGTGTCCCTGGGAGGACCATGGGGGTGATATTCACACCTCTGACAGTGAAATATGCATATTATGACACTGAACGCATTGGAGTTTACCTGATCATGAAGACCTGTTTTAGCCCCAACCAGGTGATTGGGCTCTCAAGCGACTTGCAGCAAGTAGGAGGGGCATCAGCTCGCATCCAGGATGCCCTAAGCACAGTGTTGCAGTATGCAGAGGATGTGCTGTCTGGAAAGGTGTCAGCTGACAATACCGTGGGCCGCTTCTCAATGGGTCTGGTTAACCAAGTATCCAAGATAGTTCCCAATGACTTTGAGACCATGCTCAACAGCAACATCAATGACCTGCTGATGGTGACCTACCTGGCCAATCTCACGCAGTCGCAGATTGCCCTCAATGAGAAATTTGTAAACCTGTGAATGGGCCCCATGCAGCACTCCTGCCAGTCTGGGCCACCCTAGGACTCAGAATGGAGTGAAGTAGAATGGTTTTCTTGTGGTTTGAGTCACACTGAGTCAGTCAACTGCTTGTGACTCTAAATAAATATAGCCTACCTTTTGTAAATGAAAAAAAAAATGGGGTCTGGAACATGAAAAAATGTTCATCATCATTAGCCATCAGGGAAATTCAAATCAAAACCACATTGAGATACCACCTTACACCAGTTAGAATGGCAAACATGGACAGGGAAAGAAACAACAAATGTTGGAGAGGTTGTGGAGAAAGGGGAACCCTTTTACACTGTTGGTGGGAATGCAAGTTGGTACAGCCACTTTGGAAAACAGTGTGGAGGTGCCTCAAAAAATTAAAAATAGAGCTACCCTATGACCCAGCAATTGCACTACAGGGTATTTACCCCAAAGACAGAGATGCAGTGAAAAGAAGGGCCATATTCACCCCAATGTTCATAACAGCAATGTCCACAATAGCCAAACTGTGGAAAGAGCTGAGATGCCCTTCAACAGATGAATGGATAAAGAAGATGTGGTCCCTATTACAATGGAATATTACTCAGCCATTAGAAAGGATGAATACCCAACTTTTACATCAACATGGATGGGACTGGAGGAGATTATGTTAAGTGAAATAAGTCAAGCAGAGAAAGTCAATTATCATATGGTTTCAATTATTTGTGGAACATAAGGAATAGTATGGAAGACATTAGGAGAAGGAAGGGAAAAATGAAGGGGGGGAAATCAGAGGGAGAGATGAACCATGAGAGACTATGGACTCTGAGAAACAAACAGAGTTTTAGAGGGGAGGGAGCTGGGGGAATGGGTTAGCCCGTTGATGGGTATTAAGGAGGGCACGTACTGCATGGAGCACTAGGTGTTATATGCAAACAATGAATCGTGGATCACCACATCAAAAACTAATGATGTATTGTACGGTGACTAACATACCATAATAAAATAAAATTTAAAAAAATGGGGTCTGGAAATCCTGAAGGGGGTGCTCTCATGTACCTACCATTGCTTGAAACATGAATAACCAGCAGAAAGAAGATAAGAATTGTTTTGACAAGGAAGGTCATTTTTCACACAGGAAATTTTGCTCCTGCCTTTAAGAAAAAGGGGGAAGATCCCTCCCTGCCCCAATAGCAATGCACTAACCACCACTTGCAGCCAATGAGAAGTAGCCACCTCCTGGAACTCTTTTTCTTCTCTGATGAAATTTTGCTCAAAAATCCCTCCCCAGTTTCCTCCTGAAACCCATGAAAGCTGACCTTTCCTCTGTTTCTTCAGGCTTGCCTATGGTTTACCATAGTTTGCATGCCCTGAATTCTAATTCCTCTGCTATTCCCAAATAAATCCATTTTGCTGGTAAAATAACTGGCTGTTTTACTTTGGGGGCCAATACTATGATTCTTTCTGTATGATCTCCTTTGATTTTTGATCCATGACTCTTGAAGTTTTTGAAACATTTAAAAAGGAAATTTAATAAACAGATTTTCAGGGCATAAACCTTCCTTAAACTAACTGGGTTCCAAATGTTCAGTCACCTGGGAATGAAAGACTAATCACTTAGGACATAGGTAAAACTGTCTCTTCATTAATAGAGAGAGAAATGGCCTGAAATACAAAAATACCCACCATGAAGATCAAGAAATAATCGCTCAATGAAGAATTGTAGGGATAAAATAGAAATTTTATGAAGCAAAAACAGTTGACTTCATTATTTCTACTGCTGGTTACACAGTTTGAGAACAAAGTGTGTTCTCTTTGCCAACCAATATAAAAAAACAACAGCCTAGAAATGGTTTTGCTACCAAAAGTAGAAACAACAAACAAAAATTAGAGTTTCCCTCTGTACCTCGCTTAGTTTTCATATCAGATAGGTAGATACACTAAGTCACATTGGGTGGCCAAGACCAGTAGCCATCAAAGGGCACTGCTAAGACTTGAAAATTGGACCTGCCCAGTATCCTATATTGTTTTTATAATAATCAAATATATACCTTTTATTTTAAGAATACAACTTAGTAGTACAGAATACATGAAGCAATTCAATTGGCTATTTTCTTTAATAAATAAAAGATGCCTCAGATTAATCCTTAAAGAATATGACCAAAAAGAATTATGGCCCCTCCCATCTTTAATTCTTATTATTGGTCTATCTCTGTCTATGACAGAAAGATAGAGTTAAATAATCACATCTGTTACAACCCTAAGATTGTTTGTTTAAAGGAATTTGCAAACAAATCGCTCATATCTGTCCTTTGGTATTCGGAAATGGATTCTTATAGAAGCTAATGCTTAAGTTACTATACATAGATTATTATTGACATTAAATGGAGATTCTTATCTGCTTATACTCAGTGCTAAAAATGTCTAAGAAACATGTCCTTTCTATTTCTAAAGTGAAACTAGATAACCATATTGTATCACATTCCAAAGTGTATAAGAAACTTTTTTTTAAACTATCACCTCTTCTTTTCTGGCAATTAACACCCAAATTAGGCCATGTAATCATAGTTAGCAAGATACTGCCATGATAAAAGTTTATTTTTATCTGTTTTTATTTTTCTTTGTTTTGTTTGCTTTTTAAAAGACTGCCTCTGGCCACAATATATTTGACATGACTTTAGAAGTCTGGATCAAGTATATACTAAAAATAAATAAACATAGGAAAGAGAATAGCCAGAAGTGATAGTCATTAATTACAAATCACTAGTATTTGGCCACTCAAACTGGCTAAATTTAAAAATGGTTATTGCACAAATGGCTGAACTAGAAGGAATAGAAGGCTAGCTAGTTACTCATATTTATTGTTCCCCAACTGTGTATATGGCACCTCACAAATTGAGATATTGTAGAATGGTTAAGCATATAGACGCTAGATTTAAACTTTATGGGTCATCTTTTCACCTGGATCCCTTTCTATCTATGGGACCTTTGGCAAATTGCTCAAACTCTCTGTGTCTTGGTTTTCTTCTATAAGATCCATCTGCATTTTATCTGCAGGTAAGAACATAATGTTCTTCATAAGGTTCTCATACCTAAGTTCATGAAGCTTTAGACCAGCGCTTGACACACAATAAACACCCTTATCATTAGACTTCACTTGCTTCTTTAGTTTGAGCATTTGACACAGAGTTCCATTGGATATATAGAATAAAACACTTTGTTATCACTCCTCTTTCTCCTTTTGAGTTCTGTAATAGCTTCAGATCCCCTTCAAAAAGTAAAATTTTATATAGATATTTTAAGTATATTTTAAAATGAATAATATAAACAGGAAAGAATAAATAACCTATCTAGTAACCTTTACTTGTTAGAATTACATGATCCAGTGAATTTATTACAGATTGATTCATTCAGCAATTAATATGTGCTTAGAACTGCAACAGACTCTGGGGATGCACAGAAAAATATGTTGGTTTTGTCCTTTAGAAAACTACAGCGGTGAGCTAGATATTAAGTTCATCATTACCATGTGAAAAGTGGTATCGTAATGGTACCCAAAAGATGTTCTAGGAGCGGAAACTTCCTAAACCAGTTTTGCAGGCATAGGGGATGAAAGAGAAAAAGAAGTTGAGGCATGGGTTGAGTTCTGAAGGACTGTAGGCAGATATTAGATAGGGCAAAATATACCAAGGCCATGTATGTATGCAGTCCAGAAGATGAGAACAAGATACCACATATTTAACATGACAGGGGTGCTGAGTGATTGGAGAGAGATGAGGCTGAACATATAAGGCAGCCAGAGTGCCTGGTATTAAGCATACACTTTATCAGAAGGTTTTGGGGAGACTGATGTATTAGTCAGCATTCTCCAAAGTAACAGAAAATACATGTATGCATACCTAGATCTGTGTCTCCATATCTATCATATCTATCTACCTATCTAGCTATATATCTATCATCTATCAATTATCTATCCATCATCTGTTTATCTATCATCTATCTATCATCTATCTATTATCTATCTATCTATCATCTATCTATCAAAATAGAGAGTGAGAGAGCTGACAACTCAGGCAGGCAGGGTCTGTATTTTTAAATCTTGAAGAGAATTGATTTTTCTTCATGAAATCTATCTTTGCTTTTAAGGCCTTCAACTGATTGGATGAAGCCCACACACACTACTAGGGTAATGTGCTTTACTCAAGGTCTAGTAATCTGAATGTTAATCACATTTTTAAAAAATATCTTTACAGCAACATCCAGAGTACTATTTTATCAAACAACTAAGCACTATAGCCTAGCCAAGTTGACATATAAATTAACCATTACAGGAGACACTGAATTTTTAATCAGGAGAGAGACAAGATGAGTTTTGTGTTCCAGAAGTTAAATTTGGGGACAAACATAGGGAAGAAAGAGCATATATGAAGATGGGAGGAATGTCACTAGGAGGAGGATGGGTGGCTAAAGATCAGAGAAGATGGTGATAAATAGTATTGTTCTTGTTTTGATCAAGAGGACCATCTAGGTAGTTTGAAGAATGTGAAGGAGGGAAGATCAATAAAAGAGGGTGAATGATTATAGATTTGATGTAGAAGATAAGAAAAGGAAGGCATCAAGAATAACTCTACTATCCCTCCATAATTAATTTGATTTTAAAATTGGAAGCTTTTCTATTCCTTCACTTTAAAGCAAAGACAAACTTGCTAATTTCCAATTATAATTATCCCCCAGAAATCTTAGTTTGCAATATTCATCCTCTTCTGAATAGCGTTCTTCTGAAGTCTCTCCATTTTAATTAGTTCATTTTTCTTGGCAAATTTTTTAATAGGCCTTAATTAGTTGTGAGGTAAAATTTAAAAGTGACAATGAGTGCCAGCCTGTTTATACAGAGCTTTATAGTTCTGAAATCATTTTCACATATATAAAACCAGTAAAATATTCTTTTGCTATTAGGATATGATCCAGTTAAGTTCTACAAGTGATTCTTAGTATGAGAAAAATATAATACTCCCACATATCTTGAAAACACATTTCTCATTTCCAAACTGAATTGTGAACTGGGAACCACAGACTATGTTATATCTTGACAAGAAATAAGGGAAAAGAGATGAAAAGGAAAGCTTGCTTTTTGCAAGTAATTTTTTCTCTAAATTAAAATTAAAGTAATATTTTTAATAAGTTATTTTCTTGTTCTTATTACCTATCTTTTTAATAATTATTAAAAGAGAATTTCATCTCCTGTCAGGCAAAATATAATTTAGCACCATAATGATACTACCTCCTCAGCATCATTAGGCTACTTCATAGAGGATGTGATTAATGCCTATGTAGAGTCATTGATTACAGGGCGTCTATTCAAAACAGTAGGAACAAAATCCCGTTCACTAGTAAACATAATTGTAATAATGACCTATTAGTTTAGGAGCCATGGATACATAATTAGAAATATGATTTCACTAGAGGTAGAGTAATATATGATAACTCACTGACAAATTCAGATGTCATTAGGTCAGTTAATACTGCAGCCTGCTGGTAAGCACTGTGAATTGTGCAAGACTGTTGAATCTCAGATCTGTACCTCTGAAACAAATAATGCAATATATGTTAAGAAAAA
>NC_138374.1:117643040-117676936 GCF_054177405.1 Leptonychotes weddellii
AGAGACGATGGACTCTGAAAAACAAACAGGGTTCTAGAGGGGAGGGGGTGGGAGGATGGGTTAGCCTGGTGGTGGGTATTGAGGAGGGCACATTCTGCATGGAGCACTGGGTGTTATGCACAAACAATGAATCATGGAACACTTCATCTAAAACTAATGATGTAATGTATGGGGATTAACATAAGAATAAAAAAAAAATACTGCAGCCTGAAGTCATCTTCTAGGAACTATATATTTGTCAAACAATATTCATTAAAATAATTATGATGAACGAAGCAAAAAATATATATAAAGCGAACTTTTGTAATGTAACTCCAGTAATGTTAAGTGAGTGTTTTCACAGTGTAATCATGTTTATAGACTAGAGAATTACTTTCATCTGAAAATTGGAATCATGTTAAAATTTTGGAAGAAAATCCAAGCAGGAAAAAAAAAATCTTTTTCTTTGCACGCTTCTCTTCTGTATTTTCCTGCATGGGAATAGCTCAATTGTCAGAAATGGCTTAGGATAACATATGATATCCTAGAGAAAATCAAATAGGCTTGGATTTAATATGCTTTCTGTCTGCATTCCTTGATCAGGTGACTCATCACTCTGTACTACAGATTATTAATTTATACCACGGAGTTTGGGATACTTACCCTGACAGATTGTTCTGAGTACTAAAAATAGATGAAGGGTATGAAAATTCTTGATATGAGATATGCACATTCTGCTTAAAATGCAGACTGTGCTTTGGATTTGCCAAGAAAATGGGAACATTCAAGCTGGCAGTCTGCCAGGACTGGGGTGGTCCTTGTAGTTGCTGCGCTCCTCGGTGACTCCTACCTATTTTATCCTCAGCTGATTCCTTATCCAAGAACCACAGGCATCAAAACCACCTGGACATATGTTTAGAGTAAAAATCCCTGGGTCCCATCCAGGTCCACATAATCAGACTTTCTGGATCAAGGAGAAAGAAGACAAAAAGTTAAAGCTAGCTTTCAGATTTTGGTACTCATTTATATCACTTTCTCTAGTTTTAATAATTTTGGGAAAGTTAATTAAATATTCACAATCTTCTTCTCTATTCATAGATGTATTTTATAATTCTAATGAGGGTTAGCAAAATATATAATAGTGCTTGGTAAACTATAAAATAATATGAAATCGAAATTCTTATTATGGTTGAAAACTACTATCATATTTTAGTGTTAAACCAAAATGGACATCATAGTTTGGGTATACTCTCAAGCAAACACCTATAGCCACATAATCAAAAGTTAAACTATCTTGATTTCCCCTCAATCTAATTCTGAATTTAAACAAAACTTAAGGTTTTTTTTTTTAAAGATTTTTACTTATTTATTTATTTGAGAGAGTGAGCAAGACAGAGAGAGAGCACCAGCAGGTTGGGGGGGAAGGAAGGGAGAAGCAGACTGCAGACCCTCACTGAGCAGAGAACCCTACGCAGCGCTCCATCCTGGGAAAAGGCAGATGCTTAACTGACTGAGCCACCCAGGTGCCCCCCAAAATTTAAGCTTTCTTCGTGTCAATGCAATCTTGTGGCTTCCTTGCCAATCAGCTACACATAAATGAGCTCAATCAGAGCTACTACCTTAGAAAGAATATAAGTGTTTAGTAACCAATCACAATTTAAAACAATGCATTTCCTCATTCCTTCTTTATAAACTTAGCTGTAACCTGCTGAGACCCCAGCTTCTTGCCACTTTGAGTTTTGAAGTCTCTCTATTCTTAGAAACTTTGTTTCTTGCTCAATACAATATCCTTTTCAGGTAAAGCTTTCTGAATTTTCTTTTGATACTGGGAAATCTATTTCTTTTTGAGTTTGACATGTTTTAGGCCTTACCATCTTGTACCTCTCTGCTTTCCAGAATTTCTACCCCTCACTAGAATGGCTATGATTACCCTAAACCCTGTCTTCTAGTTCTTCAGGCCAGAAAGAATGTGGATTTTCTACTGGAGTTTGGCCATCCCATATAGTACAGACTGTGTGTGTCCTCATGCAAGAAGCCATAAAAATGGGAAACTTACTCACTTATCCCCTTTTCCATGTTTTTGTTCCCTTCAAGTATCTACCTGCTCTTCGGTGTCTTCAGGCAATTTTTTAAAAATCTTGTCAAGAGTTTATAGTTGTTATGTTTTTGAAACTGATATGCATGTAGTCATAATGGTAGTGGAATGGCAGTAAAATCACTATTCGTTGAACTGGTTCCAGATACATTTTTTGATACGGGTTTTCTAAAATTGTCACAGTTTAGGAAGGAAACTGGGGAGTGATTACTACAGCTGTTTACCTGGAGACTAGATGTTGCTGCTCATATCGTGCTCCAAAGTGAAATGTCTACTCTGTCTCTGCATCATTAGTTTAAAAATTTTTAGATCTTTGGATATAATATCAGATAAACTGAGCCCAAGTTAGCACTTAGCAAGTGCTAAGAAATTAAGTATCTGAAATGTTTTTCTCTCAACAAAACTTGTAGAGTGGGAAATTTTATAATAGGTTTCATATGGTCTATATCTGGTTCCTGAAAACCCCTGGAAATATTTTCTAACTATATACCTCCAGGCAAGTGATCTATTTTGTGCTTATTTGACTCATTATGACATGGAAAATAATATTTGCCCTCGTGGAATGTTTATTGTGAGGATCAAATTCATGATTGAATAATATATCAGTTTGATAATTAATGCAAAAAGAAATTATTTGGTGTCTACCATGTGCTAGTCATTGTGCTGGTCACAAGGACTACAAAGAGAAGTATGACAATCATTCTTGAGTGAGACACAGAAATATGCCTGTCTTATTCAAGACGTGCATGGCTTATCATGAGGGCACAACAAAGGTCATCTCATCCAGCTTTGGGAGATTAGGTAAAGCTTTCTGAAGTAATTCTTGGACTAAATTTTAATTACTGAATACAACTTAACTAGGCAAACAATCAGAGACATATGATAGCAAGATATATGTGGGAAACATAAGCATTTTGCTGTTGTCATCAGAAAATGTGAGAAAGGAAGCAGTGTTTGATGAGGTACAAACAATAGGTGTAACTTTAAATTATTTTTACAATACCTACCAAAGCCTTTAAAATGACATATTTAAGTCGGTATATTTTCTTAGGCACAAAAAAGGGAAATAATCAGCACTGTGGGAAAAGAAAGGTACAAAGAATTTTAATATGGAAACATGTACTTAGATATCTTAAACCATAGAGTGTGCACACTAATATATGGTGACACAGAAGTGTTTTCAAGAAATTTTTAGTAAGATTGGAAAGTGTTCACAATTATAAGGTTAATATTAAGAGGTAGACAACAGATTATTTACATGTAGGAGAATGGTAATTTTTCACACAAAAAATGTTTACTTATGGATAGAAAAATTCTTATAAAGAGATGCATTTAAATGCTGTTTTGCCTGGTAGAATACATTTTTGTGAACAAACATAACACAACAGTGTGTTTTACATCTAGTAAATGGGGTTGCAGATGTTTAAATTTTCTTCTAGTTTTTTGTCTTGTCAAAACATCTATATTTGTAAGAAAATTTTAGAATAAAAAATCAAGAATAAAAATATAGTTAAAGAGAAATTAAGCCTGCTGAATGTGAACTATGAGTGCAAATAAGAAATAGCTAGCTTTTGGTGACTTAATTCAAGTTTAATAATCTTAAAAACTTCTAGATCATTGGATTAATATTATGGCAACATGAAAATGATGTAAGCTGAGAGTGCATATCATGTATTGTAATAAGCCCTTACTGCAACTCTAAACATTTCAACATTTCATATAAAAATAGGAAATTACTATTCTAAAATTTGCACATCTTAAAATATTACATTTAAGGTAGGGATAGATGAGGTGAAATAAAATTCCTTTCAGTCTGTTATTCAAAACACGGTGGCTGGAAAAATTACTCAAGACATGTTTATTCAATGAATGGATGGATGAATAAATGAATGTACACATGATTTGGGGAATATACTCTTGCTAATGACAGTTGTTTAATAATTTAGGACTTGCATAAAATAATCTCCACTTATCAATTTCAAGTCCATTCCAGTTTTATCTACTGGCCTCAAAGCTATAATAGTCACTGCAAACAAAACAAAACAAAAACAAACTGAAAATTCAAGATAGAAAAAAAGTAAAAAAAAAAGAGAAGTTGAGGTAAAAAAGAAATGCTAAATTAATTTCACACTATTATTATATTAGCTGACTATATTTTAATGCTTACAGCAGGAAGCATCAGTTATAGAAATTCTGTAAGTTCGAGACAGTAGCGGAAAGTTAAAGTGTAGTGTTAGGCATAAAATTTGTGGACTAGTGAACTAAATAGCAAATTATTTAGGAAGAGCCAGGTTTAGGACTTTATTGAATTAAACAGATCTGGGATTTGCTACAATTTCCACACTGTAACATTCACTCCCGTTCCAGAAAGCTATTTTCATGTGGAAAATTTAGAGACGCCCCCTCATGTCTACCACAGAAAATGTTTGATAAATAATTGGCTCTTCTGTCACTTCTTCCCTGTCACCATATCAGCAAATTTACCATTAAAAATATAATTGCAGGCTACAGAAAGAAAACATAGGCTAAAATGATCCACTAATCCTCTACAAGTGTAACTTCTTAGGCTATTTTGAGGCTCTTTCCTCTCTATCACCAAACATCACAGTGAAAGAGTAAGACAACCATAAAGCTCATAGGAGGGAAGCAAACATGATATAAATCATTTTGGAAAACCCTAAGACCAATGGTGATAGACTCTGGACAACATTTTTTTAAAATAGAAGCTGATGATAATAAATTGGGACATGTTGCTAATGCAGTCAAGAACAAAACAAAGAGAATAGGGGATTTTAAGGGCCGATTTTACTTCCCATTTCTCATCTAAAATTGGTAATAGGTTTATTTGCAAAATGTGCAATGCACATAAATTTAAAAACAACTGTTTTGGCACCCTTTCTATACCTAGAAAAGCATTGTTATGTTTGTTTATTTTTATACTCCTAGAAAAACAAGAAACATCAAGATCTGCTGTGTTCGGTCTTAAATTCTGCTTAAAATAAACCTTAAACAGTTTTATTATATAACCATTTAGTTTATTTTCTTATTTTGCTATTTTCCTTCCACTTGCTGGATTTCTATAATCTCTGGTTTTTCTTTTTCCTTCTAATAACTTGCTATCGTTAATTGGTTATTTGTTTTCTTTTTTTTAAAAGCTTACAAAAATGGGTGATACCTGGAAATCTGTTCAAAATCCATAGGTATTACTTGGTTTTTATTGTTTGAACTCTATAGTTACTGGTCTGAGTTTTCACAATCTATCTTAAGCTGTCGTTTCATAGAAATCTATGTAGAAACATTATGGCAGATTTTCATAATTTACATAAGATGAATTTGAATTCAAGGAGGATCATGATTTATTAAAGACCACATCACCAATATTGTACTAACATCTTCAGGGCTATGGAATGATGAATCTGAGAATTGCTATGTGTATTATTAAAATATTATTTTAGATAGAGTTCAAAGAGGTTAATGTCATTTCTCCCTTTTCTGTACTCACTTTTGAAGAGACTGTGTTGATCTTAAATTTTAACTAGCTGCAAACATGGGATGTTCTGGAAGCTCAAAGGATGAGGTATATAATTCTGCAGATGGCTGTAAAATGTTTGACTTGATTCACCAGGGAAGAATTTTGAACTTGCCTTGAGACAAGGCTTGGGAAATAAGGAGAATTCTGATGGACATTTATTCTTTTTACAGGTATTATTATGTACTTGACATATAGTGAGCATAGAGCCCTTAAAAGGCAGAGAATGATTCCTGCCTCTTTGTAACTTACAGTCTATAGTAAAGAAAGGCATTCCTGGACAAAGAGCTGCATAATTAAAGGCACAAGTTGTGAAAGAAAATTATTAGGAGAAATGGGAATAATTTGTAATGGCTGGAACAGAGTATATGTGGGAGAGAGAACAGAAGACCAGAAACATAATCAGAACCTACAGCTTGTATTGTGAAACCACTTTTAAAAAATCTAAATTACTGTGGAATTTGAGTATCTAAGAATAGATATTAACTATAGGCAGTTTGCCATGTGATATCTCTTGAACATCATCTTGCTTTAGCATTTATATTTCCTATGGATATAAAACATTCAGATACTATTTAATAAAAGAATGAGACCTCTGACTTTCTAAATTACTTCTCATATCGTTAATGAGATCGATCAATGATAAACAGGATTTTCCTAAATGTAAATGATTGTATAATTCTGAGTTTTTAAAATTGAATAAGTTTACTAGTTTTTCCAAGTAATTTGCCGTACTGGAAATAATCAATAGCATTTACTGAGTCTTTCTGTGTGCCAACATTGAGCAAAGGACTTTACATCTGTTAATAGGAATACCTACAACAATGTCACAAGGTATGTGTTATCAATCCTGTTTTAGAGAGAAGAAAATTGAGCTCCAAAGAAATTAAGTAACATAAATAAATCCTGGAGATGAAAATCAAATTCTGCATCAGGCTCAAATTTACACATACATGCACACACACACACACACACACACATTTCTCTCTCTCTTTCTCTATTTGTTTTATTCCACCACACTGCTTTTCACTCTGATTTAGAGAACTTATATTTCTTGAAATTTAGAAGATTTAGAATGCCTTATTTTTCTTAAAATTACTTCAGCAATTATAATGGTTTAGGCTTTGGCAAACTATGAATGAGAATATAAAGCTTTATATCATCATCTGTAGTACCATAAAGAAAGGTAATTATTTTGTTTCCCTCTGAATCTCTCTAGTTCAAGCTTCTGAACTATATTTGCACAAGAAGTACATAATGCATTCATGCCAATCCTTATGGTTCCTAATTGACTGGTCGATTCATTTGGAATGACTCAGTACAATGAATCTGAACTTTAAAACAACAACAAAAAAACTTGCCTATTTTTGCAAATTGACCAATTATGCATGAAAGTTATTCTCTAATATGCAATAAAAACTGTTGATTTATTGGCCAAACAAACTTTCTTGACTTTTTTGGTATCATTTTAGTTATTGGGGATTTCAGTTTTATTCTAATTATACTCTCTAATTCTAAAATCTGTAATGAAGTGATATGCCTCAAATATTTTAAAAAATATTCTTTGACTTCTTTGTTATTGTCTGTTCCGTGTACCTTTTTCAAAACTACTTCAACCACTATGCACATCAAAGGCATTCTGTACCAGGGAACTCCCAACACAATTCTAAATCCTTGAATTATGAGGGATAAAGCGGTCTCTGTCCAAATCTGAACACTGCATATACACATTTTTTCCGGAGGTGCAGTAGTTAGGAGTGGGCACTATGTGTAGATTAGGTTTCAAGTTACTCCTCATGACCTATTCGATATTTTTATTCTTCTGAATCTATTCACTACTCAGTATCAATGAGCCTTACTTACATTTCTTTTTCATTAAAATACTTATGATCATGAAATCATTGGTTATCTTTAATCTGTGATATTTTCATGGAGAAGATCATATGGAAGCAAAGCAAATGAAATGAGAATGCAAAATGAAATGAAGATCTTTATATTTTTATATTTTTTGTTCCCTTCTGAGCATGAAAGAAAATGTGTGAAATTAATTAAAAAGTAATGAATATAAAAGTACTTTATAAAAATTTATTTTTTATTATACAAATCTGTAATGAGCTATATCAATCTATTAATTAGTATTTATTAATATCAATTGTAAATTTTATATATTTTACATAATATATATGATGTATATGTATATTGGGGATATATTTTATCATGAATGCATATAAGGGTTATTTAAAATATTAGAACACTACAATATTTAGCATATTTTCTTTATTTACATACCATATAGTATAATAGCCCACTGTTAATTATAGTTAAACCGTCAAACACCATTCTATTTGCATACATACGCATAACTAATTTGCTATTGGGAAATTAGTATAAGCTTATCAGGGTTATACAACTCTGTGATTCCCTACATGTTTAAAGGCAGTGAAGTGTAAAGAATGAGATGAGACACGAATAAATATACTTCTAGTACCAATCCTGTAGCTGACAGCTTATTAAAACTGTAAGTATTTATTTTAAATTTCAGTAAAACATTAAAGACATTCTTCCACTCCTAGTCATTCTGAAATGCAACAGTCATCTAAAAGCAAAGTTTCAAAATACATCTATATTATAATCAGTGGTATTCAGAGATACAAAACATGCTTGTAAGTGTTTTTGTACTCCATCTATAACCCTAGGCTGTGACGAAGACAATTCATAAATCATTGCCATAAATGGAAGGAATGCTGAATTAAGAGGATGAACATCCCAGTCTTTATTTCTTATAAATCTATTGACCTCGGTTTCAGTATATTTTAAATGGGCTTATTAAAACGTTTGCTGCTGATATAACAAGGTACTTTTAAGATGACGTGAGCTTCTGCCTGTGAAAGCGTTTTAAAAATAGGTGAAGCTGAAGCAAATTTATCCCAAGACTAAGATCAGTTATCACAGTTCTAATTAAAATGTAGCAATCTCTATGGAAGAGTATTTCATGAACTAATCTCTAAGAGATAGAATAAATTTACTAAGGACAGTTATATTCTCTTAAAACTGGTAATGGTTGACATTTAATGAACATTGATTGTGCAAATGTTCTCTATTTCTAATTTCATGTTATATGCAATATCTTATATATATTATATAAACATAAATATTCAGAAGGAAAGAGTCTGACACTGACACCTCTGGGATCTGGTTCAAAAGAGCAAAGCATTTAAAAAATGCAAAAGTCAAAATGAAATAATGTGTTAATGGATATCCCATTGTCCATACAGAAGATATTTATATAACCTTTTATAAATACTAAATCTCAATATAGCCTTTTATAAATACCCAAATATCAAGGTTTAGAAGAAAATCTAGATACAAGTTGTATATATTGGATCATGAGAGGATGACAAAAGTCTAATGTAAATGATATTTTTATTTTGTGGCCAGCAAGGAGATGGATAAAAAGACTACTCTTACCATCTCTGGAGCATACATACTGAGATAATTATTTTTCATTGACTGTTAATGATTTTTATCAATTTATCCTTAGATTTTAATAACATCCTATGGTAACTATAAATATATATTCAAAAAGCCTATGTAACTACACATTTATACCAAGAAGTTAAGTAAGATTGAATATCATCATTCACATAACTACCAAAACAACAAAATCAAACTCTGTCCATTTTGTGATCAATTGTTTCTTGTTTAAATTAGCAAGGAATTGAATTTTTCTTTGCTTTTTAAAAGCATTTTTGTTTCTTTTTATTTTTATGAATTGATTCTGATCTTTTTTTTTTTTTAAGAGAGAAATAGAGAGCAAGCAGGGTGGGGGAAGAACAGAGGGAGAGGGAGAAGGAGAATCTTTTATTCTTTAAAATTTATTTATTTACTTTTTAGTGAGAAAGAGAGAGAAAATGGGATGGGGTGGGGCAGGGGGAGAGAGAATCTTAAGCAGACTCAGCGCCAACCACGGAGCCCAATGGCGGGGCTCTATCTCACAACCCTGAGATCACAACCTGAACCGAAAGCAGGAGTCGAATGCTTAACCAACTGGGCCACCCAGGCACCCTGTGATCTTTTTTTCTTTTTGATTTTTTACTTTCCATTAATGAATATTATGTGAGTTAGTAGGATGTTTTATTAAAGAAATGTAAGGATGTCTTTTTGTGCAATGTGGTAGACACTCTAAGACTGAAAACATCGTTCATTCTTTCTCCTTTTCCTAACACACATACACTCTTTTCTCTTCCCAGGACACAAGGACACTATATTTCTAAAAGTCTTAGTTTATTTTCCTACCAATTTCTCAGATCTGTGGGTTTATAATGTTCATCAATTTTGATTATTTAACTACTATTCCTTTACATCTTATTTAAATATTTTTTATCCCCTCTTGTTTTTTCCTGGACTCCAATACATGTGATATTTCATGTGATATTATCCCACAATGAATGTCTATCCTTTTCCTTCCTTCCTTCCTTCCTTCCTTCCTTCCTTCCTTCCTTCCTTCCTTCCTTCCTTCCTTCCTTCCTTTTCCTTCCCTCCCTCCCTCCATCTTTCCTTCTTTCTTTTCTTCCTGTCTTCCTAACTTTCTGCCTTCCTGCCTGCCTTCCTTTCCCTCTCTCTCTCTCTTTCTTTTCAACTCTTTCTTTCTTTCTTTCTTCCCCTCTTTTTAATTTTTGTTTCCCTGCTTCAACTGTCTGGAGTTGGGGAAGCTATATTTTCAAGTTCACTAAATTTTTCTTACTCATTCTCTAACCTGGTATTGAGCTCTTCTGGTAAAATTTTTATTTCAGATATTGACTTTTATAGCTTTAGAAGTTCTTTTTCCCCTCATTAAGTTTATGTTTTTCTATTTAAGATGTTTTAACATCTTTGTCTTCCATTTCTATTATCTCTGTTCTTTTTAGGTCTGATTCTATTGACTCATTTTTCTCTTGCTTGTGGGTTACACTTTTCTGTTACTTTGCATCTAGTAACTTTTGAAAGAATATTGCATACCATGAGTGTTACATTATGGGTTTCTAGATAGAATGTTAATTTTTTTTTTTTAATGGAAGGCAATTAAGTTACTTTCAAATCAGCTTGGTCACTTTCAATCTGATTTTAAGCTTTGTAAGGGCAGGTCTAGAATAGCTTTTAATCTATGAATATTTTAGTCCTTCCTCTCCTATTACTACTGATGGGTCCAATGCTCAATGAGACAACTCTCTGCTGACTGGCCAGTACTCAGACAACTTTTGAGTTCTGGGAACTGTGTAGCTGACAACTGTTCTTTGCCTACTCTGATGGAGTTTCACCCTCAGATTTATGGTTTAGTAATCAGCAAATTTCTTAAGGGGTAGCCTAGGAAGATTTCCTTTTGAAAATTTTCTCTGCATAACTCCACCCTCTTTATTATTCTACTCTACAGATTCCAGCTGCCTCAGTCTCCCAAGATTTCAATCCCTATTTTCATAACTCAGTATGACTGCTATCTCTGCATGGGTTAACCTTGCCTGTGCTGCAGTATAGAGAACGTCTTTGGGCAGAATTCTGAGGGAGATTATCAATCTTGCTTCATGTGTCCTTTCCCCCAGAATTTATGGTCAGACACTGTTTATTGGCCAGTTTCAAAAAAAAGTTAGTTTCATATATTTTGTTCTGTTCTCTTTGTGTTTATGATGGGAGTTCAAGCAAGGTATATTTACTCTGTATGGTCAAAAGTGGAAGTTCTCAAGTATATTTTAAAAGGAATTACATATTTTCCCATTTCATATGTTACTATTTGTTTTTTTCACTCAAGTTACTGTCAACTGAAATAAGCATCATCAGTTTATTATAGTGTACATTGCAATGGTGCATTTACGACTTCCCTAATCAACAAGATTAAAAACAATTTAAACACAAGATTAAATAACAGTTTAATTTGGTTTATTCCTCTCAATCTACACTCTGTGCTGTTTTTACCATATTTAACTTTTAAATATTTGTATTATTATTGCATTAAACAGTTCATATTCTCTTATATTTATTCTCATTGTAATCCTTTTCTGTGCTCTTGACTTCTAGCAATTCTGTGCTTTCATCTGGCATTATTTATTTTTTTTCAGCCTGAAGAACTGTTTTTAATATTTCTGTGTAGTGTTTTTTTGTCCTGAAAATGTCATTATTTCACTTTTAGTTTTGGAGGATTTTTAAAATTGGTTATAGATTTCTAGATCAGTAGATTTTTCTTTCACACAGAACTTTAAAAATGTAATTACATTGTCTTTGTCTTCCATTGTGTCTGTTGAAAACTCGGCAAAAAATCTAATTGTTTCTGATGAAAACTGCAAAGAAAACCTAATCAGTTTTCGAAGGTAATGCATGTTTTTTTTCTGGCTGCCTTTTGTCTTTTGTTGTTTTTTTTTTTTTTTAGTAAATAAAATTTTTATTACGGAATAATTTTAGATTCAGAAGGAAGTAGCAAAGATAGTACTATGTTCATATTTACGTTTTACCCAATTTCCCTACATGTTAATTTTACTCATAACTGTGGTGCATTTGTCAAAATTGAAATATGGACGTTGGCATATTACTATAAACCACACTCCACACTTCCTTTGGATTTCACCAGGTTTTCCACCAATGCCCTTTTTCTGTTCTAGTATCAGATCTAGAAAACCACATTACATTTAGTCATGATGTATCCTCAGACTCCTCAAATCTGTGACATTTTCTGTTTCTTTTTATGACCTTGATACTTTTGATTGTCCCAGTCAGTTTTACAGGTTTTGGTGGGGAATAGAATCAAAGTACCTTGCTCTTTACATCAGTAGATGCATGATATCAACATGTATTTTCATTGATGATGTTTACTTTGGTCACTTGGTCAAGTCAAGGTAGTGTCTGTCATGTTTATCTACCATAAATCTATTTTTCCTTTTTCCATATTTTATTTTTTGTATATGAGCCACTAAATTCAGCCAATACATAAAGAGAGAGGATTATGTCCTACCAATAAATATCTAAAAGTATCTACTTTTATTCTTTGAAGAATGGAAAATTTATCCATTTTCCTCTATTTATTTATTCAAATATGAATTTATGCCTGTATGGACTTGTGCACATTTATTTTAATCCTTGAATCTGTTAAACAAAATTCAACCAAGTAAATTTGAAGATCTAATTGTTCTATTAAGTGATTTATGGATTGGACAGCATCCAGTTTAGGTGGTACAGGAAAGCTCTGAGGAGTTATACAAAATGGAAGCAGGAGGGTGGGGCAAGAAAGTTATTAGCAAAAGAAAAGAAAAGGATTGTTTCAGGCCAGGACATCTTCTTTTTAGGGGGAAGGGAACACAGGTTTTTTTATCATGCCTGCAGATGACCTCATCAGTGCTGATCAGGAAATTTCAGATTGACTTTTGAAAATTCACATTCCTGGGATAGGGTGAAACTGTGCTTAAATCTTGGTATGCTGCCACAGGGTGAGGGAAATGACTCCATTTGAGGGTGTTTTTTTTTTTTTTTTTTAACAGGTTATAATCCACTTGTTTATTTTGTTGCTCAAATTGTTCCTGTTTTGGCCATCGGAGCTTTTAAGGTTGGTTCCTATGTCCCTTTGGTATGTTACAGGTGATGAGCAAATATATATTTTTTTAACAGTCTGTGGTTTGTCTTTCAACTTCCTTAACAGTGAGAAGTTTTTACTTTTAAGTAATTAAATTTATTTATTTATTTATTTATTTATTTTTAAAGATTTTATTTATTTATTTGAGAGAGAAAATGAGATAGAGCATGAGAGGGGGAAGGGTCAGAGGGAGAAGCAGACTCCCTGCTCAGCAGGGAGCGCGATGCGGGACTCGATCCCGGGACTCCAGGATCATGACCTGAGCCGAAGGCAGTCGCTTAACCAACTGAGCCACCCAGGCGCCCCTTAAGTAATTAAATTTAATTAACTGCAGAGGAGAAGTTTTAACTTTAATGAAGTCAAATTTACTCTTTTTCTTTCATGTATTGTGATTTTGGTGTTGTATCTAAAAACTCATCATAGAACCCAGGGTCACATAGATTTTCTTCACTTTTATCTTCTAGGAGTTTTATAGCTTTGCAGTTTATATTCAGGAGTGATTCAGTTTTAGTTAAGTTTTGTGAAAGGTGCAATATGTCTAGATGCTTTTTTTTTTTTTTTTTGGCATGTTGATGTCCAGTTGTTCCAAGACTGTTTCTTGAAAAGTTATCTTTCTTCATTGAATTGTCTTTGTTTTTTTGTCAAATAGCAGTTGACTATATTTATGTGAGTGTTTCTGGTCCCTCTATTCTGTTCCATTGTTATGTTTGTCTACTCTTTCATCAATGCCACACTCTTTTGATGGCAGAAGTTTTGCATTAAGTCTTAGAGCTGAATAGTATCAGTTCTGACATTTTGTTTTTCTTCTTCAATTTTGTGTTAGATATCTGGGTCTTTCGCCTTTCCATATAAACTTTAGAATCACTTTGCCAATATCCACAAACCAACTTGCTGGGATTTTGACTGGGATTGCATTGAATCTGTAGATCAAGTTAGAACTGACATCTTAACAATATTGAGTCTTCTTATCCATTGTACATGGAATATTTTTCCATGTACTTAGATGTTTTTGATTTCTTTCTTTAGAAGTTTTTAGTTTTTCTCATACAGTCTGTGTATATCATGTTAAATTTATACCTAAGTATTTCATTTTGAGAGGCTGCTAATATAAATGATACTGTTTTTAATTTCAAATTCCAATTATTCATTGTTGGTTTATAAGAAAGCAATTAACTTTTGTATGTTAACCCTGTATTCTGTAAACTTGCTATAACAATTATTTGTTTTAGAAGGTTTTTTGTTGTTATTATGATGAGGATGTTCCCCTCTAAGTTGATTTCTTTTTTGGTGATAATGAATAGTGCTGCTCTAAGCATTGATGTAGAGAGTTGCATGAAATAAATTTTCGGTTAATAACTAGGAGTGAAATTTCCAGGCCAAGTGATAAGTGTATGTTTAACTTTATAAGAAATTAATAAACTATCTTCCAATGTGACTGTACCATTTTGCATTTCCACTAGCAATTAATGAAACTTCCTGTTGCTCTGCGTCTTTTCAACATCTTTGATATTATCAGGCTTTTGGATATCAGCAATTCTAATAGGTGTGTAGTAGTATTTCATTGTGATTTTAATTTCAAGTTCCCTGATGAAAAATGATGCCCCCAGTGGGGGGAAAAATGTTATTTGTCATCCATATATCTTTCTCGGTGAAGTGCCTGTTCAATCATTTTGCTTATTTAAAAAAAAAAAAAAAGTTATTTTCTTATTGTTGAGTTTGAAAATTCTTACCCTATTGTGGATATGTCTTTTGTCAGATATGTGATTTGCAAATATTTTTCTCAGTGTACATCTTATCTTTTCATTTTTTTGACAGTGTCTTCTGCAAAGCAAAAGTTTGAAAATTTCATTATCCCATTTATCATTAATGTCTTTCATGGATTATACCTTTCTTATTGTATTTAAAAAAAAAAACTAGGGCGCCCAGGTGCCTTCAGCTCAGGTCATGATCTCAGGGTCCTGGGATCGAGCTCCACATCGGGCTCCCTGCTCAGCGGGGAGCCTGCTTCTCCCTCTCACTGTCCCTCTGTGTCTCTCTCTCTCTAAAATAAATAAATAAAATCTTAAAAAATAATAATAATAAATAAAAATAAACTAATCACCAAACCCAAGGTCATGCATAGTTTCTTCTGTTTTCTTCCATAATCTTTATAGCTTTACATTTTACATTTAGATCTATGATCCTTTTTCAATTACTTTTGGTTTAGTTGCGACATATATGTTGTTTAATTTTTTTCTGCACACGTACATCCAGTTGTTCCAGAACCACTTGTTGAAATGACTTTTCACTACTTTGTCTTTCTACCAATGTTGAAAATGAATTACCTATTTTTTTCTGTGTCTAATTTTAGATTCTCTGTTCAGTTTCTTTGATGAATGTGCCTATCGTTTTGCCAATACTACACTCTCTTGATTAATGCAGTTTGTAATAAGTCTTAAGACCGTGAAATGTTAATTCTCCAAATTCATTCTTTTTATTCAGAAGTTTTGAGGACTCATCTAGGTCCTTTACCATTCTACATAAATTTTAAAATAACCAATTGATAACTACAAAGATTCATGCTGTGATTTTTGATAGGGAATATTCTGAATTTAGAAATTGAAGCTGGGGGAATTAACTTCTTCACAATTTTGATTGTTTTAATCCATGAGTACACTATATCTTTCCATTTATTTAGATTTTCTGTGAATTATTTCATTAGTGTTTTAGTTTTCAACATCCTGATCCTGTACATATTTTTGATACAAAGTAATACATTTGATTTATGTATATTTACTATACATCTTGCCACCTTTCCAAACTCACTTTTTTGTCGCCTTAGAATTTTTGGAATTTTCTGCATAGAAAATTATGTCTTCTGTGAGTAAAGAGAGTTTTCATTTTTCCTTTCCAATCTGTGTAGTTTTGTTTGTTTGTTTTTGCCTTATTGCACTAGCTAAACTTTCAGTACAATGCAGAGTAGCTGAGAGATGCCAGAGGAAAAGTATTCTGTGTTTTACTTTAAATATGCTAGCCATAAGGGTTTGAAGGAACTCTTTATTAGGTTAATGGGGTCCCCTTTTATTGCTAGTTTTCAGAGAGTTTAAATCATAAATAAATGTTGAACTGGTTGAATACTTTAATACTTTTTAATTTCTATTATTATTATCTTATGGTCTTTTTTTCTTATTATTCTGTTAATAAGGTTTTATTAATAAGGTTAATTTTACTAATTGATTTTCAAATGTTGAACCAGACTTGAATACCTAGGATTAATCCTACTTGGTCCTCATGATTACCTTTTTATGTATTTTTGGATTCGATTTCCTAACCTTTTTTTAGGCATTTTTGCATTTATGTTCTTTTCTTACAGTATTTTTACATGAATTTGTTATAAGAACAATGCTGCCCTAATAAAATGGGTTGTTAAGACTTCCCTCCTCATCTAATTTTTTAAAAAGATTTATTTATTTATTATTTGAGAGAGAGAGAGCGAGCATGCACAGGAGCACGGGTTGGGGGTACAGAAGGAGAGGGACAGAGAGAATCTCAAGCAGACACCTTCCTTGAGCACAGAGCCCCAATTCAGAGCTTGATCCCACGGCCCTGAGATCATGACCTGAGCCAGAATCAAGAGTCAGACGCTTAACCAACTGAACCATCGAGATGCCCCTCTCCTCATCTAATTTCTATGTAATTGATGTTATTTTTTCTTAATATTCCTCAATTGATTTATCTGGGCCTGGAGTGATGAGAGTAGAGTGTTAATAGTAAGATTCATTTTCAAAATAAATTTTCTTGGAACTGTAAGCTTGTAATGAGACATTAGAATGCCACGTCTAGTAAGTAAAGTAGTTCAACTTTAAACTCTATAATTTTGATGACCCAACTGTATTATGTATGTATTAAGTGCTGTTAATATCTGTTTAATCATCTTCATTAACTAGGCATTTACTGCTTTCTGTTTTGCCCTATTTCTAAAATCATACATCAGATTTCATTGGCATTTTCCTGTCTTGACTTAGGCATACATAAAATTGAGAATAATACAAGTTCACAGAAAATAATATAAGAATATCTGAATTTTAAAAGTTGAATGAAAAGATGAATATTGGCCCAAACATCTTGTTTCATGTTTCTATTAGTGAAATAATATCATTCCTCTGTCATCAGACACACTAGCATGAAGTCTAACATTTTTGTACTCAGTTTAAATCATGTTATGTTTTGTGATGTTATTGGTGAGGGGCAAATATGTTCTATTCAGTATCTGGAAATATATGTATCCACAAGGGCAGGCCAAAGCTGTGTGCTTTCCTGGCAATAGTATATTGTCTAGGAAATGGATGCTTAGCCAAGGACTGTATTTGCCAGACCTACATTTTTATTTAGATCTGAAAGTGTGGCAGAGCTTACCAACTGAATAAAAGCTGAATTGATATATAGCATTTTTAGGCCAAAGTGATTAAGACATAGTTCTCCACTTTTTTTTTTCCTCCATTTTTCCCACCTTACGCAAGCTTGATTGAAATGGGGATGGTGACTTTGGAAAGTTTATGGAAAGTAGCAGAGATAAAAGGAGCCTGGTCCCTACTTTTCTGTTTAGAGAAAAGCCCACCCACTACTCAAAATAGTGACTTTGGAGTCTGTTAGGCAAGGAATGTTTGTATCTTAATGGGTCTATTATGTATTTTTGAGCTTCTTCAGTATAAGATTTATTATTGTTCTAATAAATATAACATAATAAAAAGGATTTAATTTTTAGTTCATTTTACTGAAAATATACAATTGCATTATCAATAATGAACATCCATCATAGTAACTTTATTGAGTGACGATCTATTCCAACTTGGAAAATTGGAATTCAGTTGTTTTTATTTGTTTGTGGGTTTTTTTGTTTGTTTGTTTCAAATCTAAATCAGCAATACACATCTCAAAGTGCTCTAGGTGAAGAAAGCGTAAGGTTATCCCCTTTATAATGATAGTTTGGGAAACAAATTACTCTAAAACTTGGTCTCAAACAACCATCATTTAATATCTTACAGTTTCTGTGGATGTGGCACCTGGGCATGGCTCACTTGAGTGTCTTTGGCTCAAGGTCTCACACTATAATCACATTGCTCACCAGGACTAATGTTATCTCAAGGCTTGTATGGGCAATGGATCTGCTTCCAATCTCACCCAGGTGGCTGTTGGCAGGCCTCAAGTACCCTCTGGCTGTTGGCTGAAAAACTCAGTTCCCTATCAAGTGGGTGTTACAGAAACATGCCAAAAATTGCCCTTATATATTGGCCCAATATTGTTTATTTCCTCACAGAAGGCTATGACCATTAGCTCAAAATCCACTGGCACAAAACTAAAATTCATACACAGCCAATTTCTGTAAATATAACTCAAATAAGTCTGGTTGTTTTTTGTTTTTTTGTTTTTTGTTTTTTTTGAGTTTTTTTGTTTGTTTGTTTGTTTGTTTTAGCAATTTAGAGACTTCCTCTTTTGCATACCTCATGAAAATTGTACCCACTGTCTGCTAGCCACATTTAAGACAAATCCTCTGGCTATAAGACCCTAAACCACTTCTGGCCTTTGGAGCTTTCTGATCCAGTCTCCCCACTCACTTTGCTGCTGAGTGGCCTCACCTAGATCCCTAAGCATCCTGATTCCCAGAAGTTCCTCCTGAAGTTCTCTTGCCCTCCTCTCCTTTGGCAATGACCCCACCTCTCTCTCTGGAAGATCTCCTGTTGTGAGAGACATCCCCTCACCCTGCAACTCTGTCGGGGCCCTGGCCCTAGAGACTTGTTATGTAATACTGCCATCTTGTGGTCCTGTCTTTTCAGCTCCGTCTTGATCAGCCCTCAAATCCTCCGACTTCCCACGGCAGCCCCCTCTACTACAGTGTAAACCCACCACCTGGCAGGGGCTTTCCTTCAGAGCAAGCAAGCAGGAGGATGAGAGAGAGCACCTAAGCCAGAAGCCATAATCTTTTTGTATTAATCTCCAAGTGACATCTCATCATTCCTGCCATATTCTGTTCTTTAGAAACAAGTCAACATATTAAGCCCATACTAAGGGGAGGGTATTACAAAAAGGCTCAAATAAATACCAGGAGACATAGGAATATTGGGAGCATCTTAGAGGCTGCCTACTACACAAATATGTGTGTCATCAAACACATTAAAAAAGAAAACTGATTTCTGTTGAAATCAATATGCACTTAATACGTAAGAATGTTTGCAAGATCAAAGAGACCATGAATTCTAATTCATGCTTAATGTATAAGGGCAAACAATTACTCTTAAGGGCCTCTGTAGTCTAAGTAAATTAGAATATTATGTTATTAATACCATCAGAGTTTAAATATAAAATTGCAGTGAATCCTTTTGTTATTTTCTATATAATTTTTTAGATACATATTTTCCCTAAATTTTTAATTGCTTATATTACTACAATATGCAAAAAGCCTTGAAAGTTATGTTATCTTACTTGATATATATCTTATCTTTATTTTGTGTTAAATTTTATAAAATTCACATTGCCAGTTTTGGGGAGTCTGATCATTGCATGACGGCTGTTGTGAAGTGAATTTTTCATGTTGCACATATAGACATTTTCAAATAATCTTGTAACTCCTAAATTTCTGAAAAATTGTGTTGTCTTGCAATAGTAAAATCTCGAAGTAAACTCTTTTGATGATCATTATTACTGATCCTGATCATCATAATAAATTGAATCTTTTTTACAATGTTATTTTTTTTTTAATATTTATTTATTTATTTTAGAGGTTGAGAGAGAGAGAGCAAGCACAAGAGGGAGGGTCAGGGAAAAGGAGAGAGAATCTCAAGCCGACTCCACACTGAGCATGGGGCTTGACACCAGGCTGGATCTCACAACACTGAGATCATGACCTGAGCCAAAACCAAAAGCCAGAAAACCTGAGCCAAAACCAGATGCTTAACAGACTACACCACTCAGGCACTCCTGTAAAATGCTACTTTTTAAGACACTTTCCACACACAGAAAACTCATTTGAGCTTCACAGCTTTTTATGGTTATATTATTTTTCACTGTTTATCACATTCAGTTTTGGTTTAGAATCCAAGTGAACCAAGAGTTAACTCACAAACCAAAGGTTTTTCATCCCAAATGGATAATTTTGTAAGCACATAATATGACAAAATTGCTTTCTACAAAAAATTCTTTAGACACTGCATTTTTGCAATATATACAGCAACATGCTGAGAATAATGATCTCTTCCTGATACTGAAAATCTAACCATGTTGTATAAGGTCAAAAGCTATTTTCACTTTAGAATGTGTTTTTCTTAAGTTATTGTTACTTAGGTTTCATTGGATTTTTAAAGCAATGCAGAATCTTCTTTTCTTCAATATGTACAAAGCATAATCATCTCACTTGGAACATTTGCTTCCAAAGAAAATTCAAGAACATATAGCTACAAATATTCTTCTTTTGATAAACAGAAAATATACCCCACAACAGTGAATAATCTTGATATTATGACTTCTCTCCTGAGATATCAGGAGATGGTGAGACTGTTAGCTTTGATAACCCTGTATTTTAAAGTGTTCTCTCTATATAAGGGGTGGGTTTTTTCCTCCAAAAAGTATAAATTATATGACTCAGAAATTTATGGAGATTATTGGTTAGATCTTTGTTCTTTTCATCATTCTTTCCCCAGTCACATTTCTACAAGAAATGAAAGAGAGCACTGGGCATTATATGTAAGGGATGAGTCACTAAACTCTACTCCTGAGACTAATATTACACTGTATGTGACTAACTATAATTTAAATAAAAACTTTGAACAAAAAGAAATGAAAGAAACAAAGAGATATTTTTAGGTACTGGCCAATAACTGGTTCTCACTTTTATTTATTCTGGGTACAAGTCACTCACCGAAGTATCTTGACTAAAGATTTTGTAATGCTTTTGGAGAGGGAAAGGACAGTACTTTATTTCCTGTATCAGACTTTTTTAAAATATTTTATTTATTTATTTATTTATTTATTTGAGAAAGAGAGAGCACGAGCAGGGGCAGAGGCAGAGGGAGAAGCAGGCTCCCCACTGAGCAGAAAGCCCTTGTCAGGCTCAATCCCAGGACTCTGGAATCCTGAGCTGAGAAGGCAGATGCTCAACCCTCAACTGACTGAGCCACACAGGCGTCCCCTGTATCAGATATTTTTAAGAGCAAAAAATATTTTGTGATAGAGCAAATATAATGAACTAAAGTGTTGGGTCATTGATTTCTCCTTTCCTGTGTTCTAAGTAACTTTTGAAATTCACTTGTTCTTTTTTTTTTTTTTTGAGGATAATACATTTTGTTTAATCTTTTACCTAAATTTTCTTTTTTTTTTTTTTATTCTTATGTTAATCCCCATACATTACATCATTAGTTTTATATGAAGTGTTCCATGATTCATTGTTTGTGCATAACACCCAGTGCTCCATGCAGAATGTGCCCTCCTCAATACCCACCACCAGGCTAATCCATCCTCCCACCCCCCTGAAATTCACTTGTTCTTAAATTTACCCACAAAATGCTTAAAAGTTAAAGCCCTAGCATAGTGGTATAAAGGAACACTTTTGTTCTGAATTTTATATTCATCAATTTGCTTTGTTTAACTTGCCACTGTGATGCTAGCTTATTCTAGAACCAAACTGGGGAGTAAAGGTTGGAAAGGCAAGTGGCAATAGGAATTGGGAAGAAGGGATTTTTTTTTTCTCTTTATATTATGACCAAATCTATTTAAACTAGAAAATATATTAGGTAACTTAATCACAACTTGAATTATACTTGTTTGAATTTCCTTTCTTTATTAAATACCCAATTACCCAAAAGATACATATTTTTATAGGAAATTATTCATTTCTTGGGTTAAGTGTTTCCACAGGTGGGTAGAAATCCACCCAATTTATCATTGACTAATGACTAAATTATTTACCTAAGGGAGTAACATTTATTGATGTTGTTTTTCTTCTAAGTCTGGTTCAAATGCACTGATGCAATTCCCTTCACCCCCTAAGAAACCAATGTTTTCCAATAATATATCTTCCACAGGGAATCAGTCCTCATTTAAAAAGCAATTTTAAGGATGAAGTAGCATTTTTGTCTACCTTTTTTTTTTTTAATACATCTACTTCCCATTGATAACAATCTAAAGATTAGACATTTTTGGAAATATTCCTAAATCATTAATGCATACCTCTTTGTTTTCTTAAATAATATCTACTAAGCAGAATTGACACCTTTTTGATAATAGGCTATCATTTTGATCTGACAGTGTTATCATGAAAAATCTTTATCTATTCATTTCCACCCTTGGGGTTGGCATTTCTGATCTTATAAAACACCTCATTTAAATTTGTGTGTGTTGGGCGCCTGGGTGGCTGAGTTGGTTAAGCAACTGCCTTCGGCTCAGGTCATGATCCTGGAGTCCCTGGATCGAGTCCCGCATCGGGCTCCCTGCTCGGCAGGGAGTCTGCTTCTCCCTCTGACCCTCCCAACCCTCCCCCCTCTCATGTGCTCTCTCTCTCAGTCTCTCTCTCAAATAAATAAATAAAATCTTCAAAAAAAATAATAAAAATAAATTTGTGTGTGTTTTCTGCTTTACAAGAAATCAGTTATTCATGGCATATAAATAACAAGTAAGTTTTGAATAACCATCATAAGGAATCCTCCTGAGTCAAGTGTTTAGGTTTGCATGCTGAATTTTAAGCAATTTTAGAGCTCTTCTTTCCTCACCCTACTCTGTTAGCTGCATTTTAAGATGGTGGTGGAAGTTAGCATAGTTTCTGCAAAAGGGAAAACACTAGAAACTATTGAGAAGCATAACGTGCTGGAGAAGAGCTATGCTGTGGTGGCATCTGGATTTTATCTTGCTAGCAGAAGACTAAACGGGTTAGTCAAATCCAGTTTGATAAACTTCTCTTTGTCATTATTGTCTATTTGCAAAATTTCCAACAGAGGTAGAGAATATGAAAAAAGGTGACCATCCTTAAATAGGTCTTCTTGGTTCCAATCCCTCCCCTGAATTGAGATCTGAAAATTAATCGTCAAACTCTGAGTGAACCTTAGAAAAAGGTAGAATTCTTGGAGTCTGTGAATTGACATGTTAAAAGCAAGCTCTCAGTGGTGGTTGCCAAGGCTTTAATCAGAGAAAAGTAACTCAGTTTGAAGTAGTTTGAGCTCAAATAAAAGATGTGCTAAGATTTCAGATATGGTACTTTATTTGAAAACCATTGCAGCAGATTTAATCTGAAAATGTTTAAATACCTGTGAGCATTACCTATTCAGCTGTGTTAGGGATGGCTTTCGATTTGATGTTGAATATTGTGTACTCTGAAATTACATTTTGTGCCAGATAGCATAAAATATAGAGTTTACAGTTTCTAAAATGTTGAATGATTTGTGCTCAACTTGACAATTTATAAAAAGAAATTAATGGAAATACTAACATTCTATAATATTCATGCAGAAGGCTGTATCACATTTTTCTGCTTGTTCAAATAAAGGTTTATTATTCTTCCATGGATTTTTTAAAAGTGTTCCATTTATGTGATTTTCTGCTTTCCAAGAGGTTTTCTGTTCCTCTTTTAAGAGGAAGAGATTGCCACCATTTACAAGCAGCTCCTTATTCTTTGGAAGCTGAATGGGCATTGCAGAACATTGCCTGAAATTTAATTACTGTTTATGCCAGTTTGGTTTTCTTCAGTTTGTAGCAGAATGAAATGAACTACTTCAGACTATTCACTGATTTTGTATATGTCAGAAAAATTATTTTTTCTATGTTGTGTTCTGAATGTCTATATTTACTTAAAATAAGGCAAAATACAAGTTGAGATCTTCAGGACTTTTAAGTTACTTAACTAATCACTATTCTTTGAAGTTAGGTTTTTATTTAGAATACAGTTTAGAACAAATTGTTGGCAGAAATACATAATCATTAAGATATATTACTTATAGGATATATCCCATGAAGGATAATTAATATTGGTTAGTATATTAGGATATATTATTTTAGCATGTTTTTAAAGCATGATATTTAGTGCAAAAATTATAAACCATATTTTTACAAGACTGCTGACCCAATATTTTTTTCAAAACTTTAAGAATCTTAAATTACCCATGCTCTAATTTTTTATATTAAAAAATAATCATTGGTGAACTGTGGATTATTATGTCTTATAAATTGTGTAGGTACTAGATACACTCTGCTGTACAAGGCAAACATCTCCCTGCCTACATGAGGCTTATTTCCTAGTCAGTGATTTTAACTCATGGGACAAAACTGAAATTTAAATGAAAGGCATTAGATAAAACATAGAATATGTACAAATTACTCAAAAATTTAAAAAGATACTTTGTTATTTTTGATATGCTGAACGCTAAAGGGTGTCAGATAATATGCACTGTTTTGCAGATGACATCTGAAAAAATCACCTCCTCCAGGTGCCTTGTTATCAAAAATGTCATTAGCCACCTCTAACCTCGGCTGTTCTGCCATGGTGCCTGTCTTACTCTAGTTAGTATCTATGATGGTTTCCATGATAGGCGAGGGCTAAAAGACGTCTGAGCTGAGGAAATGTGTCATCTACAATAGTCCCTTGTTCCATCTAAATTATTTCAATTCCCTTAAAGTGATTTAGAAAAGTAACAGCTATACCATGCCTTAATTATACTTGTGACCCCTTTAACCTACTTAAAATAAAAGCACAATGTTATCTTAATCCTAATCAAAATGGTTTAGGTTTGCCAATGATACACCAACAGCCCCAAAATCAGGAAAAATCTAAGCTCTAGAATAAGCTTAAGTATTATAAAGTCATTCTTAGTAATCAATAATAGCCTTATATACAATGAAAATACCAATTCAAATTATCATATAAATTATGTTTATTTATATCATTTTCTAATAAATAGTTAAGCACTAACAAATTAATAGAAGTTTATTTTTAAATTATTTCTTTTTACTTTTCTTTTGTTTCTTGTTTTAACTATTGCTTTTGCTACATTAATTTTCGGTAGTTTGGGGCTGAGAATGCCAAGTTTCATAATTATAAATTAAACAGGCTTTTTTTTTTAAAGATTTTATTTATTTATTTGAGAGAGAGTGAGAGAGAGCATGAGAGGGGAGAGGGTGAGAGGAAGAAGCAGACTCCCCACTGAGTGGGGAGCCTGATGTGGGACTCGATCCTGGGACTCCAGGATACTGACCTGAGCTGAAGGCAGTTGCTTAACCAACTGAGCCACCCAGGCACCCAAATTAAACAGGTTTTTATAGGTTCTTGAGGTTTGTTAGCATGTGGAAAACCTACATGATGGAGATGATGTTATGGGCTGTTAGACAAAGGGGTTAGCTAGAGGACTGCTTTTCCTTCAAGAGGTTCAGCAGGGTGGAGAATAAATTAAGATTCAATGATGTAACTTTAACAATAGATATGTGTAATACTTTTAGAAATATGAAATATGTGCCGTGCTGGTGCTGGCTTGGTACATTTGATATTTTTCCTTGCTTAAAAATTATTCTGTTGTGCAGAGACATTTTAAAACATGAATTTTCTTAGCCTTCCGTTGGTGAGACCTGTTTCTCTTTGTGTGTATGAAAGGTCCAGGCAGATCTAGGGAACCCACAGTGCCACCCACCATCTTAGAAGGAGGTGGGGGGAAGAGCTTGGTTAATGGGCCAACTGCATGGATACAACTCATTGTTATTTTTCTACCTGAAACTATATGTTCCCCCACATACCCAAGATGACTGACAGTGTTGGTATCAATTACAACTTAACCTTTCTCATTTGGGATAGTAAGAGGAATCTCCTGTATGCTCTGACATTATAAAATATTAGGCATGCTAAAAGTTTGTTTGCATAGTATAGTACAAAGTGTCAAGACTGAGTGCTAATATACACTTTTGCTATTGTTGTAATATGCAGATTGGAATAGTCTCAGGTGAAGGATGTTTTGTTACATAATAAACTCCCTTCAGGATTTTTATGGCAGGTAAGTCCAAGGAATTCGTAACTCACAGTATATCAAAGAGTAACTTAAGATGTCATGTTAAACAATTCTAATAATTCTCATCACCGGGCAGTCATGGGATTGGCTACCCTACATATTGAGTAAAATCCCCTTCTTCACAGGAAAGTCAAGGAAATTCTCTGAAGATATTTAGAGAAGCAGCCAGCTTATCAAAAAGACATCTCCTGTATTAGAGTCTGGCTTAAAAAGAGGCCCATCATATCTACTACTCCTTTCTCTCCAATGATATGGTTCTTTTAATTAACTTCTACAATAATTTTAATTGTTTATGTTTTTATGCTTATCCCTGTGCTTGCCTTATTTACCTTTCAAGAGTGTTGTCTCTTTAGACATAGTGCTTAGCACAGTATTTTTTTACAGTGGTTAGATTTGTTCCACTCTAATAAAAATCTTGAATTTAAATTCTAGACAAAGACTGAATTAACATTCTAGTTCGGTGGGCTGCATTCCAGATTTTTGCTTTCAATTTGTACAAAATGTATGCAAAATAAAATAATACAGCTGTTTCATATAAGGTCACAACATTATTGGACCAAACTCTTACTTGAGTCTGTCACTATTTTTACTTTTTACTGAAAATTATTTATGAATATCTTGTATTACTGTCTTTTGGTATTTACAACTATTGAGACTAGTGGAACCAAATAACACAGGAAACTACTTAACAAAAATCCTTCTTTGTGTATATTTTAGACACTCACCATCCCGTGATTTACAAAGCCATAGTAAGTGTTGCCTCCAGGGAAACGAACACAACATAGGCCAAAAAAAATGTCACAGATCATTTTTGAATTTCAAATTAGACTTTTTTTCAGGTCCATAGTGAAAATTAGACTTGCGAGCTATTGTTTTATGAAGTCTGCCTTTTTGGAAAATAAAAACATTTGCTGAGCTCAAAGTTGAGAGCTGGGAGGACTACAAATGATCGAGTGAACCTAGAAATGGTCATATCATCTGTCCTGGATTGCAATAACAAGCTTGGCACTATTTAGTGGGACTCGTCTATAGTCATGGCTAAGTCCTGCAAAAGATTTCTGTCTGGGGGCGCCTGGGTGGCTCAGGTGGTTAAGCAACTGCCTTCAGCTCAGGTCATGATCCTGGAGTCCCGGGATCGAGTCTCGCATCGGACTCCCTGCTCAGCGGAGAGTCTGCTTCTCCCTCTGATCCTCCCCCTCTCATGCTCTCTGTCTCCCATTCTCTCACTCAGATAAATAAATAAAATCTTTAAAAAAAAAAAAAAAAGAAAAAGAAAAAGATTTCTGTCTGTGCCTTGCCCTCTCTTGGGGTTAAAACTCTTTTCAGGGAGTCAGTAAAGCCCTTTAGATTTGTTTGGGATTTCCAGAGCAGTGGGGCCTGTGCTGAATTTGTGCTAATGTCAACGTTGGAAGAGGTCCTTATCTCTCTGTGAAATGCCCATGGTAGCATGGAAATAACATATGGGATATTTAGTCAGGGAGGATCTGAGAGACTCCTATTTACCTGGTTTTCCCAGGCTCAGTCAGCTGTTACTCCATCTGCTAAGTTTTCCCTTTTCTTTTAGGAACAAGGACAACCATTGTGTCAAGAATTATAACTATATAAAATCGGTATGAAAATCTTGGTATCAGGGGATATTTATTTGACAAATTCATTGTCTGTATCTGCCTTTGTAAAAATTCTAACAAATTAACACTTTTATATAAGTGCCAATTGATAAATGCCTATGTTTATTACAAAATATTTGGTTTATTATAGTTATAGCATTATTGTAAATACGTACAAGCTATGACTCTGGTAAACATTCCACAAAATTGAAGATAGTACATTTTTAAATTTTTTATTAAAGCTGATAAGATGAAAAAAATGAAAAAGAGAGCAAGTTCATAAACACTGAAAAATATTTTTTTAAGTGAAAGATTATATCTAAATAACATGCATTTGCATTGCTAATGCTTTCTAAGAAGGCCACAGAAGTAACAATTACTGGAAGACCATGATGTTTTTAGTCAGTAAGAATTTGTAAGTTATTGTTTGATTCTTCATAAGCACTACTTATTTAATTGAAAATGTATCAAAATAATGTATGTCTTCCATGCTTATGACTAAATATGTCTAGAGTACTAAATAGACTTTGAAACTTTAAATAACACACATATGGTCCTTTGATTTGACATTTGACTCTGACTCCACCAATAACTTGAAGCACGGGGGCGCCTGGGTGGCTTGGTCGTTAAGCCTCTGCCTTTGCCTTGGGTCATGGTCCCGGGGTCCTGGAATTGAGTCCCGTGGCAGGCTCCCTGCTCAGCGGGAAGCCTGCTTCTCCCTCTCCTACTGCCCCGGCTTGTGTTCCCTCCTTCTCTGTCTGTCTCTCTCTGTCGAATAAATAAAATCTTTAAAAAAAATAACTGAAGCAGGAATCACATCTTAAACAAAAGGCGATCTTAGACTGGACTTAAGAGCATGCCTTGTTAAAAGGAAAAGCAAAAAACCAACAAGGACATACACCCAGTAGGCATGATCTCGATGTGATGGTGACAAAACGGTTCAGTCACATCCTTTCTGTTTGGGAGTTTTAAACGTAATATGGAGAGAGAAAGCACAGAAACAGAGGTAGTAGAATCAGTACTGAGTGTATGTCGCTAGAACAGGAATGCCAAGTTGATACCTGAACTGAGGTTATTGGTAAACCCTGCATCTGTAATTCCTGAAAAACGTCTTTTGCTTTCTATTTTTTTTTTTTTTGTATTCTCCCTGCAATAAACTCCATCATGAGAAATAACTTGGGACTGACTGTTGTTTGCATCTTGAACTAACCTATTTTACTTATACCTTCAGAAATATTGCAAGAATTTAAGCCACAGGGTACATCTCCAAATCAGGATAATTAAGAGGTCTTTTCCACCCCCCATCCCCCCAAAAAGTGCCACATATGAAATAAAATATAGTCATCCCACAGTGTGGTGCTGCCCGGTAATTGTGGGGATATTATAAAATCTCATGCAACTTAAAGTTTTCTATAACAATTTTGTTCAAAATAAATATTAGTTATATTTGAAAAGAGTCTCTTAGTACTATAAATAGGCAATTTTGTTTTTTTCTCCTTTATTGCGTATGCAGCATTTTAATAACATGATAATTAGATTACCCAAAACCTTTAGAAATATTTTCAACAAATTTTAGTCTCTACTCTGAAAATAGGCCAGATCTAAACTTTAATCTTTATTCTCATATGCATATTTCAAATCGAGTGTTAGAGTGAATGTTAACAGTATTTAAATTAAGATATCAAAATGTGGTAGCTATTTTTAAAAAAATAAAGCTGTATTTCCATGTTTCCTCGATTAAACTTTCATGATGATATAACAGAGCACCTAGGAAGGGGCACTACTCATAAAAATCAGACTATGGCAGAGCCCACACTTTCCTTACGTAGCATTCCCTTGAATGACCTTTCTCTAGTTGTGCAAATATAAAGCAAGTAAGCACTCATTTCCCTAGAGAAGAGAGTAAAGACATTTCTAGGTTAACAAAGACACTACTCTATATATTCTTGGATTTCCATGCTAGACACTAAATTATGGTCATCTGTGCAACATGATCAAGGAGCCTCTTGGGAGGAAAGTAATTGATATCAGGACCTCTTTCCCTCAATATTCTTGAAACGTCTGTGATAGGATGGGAAACTTCTAATTCATGTCTTCTGGAAAGAAAGTTATCCAAATTCTTAAGAGGGAGGGAAATTCACCTTGAGAAAAGTGGAGGCCTTTGTTGGTGGCTGTGGAAACTCAATGGTCTGACTGTTTATACAGTGGGGATGGGACAGTGTATAGCTGAGGTTATAAGGCTCTGGGCACAACCACTCTAACACTATATTATTCTTTAGACGCTATGCCTTGGCATGTGAGAGTGACCTGAATGAGCTGTTATTTGGAACTCCAACCCCAATCTCAGAGTAGCTTCTAAAAACACAATCGTAAGTATCACTGGACTTGTAAGGCTAGTTTTCATCATTTGTAAGGATAGGTTTATATGCATCTCTGACTTTAGTCTGATATTCTGTAATATTTTGAATTTTTAAAAGACTTTATTTATTTATTTGTGGAGGGGGAGGGAGAGGGAGAGAAAGATCCCTAGCAGACAACGCACTGAGCGTGGAGCCCAACACAAGGCTGGATCTCAGGACCCTGAGATCATGACCTGTGCTGAAATTAAGAGTCGGACGCTTAACCCACTGAGCCACCCAGGTGCCCCTAAAATGTTGATTATTTAAAAGAACTTATAATCAGGTTTTTAAAGAACATAAAGGCTTATGTACAGCTTTATAAAAATATTGGCAAGAGCCAAAATAATTGCATGAGTAAATTCAAAACCAATTTGTAAAACATTCTTTTTTTTTTTTTTAAAGATTTTATTTATTTATTTGAAGGAGAGAGACACAGAGAGAGAGGGAACACAAGCAGGGGGAGTGGGAGAGGGAGAAGCAAGCTTCCCGCTGAGCAGGGAGCCCGATGCGGGGCTCGATCCCAGGACCCTGGGATCATGACCTGAGCTGAAGGCAGATGCTTAACAACTGAACCACCCAGGTGCCCCTGTAATACAATCTTAATTGCTTTCAACACTTTATCTGGTAGAATGATAGTGTCATTAATTTCAATGTCTCTTACTTATTTGCTTAAATAATTTTTATTTTTTTTTGCTTAAATAATTTTTAAGCAAATCATAAGAAGACATGAAGATAAATGATGTCTCCCCATCTAAATAAGTATTAATTTTTCTAATTGAAGTTTCAATATAATTTGGGTTGAAATAATCATTTATATCACCTTAATTCTCTTAATAGAATCCCTTTGACTTGTATATACCATGCTTAGAATGATGGTACACTGAAAAACAATACTATAAATAAGAAACATTGTGTTACTTTCTAGGTAGGCAATTGTTTATTCTATTTATTCCACCCGCAAAAATGTATGGAGCCCCTATTACATGTTGGTGCAATTCTAGGCATTATGTATGCAATCGTGAACAAAATAAATTCTTTGACCTCGTAGAGCTTAAATCTAATTGAAAGGGAGGCAGAAAAATAATTAGATAGCATCAGATGGTGATAAGTATCCCAAAGAAAGATAAGAGTGTGAGGGCGGGAAATATGGAAATGATTGCTATTTTATATAAGCTGGTCAGAGAGGGATTCTCTCAAAAGGTGATCCATTTTCATAGTCACCTGAAGGAAGTGAGAATGGAAACACAGGGCCTGGGACAGAAGTGTGTTTGGTGTAGTCCAGGTATAGCAAGGTCACCGTGGATATTCTGGAGTAATACTAGGATGTTAGTATAGGAAGTGAGACCAGAGAATTAGTCCAAGGTCAGAGCATGTATTACCATGTCCACAACTCATTTTTACTTCGGCTTTTAACTCCATGTGAAAAGGGAAGCCATTGGAAAGTTTTGAGCAGAGGAGGAACTTACTAGATTTAGCAAATAAGAAACACTGGCTGCCCAGTTATATTTCAACCTCAGATAAACAATGAATACATTTTAAAAAATAATTATGTCCCAAATATTACATGGCACACACTTATGGTAAAACATTATTCATTATCTGAAATCCAAATGACCAGGGTATCCTGTATTTAAAAGAAATTCTCTCACTGCTATGTGGTAAGTAAACTTTTCGGTAGGGCAGAAATAGAAGTTGGTTGAATCTGTTTTAATAGATTCAAATACATTCACTTGTCTGTAATCTATAGCTGCTCCATAAAACTAGTTTATAGCTTGGTGGATAAAGCACATGGGAAGGTAGCTAAAGTGTGTTCTTTCTGTAATTACCTGCTTCGCTCAACTTTCTTTGGAAATCAATAAAGTATCTCTAAAGTAGATACAATTTATTTCATTAGAAAAATAAAATAACGCTATATAAAAATAGATATTAAATCGAAAAAATTAGAAAGTAGACCAACTAAGTTAGGATGTAGAAGACTTGAACAATTATAATGAAACATTTTGACCTAATGGAAAAATTAGAATATTACACCTAGTAACGCTAGATTGCACATTATTTTCAAACATACATAGTGCATTTGCAAACACTGTAAATATCTAGTATTTACCAAATACTAGACCCAAAAGCAAATCATAAAAACCTTCAACAGTGAGATCAAATATGCTTTTTGAATATAGTGCAATTATATTACAAATCAATGGTAAACTACAAATAATATATCCCCCATATATTTGGATATTACAAAATGCGTGAATTTATTAAGAAAATATTTTAATGGATAACAAAATAATGCATGCCAAATCTTGTTCGAAATAGCTAAAGCAGCATTTTGAAGAAATTTTAAATTTTAAATGCATAACTTAGAAATTAAGTATTACCTGAAAAGATTGCAAAATGGATCCAAAAAAGTAGACAGACTGAAACTTCATATTTAAGAGAAAAATAAATAGAAATGTACAATGCAGCAAAAAAAATAGTTTCTTTAAAAGAATAGTACAATTGACAAAATAATTGCTACTTATGAAGAGAAAAAAAGAAAGAAAAGGTATAAATATATAAATACCAGTAATGACAGAGTGAATGAGTACAGATGGAATAGAGTTTAAACAGATAATATAAAAGGATATTATGAATAGTCTAATAGCAATACATTTGAAAATAGATGCAAAATAAACAACTTGCCAAAATTGACTGTGGAATAAAAAATTAAATGAGTATTTTATATTTTTTAAAAAATTGAATGTCATCAATATTTTTCCACAAGTAAAACTCAAAGTCATGATGGTTTGACTTTTTTGTAACCAAACAAATAAGAAAGGAATATTTTTCATCTTACAGAAGCTCTTCTAGAGAATAGAATAAGAAAGGTCAACTCATTTCATGAGGCTTGAAAACCTTGACACCAAAATCTGACAAGGATATTATAAGAAAAGAAAATTACTAGCCAATTTCACACAGGAACACAGGGGCAAAAATTCTCAAAAAAAGTAGCAAGCCCAAATCAGAAAACACATGAACAGGAAAATATATCTTGAACAAATTTGATGTATCTCAGGGAATGCAGGTTTCATTTAATATTAAAAATCAATAAATGTAAGTCAATATCTGAACTGATTACAGAATAAAACAATGTGTTCACCTCAGTAGAAGCAGAAATAATATTTATAAAAATTCAACATTCATTCATCATAAAAAGAATAACAACCTCATGATCTTTTAGCAAAGTAAGTACAGAGGAGAACTTCTTCAATCTGGCAAAGGCTGACCAAAAACAAAATAAAACAATAACTGAAAACCTAGAGCAGACCATTTTACTTTCTCTTTTTTTCCCCAAAAGTGGAAACTATATATATTATAGAAATATATATAAAATATAAATATAATATATAAAAATACGTATATATAAAACCTTCTGAAATCTCTTACAACATAACTAATCACCTACCAGAATCTCTACCTTATGTTAATGCTGTACCTTTCACCAAAGATGTATTCTCCATGCTCTAACCTAATATACATGTTCCCACCACTTTTACCTACAGAGATGTGTCTCGAGAAATTCTCTTCACTATCTGATCAAAAATCATCTTCTTTTTCCTGGGTCAACACATCAGTATAAACATCTTATCCCATGTTAAAAAACAAACAAAACATACAATGTCTGTCAGTCCAATTTACCTTTTATT
>NC_138374.1:117677036-117826377 GCF_054177405.1 Leptonychotes weddellii
TTTTTTATTGTTCAGCATTTGTATCCCAACCCCACTTTCACTCAGTTCTCAGCCTTTCTTTCCTCTGCTCTGTGCCAGGGAGATTGGCTGCTACGCAGTTCACTGCCTCAGCAATCTTGCTAGCTGGGTTGGGCTTGGTTCAGCGAAGGATAGTGTCTGAGACTGAATTTTTTGAAAATAGACTTTGAGATGGGGAGTTGTTTGGAGATTAGAGGGGATTTCTCTTGAAAGATATACTCACAAGGAAGTGAAGTAGGCAGTGCTGGTGAAGGGAGAAGCTATCTTATAATGTGAGGACATCTGAAGCCTCAGTCATCCTAGGCTGAGCTCTGGAGCTGTGATGGTCCCTCCGAACTGTTCCAGTTTGTAGCCTCACTTCAACCAATCGTTGATCGGGCATTGCTCTTCAGAGAGAAGTTTCCTTTGGTGAGGCAGTTTTCTGAAGCCAAGGGTATTTCCTAGAGAATTTTCCTGCAGCTATGAACCATCAACTGTAAAATATTCCTAGCAGCAGGGGGATAGATGCCTCATTTTTGAGAGGTGGTCTAGGTAGATCACCATACAATCCAGTAATAAGAAGAATTGACACAGGGTCAGAGGACGGAAGAACAGGTAGGTCTGGCTTTTATGCTCCCTCATGGGTCTGAGCCAGGTCTTCTTTCAGTGGATGTTTTCCAACCCAACTCTGGGCAGCTTTTCTTTCATGGCCCCATCTCTCACTAGGCTACTTGACCCCTTCAACCCCAGGAGAGGCAATAACTTACTATTAATGCTATTCTCTGAGTTCATCAACCTTCTGTTTGTTTCATAATATTCTTAACACTTTTTTAAATGTTGTATTAACTGAAGTCTCTTGAAAAATCTGAATTTGATTCCGTTTCTTGCTCAAACATTCACTAATAAAATGGCCAAGGCTTAAGACCGGCATTTTGTTTTGTTTGGGTGTGAGATGACTTATATTTCTTCATGAAAGAGGATATTTTAGATAAGAATTGATATTTACTACAAGCTATAACTTTGACATTCATCTTATTGATTAATCCATTTGAGGGTACACATTAAATGTAGGTTGGGCTGGGTAAATCAATGATTCTTTTTACACATACTCGAGGCTAATCCAAGGGGATCATAATGTGATTTTGGCAAGTCAGGTCTCTCTATTCTGACACAGTAATTCTAGAGGATTGTCAAATCACTAAGAATAAAAGCCAAAGTCTATGTTGTATACGGACCTACAGGGCTACATGTGGTCTGCTCCTCATTGTGTCTTTGGCATTATTTCCTATCATCCTTCCCTTTTTCTCTCTAGTACAGCTACACGGGCTTCATAGCTGGTTCTTAACAGATCAAACACTCCATTTTCTGGCTTCTGCCTGGACTGTTCTTCCCCCAGATAGCTTTGTGGCATGCTCTGTTACTTTCTTTGTTTTTTATCAAAGACTTTCCCTGGCCACTTATCTAAACACTACCCCAACTCCTCTACTCCAGCAGAAGTCCCAATCTCCATTAACCTGCTCATTTTCCCCCCCTCATAAGACTTTTAATTATTGAAATTTTGTATGTCTCCTTAGGATTTGTTTATGGCCCACTCCCTCCATGAAATCATCTCCATAAGATTAGGTTCTGTGGCCACTGTTAGGGCTTGCCCAACAGAGCTCATGACACTGCCTAGCATATGGTACCAACTCAACAAATACTTGTTAACTGATTGAGCGAATGAATGAGTGGTGAGGAATTATGGTAGAAACAGAAATTAAAATATATGAAGATATATTCTAGAAAAGAATATACTTTAGCCTAAGACTTCCCTTCTTATGGGCCCCACTTAGGTCTGCTACAAGCTTTAATAAAAGGGAGTCCTTTCAAAAATGCTTGATAGCATGAGACTTGTTTTATTGTACCAGCTGCATGGGGGATGAAGATGAATCAATAGAAAGAGGAATAAATTTGAAAGAGGAGGACATCTCAGAGGAGAAGCCAAGAGATTGCTTGTCTCAGTTTGAATCTGTTTATAATCCCTAGCCTATCCGATTAGCACAGCGTACCAAATTGTGTCCTTGAATCATGTTCAAGGTTTCCTTCCACCTCGAAATAATGATGCCACAGGTAAGGATTGGGGAGGGTAACAGGGGTGAATTGTTCCTGAACGGCTCCAATAGCAGTACTTCTGAACCCCAGCTAGTCAATTAAAATGTAATTTCTAAGTCTCACCTCCAAGAATTCAGATTCCAAGAGTCAAGGTATAGCTGAATGATGCATATTTGTTAAAAAAATAAATAAGTGGCTCAGATAACGTAATATAAATTTTCACCTTCAATGCCATTTATAATGTAATAGGACCATTATTCTAAATAAGCCAAACAATTGGCCGTTATGATGCCAAAGAGCAAATGTGACAATTATTTCGAGTCAAAATATGAGAAAAGAAGATATGTGTTATACAAAAGTGCTGATGTGCTAGCTGGAAGTTCATTTTCTCATCTTCTAATTATCTTTGGTACATAAATTCTTACTTTGATTAACATAAGGTTAAAAGCTTAAGCAACCTCTCTAATAGTATTTTCAAAAATCTGCAGATGAAAGCAAACACAAATGTTTAGAAAAAAAGCAAAGGTCAACTGTACCTTATAGTAATATCAACTCAGATTGATATACAAATTATAATTAATTCCTGTAGCAACATGAACCTTTTTAAAACTCCAGAGCACTCATGTCTTTTTCCCTAATTTACTGACAATGCTTTGAAGAAAATAAGTATGTAGGAGATGTGGTGACCAGAATTTTTCCATTCCATGATATCATTAGCTGACTCATCTATAATTATGAAATGTAATATTGCTTGGTGGACTATGCCAATCCCGAGGCTCATCTTGTTTCCTTTTTTACTAGGACAGAAATTCTGTGGGAAAGAGTTCTTTGCTGGGGAAGAGTGCCTGGCAAATAACTTCATGAAGCTCATTTATTACTTTCCTAAATATTTACTGAACAGATTTGATGTTATTATTACATAATAGCCAAAATGCCAAATTCTGAGAGTACATAGAAGAATAGACAGTTGTTGGCTTAAAGGATACACTGTATATAGAAACTTCTCTCAAATGGGCTTTAGAGGTGAATTATTTCTCCTCCACGAATGCTATTTCAATTGTGGAATCTCCATCTCTGGTATTTGACATTATCCTCTAATGTTTATATTTAAAGTACATTGTTAAAACCACTAACGCAATTTTCACTGTCACTAGAAAGTTGTTTATAACAGCTTCTTGGACAGTTAAAACTGAAAATAGCTTCTAATCCTAATTTATCTTTCATCTACTTCATGTACACTCTTATATTTTAATATCATCATAGGATAATGATATTTGAAACTATCATATCCATATTTTTTTAAAGATTTATTTATTGAGGGGAAGGGGCAGAGAGAGAGAGAGAGAGAATCTCCAGCAGACTCTCCACTGAGCGAGGAGCATGACACAAGGCTCGATCCCACAACCCTGAGATCATGACCTGAGCCAAAATCAAGAGTCAGATGCTTAACCGATTGAGCCACTCAGTGCCCCACTATCGTATTTTTAAAAGTATAAAAAAATCTCTAATATGGACACTACTAATGTAATTTCTAAATATTATTTGTAAAGCTGGCATAAAAAATATAGTTTGAGTTCTACCAATATTTTAAACTGAAAAATCAACTCCAAACTTTCTTGGTGGCCAAAGCATTTAAAATATTTTCCCATAAGGATAAAACAATTTATTATTAGCCAAAACCAATAAATACAATCTATTCTATCTAGATCTTTTGTGGTAAATGAAAAATTAATTTTAAATTCTTTCATCTCAACAGTTATTCAGAATAGCTTCTAGACAATAATTTTAACTTCCCAAAGCCAGTTGCTTTTCTGACAATTAACTGTAATTGGTAGAAGTCTCATTTAATTTTAATGAGCTTTTATCTAGCTACTGCATGTACCATATATTTAAATCAATAGAATGTTTTAAAAATCAGAAAAGAAATGCATGCTGTAAAACGTGGCTATTTCAGAAAAACAAAAACAAAAACTCGTGTTTGTTTGTTACTGTTCCAGATCAATAAAATTTCTTTCTAATATTTTTCTTTGCACAAAATTCTATTCCCTGCTGATGAGTTAATAGTTACAAAAATTTAACTTTTTCCACTTATATGTTTATCAGTATGATTTATTTTTTCTTAAGTGATAGGGTTTACATTTTAACCCGGATTGGCTTATAATGAAATGACAATTTTGCTCTCTCTGCTAACTATTGTAGGGGACAATATTATCTGAAAAATTTGTACTTTTATTTTAGACAACCCTATATACTTTGATGAGAAAAATAAAAGCTTTCAGTTTTTGTTTCTTTGTACGGATTATCATTTAGAGTTCTGTTTGCTTATATATTACTGCATATTAAATATCAGGGATAAATTCAATGGTTTTATGAATATTTGATATAGTCAAACCTGGAGATCTAACTACTATTATTAATCAGATCAGGAAGTATATTGAGGGGAAAAAGGAGGATATGAATTTGCTGCCTCATTTTCTCATTCCACAGGGCCCTCAAAATGAGCCCTATATACTACATATTAGATATCCTTTTTGTAGCATGGCTCTTATTTTAGTTCAGGCCTGCATTTTCTCTTGTCTAAAATTATTTAGTAGTTTTAGATTTCTTTGCCTTTCATGGTTACTCTGCTCCACTTCTTCTCCTTTAATTCATCCTACATGTGTCACTTCTAAACCCTTCAGCTTGCTGTATAAGATCTCAATATTGCTGCAAATGACTACTGAGTCTTTTCTATTGTTTTTTTTTTTTTTTAAGATTTTATTTATTTGACAGAGACAGACACAGCGAGAGAGGGACTACAAGCAGGGGGAGTGGGAGAGGGAGAAGCAGGCTTCCCGCTGAGCAGGGAGCCAGATGCGGGGCTCGATCCCAGGACCCTGGGATCATGACCTGAGCCGAAGGCAGACGCTTAATGACTAAGCCACCCAGGCGCCCGAGTCTTTTCTATTGTTATCCTGGTCACTCACCCTTTCTGCTAACACTGGTGTCTCTTTCTACTTTTCCTAAAAGGCTGTGCCCTTCATGCCTCAATACATTTGCAGATATCCTTCCTTCTGTATGAGTAAGCTCCTTCAAAATTAGAAAGAAATAAAAGTGGTTGAGACATTTTTATTAAAAGGGTACTATAGTACCTACCTAATCTGCATATGCAGGCATTCAAAACATTGGCTGTTTTTTTTCTGCCCTATGCCCTTAGAGATACTGTTCTTCATGAAAATACCTGAATAGTTATTTTAACTCTGGGGAAAACACCACAAATGTTCCCTTTGGATACATGAACCATACCCAAAGCCATTAAATAAATGTAATTTACTAAACAGTTAATTTAATATGATGAACCCATTCATAACTCACCACATACCATCAACAAAACTACCATTAACATATACATCTACAAATAAGTGGTTTTGTTGCTTCTTCAGTTTCTTTGCGCTAATGAGTGGTTGGGAATCTTAACCATATCTTGCTCTTTCTTTAACATAACTGCTTTCTTTTCTTTTAAAGTGCCCATTATTCATTATACTTGTATGCCTTGTACACTGTTCCAGCCTCCAATCCACTCCACTCTGTACCACACAGTGTACCCTAGACAAGACAAGTTGCTGTCTTTTTTAGGGAAGATGTATTACATGAAAAGAAGGCACCTCAGCAGTGCCTGAGGTTCAGAGATTGGAGAACATTTTCCATTTTGCTCACATGCTGATCCATGATAGATGCACAATCCAGGTCCCAGGACTTTACATTATGTCCTTTACTACTGGGTCTCAAAATTAAATTTCCTCCACACAGTTCCTCCATTTCAGTGGAAGAAACTTACATTAAAAAATCAACAAGTAAACAAAAACAAAAACAAAATAACCACTAACTTGTGCTTATCTAACTTTTTTAAACTTCTTTTTTGCCTTCATTTATGTAATACATTTGGAATATCCTTCTTCCATTCTTTGTTTTCCTGTGAACTCTATATAACCTTCAATGCCCACCCAAATATTACATTTATGAAGATTTATGACCGCATAGTCACTGCCTCATTGTCCTCTAGCAACTGGATCAAACTGCTAGTGTTTATCCCCTCCAAAGTCATGGATGATTTGTTAGTCAATCCTATTTAGCTATAAACAATAAAGAACACTGTATTCATATTGGACACTGCTATAATGAGTTACTACAAGCTTGATAATGTAAAACCAAGGAAACATCCTCTCTCACAGTCTGGGTATCAGAAGTCCAAAATCAAGGTATCAGCAGGGCCATATTCCCTCTGGAGGGTCCAGGGGGGAATCATGTTTCATGCTGTGTCATGCTTCTTCCCGCTGGTGGCTGCCATCTTTCTTTGACTTACGTCTGATTACGCCAACATCAGTCACCATGGACACATCATCTTCTCTGTGTGTCTCCTCTTCTCTCTGTATTAACACTGCCTCTGCTTCTCTCTTATAAGAACACATGTGACCGCATTCAGGACTCACATGCCTAATCCAGGATAATGTCCTTATCTCAAAATTCTTAAAAATAATCACATTTTTTGTCATGTAAGGTAATATTCATAGGTTCTAAGAATTAGGTCCTGATATCTTGGGGGACATTTTTAAATCTACCCTAGACTTGGTCCATATTTGGATCCTTCTCACATTGTAAGTGCCTAAATAATATTTCCATCATGTAGTTGGCCCACATACCTATATTTAAATTGAATTGACTTGGGTGTTTTTTCAATGCTAAACATCACTTGGTCAGCACTGACTTATGCCTCAAACTAAACACTTCAAAGCAAGTAATGGAAGAGTTTAGGGAGAAAATAAAACATTATTAAGACAGTGATGTCATATATGCTATTAACTTATTCTCCACTATGACCTTTTGAGATAAATATTGTTATCACCAAATTATACATGAGTAAAGAGGTTTAAGAAGGTTAAGTGATTTTCCTAATATCCCTAAGGTCAAGTCTAGACTAAAATCCAAATTTTTTTCTAACTCAAACCCCATTATTCTTCAGTGAAATCAGAATGCCTTAAAAGTAAATATTAAGGATAAAATAAAATACTCCTCTGGATGACTTATATAATAGCATAAATTACAACATGAAGTGTCCTTGATCATTAAAATGTCACACTTGATTTAACATGAAAAAGCTGACAGTTTTCTTTCCTTGCATTTGTTAATGATAAATGTGAACTTTAAGCAGTGACTATCTAGCAATAAATTGTTATAAGCTCTCCCATTTGTTTTGCTCTTGCTCTATATATGTATTGAGAAGAGTTTTGTTATTCCTGTATGTATTATAACTTGAATGTTGCAAAACATTGTGAGATGCACAACCCTACTGCCAACAAATAATGAATAATTATCTAGTACTGGGCTTCTAAATAAGACCCATACCAACAAACAGATGTCAGTAGGATTTGGGCTCCAGGTTTTTGCCTGCAGGAAGTCATTAAAAGATAAGTGGAAAATCAAGTCTGTTCCCCTGGTAGCAGAATTTTTACCCTTTGGAGCCATACAGGGAGGCTTATTTTCGGACAGCAGCAATGTTCCCACATTAGATGGTAATCACTCTTTATATTTATAGATTCCTTGTAAATCAACCCCAGACAAGCAATGAAATGATCGTCTCCGTATTTACTTTTAGGCTATTTTAAAAAAGTAGTCCTGAACAAACTGAACATACTTACAACAATCAGTCTTACAAAATCATATTGTGGTCTATTTGTGCACTCTTAATGACTTTCCACTATCTGGAAAGTAGCATTGTGTTCCAGCTGGGCAAGCACCGAAATTTGTATTCCAAAATGGCTGATGCTTGGGAAGAAAGTCGTGATTGAAACCAGGTGCAGATCATTATGCTTAATACTTAGTGCTTTTCCTCCTCTCTTTCTTACATCTTAGCATCCTAATGATTCTACGAGTTACTTTTCCAACTCACAAGTTTGCAGTGACCTAAATGTCTTAAAGAAGGAGTAATTGCTCAGTAATAAGAAAGCTTTTTTTTCTCAAATTTAAAAAAAAAGACTTAAACTTCAGATATTCATTAGAGAACATTTTTTCATTAATACATATTTTTAAGTAATGACAATGAACCATGAAAGAGCGTAGGGTAGTGAATACTCAGTGATTTTTGGATCTCAGCAAGGAGCATACTACAATGTGAAAAAGTAGAGTTTGCTTTAGAAGAGATCAGAAAGTGTATATTAATTCCATGTACAATAATTATCAGGGCATCAGGGATTTCTAAAACTATGATGCCCCCAACTTGCCAGTAATAAAACGATGTAGTTAGGCTTCACAATTTTTGTTCATACGTAATGAGTGAACTATTCTTTGGAAGTCGTGAAATGTCAAACTTATTTTAATATACTCTTGAATTACTCAAAAGCCTAAAAAAATGTAGGAATAAAATAATAATGTTTCATCTTTATGTTACTTTAATGTATGCAACTTAACACTCAGCCTAAATTGCAATGTGACATGCAAACCATGTTGGTAATGTATGTTAGAAATCAGATGTGTAAATAATATGTACAATGCGAGAGCATTTATAGATAATCCTTTGCAATTTAAACAGAAGAATAAAGATTTTAAAAAATCACTTTGTTAACATCAGAATGTTCACTCTTTTAGCTGTTACCTCCTGCCTTTTTAGATGTTTCAGATAAGAAACAAATTTAAGTAAAAACCTACTTGAATGTCAATGGTTTCCTACTTTTTGTTTTATGGAAAAACAGGTGGGAAATCCTAGCAGACTATGCAACAGAGTAAAATCACTGCAGCATGAATCCCAAATTATAGTTTAATGTCTCAGTGGGTTCAATATTTATGTCACTGAAAAATGCTTGTGGCAGGAATGCCACTTTGCATTGTGTTGTTTTCTACGGTGCTGATGCTCATGGATACCTCTAAAAAATGTTCCTTACTGATAAGTTATTTGGGTACAAAGTTGTGATAGACGTACAACATCTTATTTCAATTTTCCTATTCTTTTTATGATAAGAGCAGAAGTTATCAGTACGTATGATTGTGATTTGTTTGTTGTTATTAATAAGGATTCCCACAGATTAAAAAAAAAATCTTCAAACAGTATTTAAATACCAAATTGTTTATGTGGTTAACTTTATCGTTAACAGCTAAGTGGCCGGCCTGGGAGGTAAATGCAGGCAGTCTAGCCACAGAATTTACTCTTTTAACCATAATATCATAAGGTCTTCATTAAAGTAACTGCTTCTTACCTGCTTGTTGGTATCAATTAACTTCTCCTGTGTTACGAAGGATGTGTGGCAGGAGCGCCTGGGTGGCTCGGTCAGTTGAGCATCTGCCTTAGGCTCAGGTCGTGATCCCAGGGTCCTGGGATCGAATCCCTGCTTAGCCGGAGCCTGCTTCTCCCTCTCCTCCCTGCTCTTGCTATCTCTGTCTCTGTCTCTCTCTCTCAAATAAATAAATAAAATCTTTAAAAAAATGATCTGTAGCAGATAAACTCTGCGGTGTTTGTGACCTTGTATAATTTCCTCCTCTGAGTGTAGGTAGGATCTGTGACTTGCTTCCAAGCAACAGAATATAGCAAGGCTGATGTGATGTCACTTCCTCGATTATGTTACCTTATGTAAAACTCAGTTGTGTTAGCAGATTCACTCTATAGACACTTCCTTGCTTGGCTTAGTGAAATAAGTAGCCACAGTGAGAAAGTCCATACTGCAAGGAACTTTGGGCAACCTCTAGTAGCTGAGGGTGGCCTCCAGCAGAAACCTGGAAAGAAGCTGAGCCTTCCGTCCTCCAACCATGAGGAAACAAATTCTGCCAACAATCTGAGTGTGTTTGAAAATACATTCTTCTCCAGTCAAGCTTCTAGGTGAAAACATGGCCTTATTAACACTTAATTACAACCTTGAGAGACCCCTAGCAGGGGACCCAGCTAAACCAGTATCCCATGTAAAACATACCAGATTACATGTAAAGTTTTTTATTAATGGGAAAGAGTAGTGGGAAATATTGGTTGAAATTCAAAAATGTAATGGTCAGGTAACTCTATAGATCCTCAAGAATCTAACATTCTTACAATTTTTTAAGTGTCCACACTGACTGGAGCCTTCTGAAAATATCAAAGGAAGCTCCATAGTTCTAGCTGTTGAACTTTTGGGGTTTATGCTCATCTAAGGCATGTTTAAAGTGTCTTAGGAACAGGTAAAAGGGTTGGTTTGACCGTGTATATTCATTGCAAGCTATTTAAAAAGTGGAGGAAGAGGATTGTTCAAAATCTCCTTTAACAGAAGCAAGAGTATACACCAACAAGGTTTCCTTTTGGAGAAGAGAGAAATGGTGGCAGAAAGACCTGGAGCGATCAGGTTAACTGCTGTTTCCAGCCACTCCAATCTGATATTTTTTCTTAAACAATAATTGATAGTAAAACAACAAACCATATATATTTTTTTCATATATGTTTGCAGCCAGGGATGAAAAATGCTAGGAGACTGCTATGGTCAATTATTCAACCAAACAGTATCATGTCTAAAGCTTCAGGCCTCATAAATTGAACTCTGAATACTTTACTATTTGGAATGTACCAAATGATAAGAAATAAGCAAAAAAACAAAAACAAAAAACCCCCACAACAAAAATGATGACAAACATACTCTAAGCTTCTAATGAGAAGGATGCACATACATTTATTTATTTATTTATTTATTTATTTATTTATTTATTATAAAGATTTATTTATTTATTTTGGAGAGAGAGAGAGCCTGCATGAGCACAGGGTAGGGGCAGAGGGAGAGAAAGTCTTAAGCAGACTCTACGCTGAGCCCGCAGCCCAGCATGGAGTTCGATCGCAGGACCCTGAGATCACAACCTGAGCCAAAACCAAAAATGGGAGGCTTAACTGACTGTGACACCCAGGCACCCCGAGAAGGATGTACATTTAAACATAGAATGTCCTGTAAGATTTTTTACCCCCTAGGAATCTGAGGATTATTGTATCTTAGTAGAAATACAAATGACTGGATTGTACATCACAGTAAAAATGGGTACTATAAACAGGAATAAAACAAAATGCTTGCAACTTAGGAAATCTTATGGCTATTTGATATCTATGGACAAACATTATATATAAACCAAAATATTGCATTAGTGTATGTTCCTGAAATAACTAAGAAAGTCAGGGTTTCTTAGTGGCCACTTGAAAAATGTGAAGTACTAGTTGGGATTCTCTAAGGATGTCAGTGAAGAGTGCTATAGGATAAAGAACTGCTCAGTTTTATATTTTTTAATAATGAAAAACATCAAAAGCATATTTCATGATACCTGACAACTATGAAATTCAAATATCAGTGTCCATAGATAAAGCTTTATTGGAACACGGCCACACATTCTGTTTAAGTATTTGCAGAAGTTGGTTTCAACAGCAAAACTGAGTAACTACTGAGCAACAGACACTGCATGACCCACAAGGCAGAAAATATTTATTATCTGGCACTTTTTAGAGAGAGTTTATATAAGGTAACTAAAATTGTCAAATTCATAGACACATAAAGTAGAATAATGGTTTCCAGAGGCTGAGGGAAGGAAGGAATGGAGAGGCAGTGTTTAATGGGTACCGAGCTTCAGTCGGGGAAGATGAAAAGTTCTATAACTGAATGGTGATAATGGTTGCAAACTAATCAGAGTGTACTTAATGCTACAGATCTATGCATTTAAAAATGGTTAAAATGGTAAGTTTTATACTATGTATATTTGCCACAATAAAAAGATGTGAATTGCAGTTTCTACCTGAGTGTGATCCTTGCTACGCTTTATTCAGAGAGCAATTGTCAGTTAATATTATACCTTCTGTTTTGGTGTTGAAGAAAATAGAACAAATTGTGACTGCAATCAAATTGCTGTCACTGAATATTTTTTTGGTACGTCGTGGACAAAATAAAAGCTGACAAGGGATAAACAACCATTTTTTTTCAAAGTATATTCAATGTTTACTATTGAAGGGCAGGCTGTATATGAAAGTTTTGAATAATAAATAGGGAAATGTTTTCATAGTATGTTTCTCATTGGAGGATGGGTTGCAAATTAAGGTTTTGAATGAAAAAAATGTATCATCACAACACTTATAAATTGGTTAAGACAATTTCTATGCTTTACAGTGGCTTGCTTATCTGAGCCAATTAATTTTATTAACACATAGAAGCCACTCCCCTTCCCTGTGGTTATCATAAAAGTTAACTGTATATGATTATGAAACTAATTGAAATTATGTATTTGTGCTAGAAACTCCAGCTCTTTACCAAATATCCATTCTTGCCTTTTTCCTCAAATGGAACCTCAGTTTTTTACTGTATACATTACTTAGCTAAATACTAAATTTCCCAGCTTTCCTTGTGACTGGGTATTGGCCAGTGAGGTGTAAGTGGAAAAGCTGATGTGACTCTGCTAAGTCTCTTTAATTTAGAGGAGACAAACATTTCTTCCTCTCTTTCTCTCTGCTCTACTCATAAAGTAGACATCATGCCTGGAGCCAGAGTAGCCATGATGGAACTATGGACAACAGCTGCACACCAAGATTGCTGGAAGAGAAAGCTGGAAGAAGCCTGGTTCCTCATATCAATATTTTGACAGTCAGCTGTCAATCTTCTCTCATGTGGAGAGGAATCAAAGTCTATCTTTTTAAAAAATTCAGTATTATTTTGTTTCTATTTTTCTTAGCTGGGTCAAATCCTAAGAATCCCATTTTTAAGAAGGGAATTCCTTCTGTAAAGCCACACTGCTGTCTTTTTCTAGCTCACCTTCAGTTTCTGTCATAAAGAGATGAAACTTCTTTTGACATCACTTAGGTTAACAGGAATGCATTCTTAGACAACTTTTGAACATTACAAGCTCTCAGGCACTGACTGCTGAGAGAGGCTGTGCTGGCTGGATTAGACACTGCGATTCCAAATCTCTATGCTAATATCTGCATAGGCACCACCACACCACTGTGCAAATATTCTAAGTCATAATATTTATACTAAACTATTTTCATAATTCTGACAGGAAGTGAAGCATAAATATTCATATGTTGCTACATTTATGTGGCCCCAGGGGCCTAATCCTTGTTTAGAAATAGAATTGTCTCCATCTTGGAGAAATTAATTTTTCATAGACATCACTGGGCAAAAACAAAAACCAACTCAAAAATGAATCCTCTTTTTATGCATTTCTGCTTTTTAAAAAAATTTTAATGCTTAAGAATGCCCTTAACAATTTTATGTGAATAGAAAATGCTATTGTATGGATCTTGCTGCAAGAGTTGACCCCTACTCTTGAGAATAATCTTAAAGAAAAAACTGTGGATCTTAGAAAGGCCACCAAGACCCATTTGTTCAGACAAATTGTGGTTTGAAGATTAATTAAGTTTTATTTATGATTTCAAAAATAGAAATAACAGGGACATCTTCATTTGCTGAGAGCATAGGTTAACTATCTGTCAATTGGATTATTTCTGAATTCCAGGGATTTTATAACTAATCATGACCATATATGTTGGAGGAACTTCACTAGTTTCTACAACCACATGCTCTCCAGAGTGTTCCAGAAAGAGCCAGGCAGGTGATGAAACATCTTGTGATGGCACACCTGGAGCAGGATGTTTCTAAGTATATTTCCAGCCTCAAAATAAGTTATTATAGAACCCATTGCATAAAAACCACAATAATAACCTTTCCCTTTGTTGTGTTAATAAGCTTATTCAACCTGGGGAGGTAGAGCAACAATTTTTTTTTGTTGTTGTTATTATATGTTGAATAAGGTGCTTTTCATTTGTATTTATTCATTTTTTATTTTTCAGGACAGAAATGTGGAGGCAATTCTTAAATTTTCTTAAATTGCTAATCACATTGATAAAGATAATGGACTCTATTCACTAGAGGAAAATACAAGTTCTTGTGTATATAAGATTTTTGAATAATGATAATTTGTTGTTTTTCCTTCATCTTTAGGACATGAAGTTAAGGATTCTATGGTTTTGGTGTTTTTTTTTTTTATAGAACTATATCATGACACCCAAAATGGTTACTTTACTTCATCTCAAAGTGAAGCAGAAAACTTATTTTTGTTTAATAATGTGGCAGTTCTTCCCATTTTGCATGGTGATTGCTAGGAAAAGGTAAAGGGCTCACTGGATGTCATGCCCTCTTCAACCTATATGAAATGATACTGTGGGGAAAGATGTTTTGCTCAATGTTAACTTGGATATTTGAGATTATCCTCACTGTTTATTTCCAAGGGAATTTTGTGTCTGTATTTTACGTAATTTTGACTACATACATATTTTTTAAAGATTTTATATAAATTTATTTATTTGAGAGAGAGAAAGTGAGAGAGAGCACATGCACATGAGTTGGGGGAGGGGTAGAGGGAGAGAGAGAGGGAGAGAAAGAATCTCAAGCAGACTCCATGCTCAGCAAGGAGCCAGACACTGGGCTTGATCCCACAACCCTGAGATCACGACCTGAGCTGAAATCAAGAGTTGGATGCTTAACTGACTGAGCCACCCACATACCCCTGTAATTTTGACTATATTAAGATGAGAATTCTATGATTAATATTTTTAAAAAATATGTTTTTTATTTTAAGAAAAAAAAATATGTTTCTATAAAGCCTATAGTCATGTCCTCTCTTTATATCAAAAGAGATCAAATTTCTTTTTTAAAGATTTTTTTAATTTATTTATTTGAGAGAGTGCGAGAGAGAGAACAAGAGAGAGTGAGCAAGGTGAGGAGCAGAGGGAGAAGCAGGCTCCCTACTGAGCAGGGAGCCTGATGTGGGGCTGGATCCTGGAACTCCAGGATCACGACCTGAGCGGAAGGCAGCCACCCAACCGACTGAGCCATCCCGGTGCCCCAAAAGGAGATCAGATGTCTTTTAAAAGCAGTCAGTTGGAAGGAATCTTAGTCAACTCTCATGTTTTACTTACTATGGAGTCCCGAGTACTAAAAACATGTTTGTTGATTTATGTGCTAGGGTTTCCATTTTGAATCTCTGCTACTTGTACTTGTCAGAGATATTCCTACCTATGAATTTTTAGAGACATAATGTTTTTCAAAATATTATTTGCATGATTTTTATAAGAAATGTTGAGTATGCTTATTTAATAGAAGCACAGACTAAACCTACCACATTAAGAACAAAATATTATTTTTAAAGTTGAGGAAAAAATATGAGAGCTTCCCATGACTGGTTTGACCAATGGTTTGATTATATGCCCCTTTTTTCATAGCTGTTGAATTCATTTTTCACTCATCACATAAAGAAATTAATATAGAATTATGGAGCATAAAACTCACATAAAATGATCCGACCGAACATAAAACATTTTTTTTCAGGATAGATTAAAATCACTTGCTACAAATCTTAATCTGAGAACTGGTTGGCATTGATATTCAAACGAAAGTAAACTTCAATGAAAAATCCCTCCAAATTTCTTGGCCTAGGATTAATTCACATAATCAAAATTATTTGTAATATTCACTCTCTCATCCATATGTAACTATTATTGTTATTATTATTGACGTATGTTTTCTTTTATTATAAAAGTGGTGGAGAATCTTTCCTTAGTTATCCTAAAATTTGTAGTCTCCATGTGTTCTGCTTTAAAACTGCCCTAAAACTCTGTGGCATAAAGCAACAACTATTTTATTATATCTTATGATTTTGTGGGTCAAAAATTCAGACAAGGATCAGCTGGGCCATTCTTCTATTTTACCTGATATTGATATGGGTCATCCAGTATTAGTTAGCTGGCAGCTAGGTGGTCTGGCGTTTCTAATGTGGTCATTCTGGCACCTTGAAAGGGATAGCTGAAAAGCTGGTTTCAGATGGACTCATACTTTCCAGGTAGTCTCAGGTCCTCTCCTTGTGGCCTGTTCAGCAGGATGGTCAATCTTTTACATGGCAGCTCAGAGTTCCCAGAATGAGTGTTCCAAGGGGTTCTGGTGAAAGCTATCAGGTGTCTTATGACCTGGTCTTGCTAGTCCACAATGTCACTTCTACTACATTCAATTGGTCATGCAGGTCCATAAAGCCAGTTCAGATTCAATGGGAGGGGAATTAGAATCCACCTTTCAATAGGAAGAATAGAAAAGTCTTTGTGACCATCTTTATTTTACCACAGAAGTTTTGCTGAGTATAACTTAATTGATTCATAAATGTTGAGAAGTTATGGCTTAGAAATTATGAATATGGTCTTTGGCAGTAAAGTAGTCAGTGTGAAAACCCTAGCTCTTGCATTTTTAGCTCTACAACAGAGGAAGACATTTCTCTGTTCTTCGGCTTTCTCATCATGAGGCTCATATGTCTACCTTAGATATTTTATTAAATATGATACTGTTTATCCTTCGCCTGATCTTTCACCAAGTAGAGGGGGTAGAGAGGATTCTGCATTTAACCATATTATTATGCTACTTGATATCCTTTGATTTTTCAGGTTTTGGACATAGAAAAATGCAAAACCAGTTAGACTTGAATATTTGTATTCTTCCAATAATTGCATATTGCATGTGACTTACACATGAAAAGGTGAGAAGGGGTCCTAATGTGTTATTAAACATCTAAGTAACATAAATACTGAAAATTGTTACACTTATAAAAAATTAATACTTTCATCACATGAGAGAATACCATATTGGCTAATCATGACTAATCTTTAGGTTACATTCAACTAATTTACAATTTATTAAGCACCTTCCATGTGTCTAATTCTGGACTCAGAATCTAAAAAAGAATCTAAGAAACACTCTACCGTAAGAAAAATAAATAAATTTGGAAATTCAGAAATGATTTAGTTCTCATTATCATTCTGCTGGTACAGAGTACTAATAATAGCACTGAGAAACATTACTTTTAAATTAGCATAATTTTCTTCTTGATGCCACCATTATGGTTTACTTAAGTTGACAAATGACCACTGCCCAATGACACACCTGCTACCTTTTCAGTAACAACAACCAATATTATGCTATTGAGCTCTTAAAAAGGTTAATTTCTATTTTCTGCAATTATGAATGACATGGTTAGAGGAGGTTATAGATACCTGAATTACTGTGATTACTGTTTGCTAGAAATTATGCAAATAGACATAAAAGCGAAGTTTGCGAAAAATGAAATTGGGCTAAACTTGATTTAACTTAGTATTATCAGTGTTATAACTCAAAGTGTAAATAAAACACCCATGTAATAAAATCCAAATCTAAATGTAAATATTATTTTATTATGAAGCACAAATAGGATGCTGGTTAGCATAACATTTTTCCTGTACCAGTGTTGTGCTTGGTATCATTGTTGAAGTATTCTGAAACACACTAAAATCCAGTCTGGCATAATATATAATTTGAGTATGATGCTATTCTATTTTTTTTCCCCTAAGACTACTGCATATAAATATGTTAGGCTCATCTTAGATGCCAAATATTTTATTTGCAGTTATAATTTACAAAAGACTCCCTTGGTTCCACTAAACGTAAGTTTCTGTAATTTGATTTATATTATAGTAATATCAGCAATATCTCAATTACTCACAATATTTTAATATTTAAATCTGTGGAGCTCAATTTTTCTAATTTACTGAATTTCATCACAAGCTATATTTCCACTTACACATATCTTTGGTCTTTTTTTTAGTTCTTTCTTAGTATTACAATAGGGGTGAAGGACCCATAGTACTTTGAAGAAAAATTGGGAAGCATTTTCTGTGTTACTTAACCTTAAGGAACTGAACTCATGCTAATGGTGAATTTTGAAAATGGTATGTGGATAAATGTAAGTATATTATCATCAGCTTATTGATCAATATTATATAAAAATGAAATAAAAATTTCAAAATTATATTTGATGATAAATTATACTACCTTTTAAAATTTATTTCCAAAAATTAAAACAGTAAAAATGATCATGCATGCATATAAATATTTTATATGTACTGCTATATTCACACAAGAAAATACCAAATGTGCACGTATATTTTATAACCTCACATCTGAGAAAACAAATGTTTAAGTATTTTATTGAAAGAGGTAATCATTCTACGCTAGTTTTTTTTAAGATTATTTATTTATTTATTTATTTGAGAGAGAGAGAACGAGAGAGAGCACAGTAGGGTATGGGAAGAGGGAGAAGCAGGCTCCCCGCTGAGCAAGGAGCCCCATGCCCATGCAAAACGATCCCAGGACCCCGGGATCATGACCTAAGATGAAGGTAGACACTTGATCAACTGAGCCGCCCAGGCACCCCTCTATGCTAGTTTTTTAAAACTATGCTACTATGAAGAAAAATTTAAGCCTGTTCCTATAAGAAAAGCAAATTGTAAGTATACATAAGTATATAATTCATAAATATAAGTTAATATTGCTTCAAATATCATACAGGATTTCATAAAAGAATGGAAACTTTATATTTATTTTAACATGATTAATTATGTGTTTATAGGTTGCTGTTTTTAAAAATAAACAAAGAAAACCCATAAATTTTCAAGTCATGTATTTGTAAATTTAGTTTTTAGAATATTATTATTCAAAACCACAGAATTATTGGTGGCTATGAGACTACCAAGCTATTCAACTTCTGTTCTTCTTGGGCATACAATTAAATCACAAAGCCCAGCTTAATTTTCAGTAAAGCATAGTCATGTGACTAAGTGCCATCCATTGATATGTAAAGGGAAGAATCCTACTCCCAGGCTTGTTCCAAGACCTTTCACATATGATCATCCATGCTATTCCCCTTTTGCCATCATACCACTGAAAGGCATAGTAACTCTAGAGACCAAATATTGAATATGTTGAAGACTGAAGTATTGTACACTAACTAGGAGAGATATGACTACTAATAAGAAATAAGACTTGTGGGGTGCTTGGGCGGCTCAGTTGTTAACCGTCTGCCTTCAGCTCAGGTCATGATCCCAGAGTCCTGGGATCAAGCCCCACATTGAGCCCCACATCAGGCTCCCTGCTCAGCAGGAAGCCTGCTTCTCCCTCTCCCACTCCCCTTGCTTGTGTTCCCTCTCTCACTGTGTCTCTTTCTGTCAAATAAATAAATAAAATCTTAAAAAAAAAAAGACTTGTAATTTAATAAGCAAGTGAAGTAAATACCTATTTACTATTTCGAACATTATACATTTTAAGGGTGTGTGTGTGCATATGTGTTTGCAATGAGAGTAGGTGTCTATGAGAGTAGGTAGCATGATCTTATATATATAGACTTAGAAGACATATGGACTAAAAAAAAACTAATTAAAATTTAAGAAGTGATAAAAAATGGGACTTTTTTCCTGGTTGTTCTTTCCCTATCTTCTTATTTAAAAAACATTTTTTTTTCCCCTTCTTTGGTTATATTGTTCATTATTACAACTGTTCAATAAATCATCTCAATAGATGCAGAAAATGTATTTGGCAAAATTCAATACCACTTCATAATAAATATTCACAACAAACTAGGGATAGAAGGAAATTCCTTAACTTGCAAAAGTGCATATTTTTAGTTGACATGAATATTTACGTAAAAAATACACAAGAATCAACAGAGAAACTTCTAGAATAAGTGAATTAGTAAATTTGCGATATAAAATCCAATCACATTTTTATACATTTCTATAGACTAGCAGTGAACATTTGTAATTTGACATTAAAGAAACAGTATCATATATGATAGTACCAAAAGAAGTAAGTGCATACAAATTGAGTTAAATATGTATAGGATTTGTACACTGAAAACTATAAAACATTAACAAAATTTTTAAAACTATGTAATGGAGAATTTGCATGTGTCCAAAGGTGGGCAATTTGGGTATGTATGTGTCTTTATGCCTTGAAATACTTTATTAATATGATGTCAATTTTTCTTAAATAAATTTACAGATTCAATGCAATTCTAATAAAATATGGCAGATTTTTCTGCAGACTGCAACAAGTTAATTCTAAAATTTATAGGGAAAGGCAAAGGAACAAGAATATTCAAGATAATTTTTTCAAAAATAAAAGTTGGAGATTCACACTACCTGATTTAAGACCTATTCTGAAGATGAGGTAATCAAGACACTCAGTACAGTGAGAGATTGTACACATATATATCAATGGCACAGAATAGAGAGTTCAGAAATAGACCCACAGAAACATAGCTAATTTTTGACAAGGTCTAAAGACAAATCAATAGAATAAGAAGTCTTTTTTAAAAAATGGTGCTGTAAAAATGGAATGTCTACATGCATAAAAATAGCCTTATATTTATTAAGAAATTAACTAAAATTGGATCAGAGACCTAAATATAAAACTTTTTATAAAAGTTTTTATAAACCTTTGTGACTTTGGAATAGGAAAAGAAGTCTTAGATACATCAATAAAAACAGTTCATGAAAAGAAAATATTAATAAATTAGACTTTATAAAAATGAAAATTTTGGTTCTATTGAAATATGTTCTAAAGAAAATGAACGAAACAAGCAATAGACCAGGAGAAAAGATTTGTAAATTACATATTTGAGAAAGTACTTGTATCCAGAATACTAAAATAACTCTCAAAACTCAATAAGAAAACAAACAACACAATAAAGAAGTGGGCAAAATATTTGAGTAGAAACTCCACTAAAGAAGATATATGAATGGCAAATAAGGAATAAAGAGGTTCTTACCTTCATTAGTCATTAAAGGTATGCATAGTCTAACTGCAGTGACATAACCACGGCACATGTTTTCCAACTGTTAAAAATTGACAAAATTGACAATACCATATTTGTTGAAACAAACAGCCATGCACCACAAAGAAAGAATTTAACTTACATAAATTTAAAATTTAATGAAGCGTAATGTCCAATCAGAAATTGCCACTTTATAATAATGCACATTTCCTTTCTCTGCAGCTTTGCATGTTGGGAGATTTCTTTTTCAGAGAGATGAAAACTATCTGCCTGAAATTTTGCCCATTGATTTCTTTCTGTGTAAAGTAGCTACAAAAATGACATTCAGTCTTAGGTAACATGTCTGTCAGCCCTCAACAATCTGAGGTAATCTTTTGTGTGAGTGTGCATGTTTAAGTATTATTTCTTACCTCAATACAGTGTAAGAATTCGATACTGCTTGCTGAATTATACATTTGTACATTCACTTGAAAATGTCAAGAAACATTATTCAAATAAATGTTTAGACTGAATACTAAAAATAATTAAAACAGAAAATTTGGCAGAGCTACTTTATTCCCGTCCTCCTTTTTGTCTCATTGCTCATAAACTCACAAGCCGTCAAGAAGAGCATACATACCCAACTTGCCCTCCTTTGGGCACATAAAATTCCATCATCATTCTGGATGTGGCCTCAGGCAGCTAAGAACTTTCCTACACTATCCCAAAAATCAACAGCAATTTTCTAATTAAAAAAAAACAAAAAACTAATTAATCCCTAAGTAATTTTGGAAAATTTAACTTCTGAGATAAAACCCAAATGAACTCACTAAGCCATTTCAGAGAGGCAGGAGGTTGTTGACAGTATATCAACCACACTAATTAAAAAACAAATAATCAAACAAAAATTGGCTCAATTCAGTGATTGCATGGAGAGTAACTCATCCTTAGCATATGATGCATTCAAGCTTCCATGAGAATTTATTCTCAGGACCAATTTTGTACAAACAATAGAAGCAAGAAAGGAAATATAAACTACTGGGCTATTTCAAACATTATATAAACTACTAGGCTATTTTTAAAAACAAGGGATCTATTTTTTGATTAAAAAATAAGATGTACATGATAAACATCTGTGGAGGAAAATATGGAGACCAATATGACATATAACTTTCTTGATCCAAAGAGTCAGATGCAGTTTTTATTTTCACTCACTGAGGATATACGGGTTCCAAGGAATTACAAAAGGATTAAAAAGATAAGTAAGATAGTATCTGCTCTTATTTCTATAATGGAAGGGAATTAGGGATATTCTAGGAAAGATAATTGCCTTGACCAAAATATGGAGACTTTAAATACCATTGTGTTATTACTGAAAAGTGATTTGGCACCATGATTATATCCTTGTAATATATTTGTCAAGGTAAAATTAGTAAGTCAAAGTTATATAAATATTTTAAGCATTTTGATGTATAATGCCACAATATCTTATACAATAATTGTTAACCTAACATCACCATTGATAAAATCATATCCCCCGGCGCACTCACTAAAACTCACTAACATGATGTATTGTTATCTTTAATTTGGAAATAAAAAAATAGAACCCATTATTATTTTAATGTGCTTGTATTTAATTACTGAAGTTGAATCCTCCATCTCTTGACATCTTAAAATGCCTTAAATCTATCCAAACTTTTCACATTCAGTGTCATCTAGAAAAGCATACTGATGAGGGAACAGAAGGCAAGCTGAGGGCAAAGCAGAAGCTGACACCCTGCATTCCCACCCCCCACTGGGATATCTGTGACATTCCTCAGGCACTCCTAGGTGGCTGCCCTAAAGGAAAAACAAAGAGTTAACTTGTAGAGATCACAATCCTGCAAGACCTGAGTCTCCTTCAGTTTACAAATGTCCTAGTGATTTATAAGTTAGAAGCTTTCTTATCAATAGTCTAACTTCCACAGACCCATAACTCAGTTTCCTGAGGCCCTAACATCACCCTCCCCTTCATAAAATTGAGGGAGGCTGAGGCAGAAGAAAATGTAAATAAATTGAGTTTCTTTTAAACAAGCAGCCCATTCATAAGGTCCTGTGATAGGAGGAATGGTAACATTCCTCCAGGAAGCTCCCAACTATCTTAATGTTAATGCCTTACAAGAGGGGTAAACAACCTTAACTTGACAATGGCAAGGCCTCAGGTGTCCTGTGAGTCTTCTTTAACATATGAAAGTTCTTTCTTGAAACCTCCCTTTTTCCTTGCTTCCCCCAACCCCATAGAATATAATCAGCCGCCCCTCACAACTCGGGTGCAGCAGCTCTTTCTGCCCACTGGTCCTGTCCCCCTGCTTTAATAAACCACCATTTTGCACCAAAGATGTCTCAAGAATTCTTTCTTGGTCGTCGGCTCCAGTGAACCTCACCTATATTCCAAAACCACATCAGTACCAGAATTCACATACTTCGTCACACCACCAAGGTTCTCATTCAGTAGCCTCATTGTAATTCCTGTGCATCTGTATTTTGTTAGATACTAGGGTGATTTAGATATGGACCTTCATTTACTGTAACTACCTTCTGGGGTGTTGCTCTTAGATTTACAGAGAAAATCTCTGCACTAGCACAAACAGGTGAGCTGTCAAAAATACTCACATGAAATCAGAGAGGGAGACAAACCGTAAGAGACTCTTAACTGTAGGAAACAAACTGAGGGTTGCTGGAGGGGAGGGGGTGGGGCATGGGGTAACCGGGTGATGGGCATTAAGGAGGGCACGTGATGTAATGAGCATTGAGTGTTATATGCAACTGAAGAATCACTGAACTTTACCTCTGAAACTAATAATACACTGTATGTTGATTAATTGAAGTAAAATAAAATAAAATTAAAAAAATACATGAAACACAAGCACCAAGCTTTATTTATGATCAGCAAATATTAAAGCAAGAAGCCACTGCTACTGGTTCTCATCTCCTCAAGGCTCTATGTCCTTATCTGCATGCTGTCTAACGTGTATCCACAGAGCACACATGCTAGAGCCTATCCTTCCGAGGCAGACATGGGAAACACAGCCCTCCTCCATGCACTTTCTGCTCCATCCCCATGAAGCCTGGGAAAGCTGCAGGTGCCAGCACATACTATGTGGGGGCCAAAATTAGTCAGATGCTGTTTCCTGACAAATTCCATTTTTTTGTACTGGGATGCATTTTGGGAGCATGGATTATCTGTACTAAGATAGCACATGGGCGCCATTTAAGGTTGGAGTCTTTTAAGTTTTTATACCCCATTCATCATGTAGCTACACGACTAATTTTTATTACGTTGCTTTTGCAGCTTATAAATCCAGAAATTTCTGGTTTATTTACAATAAGAAATCTAGGTATGTGCGGCATATCCTTCTAAAACCATTCTTGGATAAGAAGCTGGTACACGGTAACCCCAAACGGCCTCTGGGTTATCTTCTAGCTAGGTGAATTTCAACGAAATGTTTAAAAGGACATCTAGTCAACACCCAAACTGCCTCAGGCATGGAAGGCAGAGGAATACCATTCATGTTTTCCTTCACAACACCTAAGGTTAGAGGGAAGAAAAAACAATCCCAGGGTCAGATTTTAGTAAACATCTTTATGTCTCTGAAGACCCAGGTTACGTCTTAAAAGTACACATGAGGGGCACCTGGGTGGCTCAGTCAGTTAACTATTGATTTCTGCTCAGGTCACAGTCTCGGGGTCCTGGGATCCAGCCCTGCGTAGGGCTCAATGCTCAACAAGAGTCTGCTTGTCCTTCTCCCTCTGCTCCTCCTCTCACTGGTGCTCTCTCTCTCAAATTAATTAATTAATTAATTAATTAAATCTTTAAAAAATAAATAAAAGTTCACATGAATTTTGAACTTTAATCCATCAGACAACACTGCTTCTTCAAAAAATTTCAAAGGAAGCAGTTCTTCTCTAAAATCTGAATAAATATATACAATTTCCATTAAGTTCCATGTTTATCATCCTGTGACATTGAATATGTATTTTATACTACATGTATTTGTTTTCTATCGCTGCATAGCACATTACCATGAATTCAGTGACTTAAAACAACACCCATTTATTATCCTACAGTCTGCATAGGTCAGAGGTCTGGGCACAGCTCAACTGGATTCTCTGCCCAGGTTCTCACAAAACTGTAATGATGATGTTGGCTGGGACTGAAGTGTCATCTGTGTCTCAGGATTCTTTTCTAAATTCATGTGGTTTTTGGCAGAATGTATTTCCTTGAAGTTGTAGAATTCATGGCGGCTTGCTTCTCTGGAAGGAAACAGGGAACTATTAAGAGGATTTCATTAGAAGATAGAAACAATCAGGTTTTCCGCCCCTCCAAACAATCACTCTTACAGCAATCTGAAGGGTGGGTTAAAGAGTAAAGGGACCCCAGGAGGGAGGCCTTTCCAAAGGTGAAATACATGGAAGACCTAAATCCAGAGAGCGGCAGTAGAAATGAAGAGGCGGGGAGAGGATTGGAAATATATTTAGAAGGTAGAATTAGCTGATCCTAAATTAATTTAATATGGGGACATGAGAAAATGAGAAGTCTTGTGTGTGTCCACAATTACTGGTGTGAGAAACGATGTAGATCACGGTAAAATAAAAGTCTCAAAGTGAAATAATGCTTGAATATGCAAAACAAAGCACATTTCCTGGAAGAATCTTCTTAAATGATTAAGTAAATGAATAGTTATGATTCATTGTTAGCTATTTGGAGTTTGATAGAGGTATGATATTGTCAGGGGAATGTATATGGTAAAATGTTGGATATATTTGTTTGATTATCAAGGGAGATATCTGAAAAACCATACTGATTTAGAACTTATTAGCAAACAAGTGATATTTGACACCATATTGCTAGGATAAAATTAAGAGGAAGTCAGTAGAGGTTGAGGGAGAAGAATGAAGATGGAACTGTGGGAAATAGCAAGACTTAAGTGGCTGAGAGGAAAATATTCCTGCATATAAGACAGAAATGATGGTAATAAATATTGGATAATATTAAGGAAAGTGCCAAAAGGCTAAAGGAGAAAAATTTCAAGAAGAAAGGAATAGTCGAAGGTTTGAAGTGCAAGTAGGTCACAAAGAAAGAGAACTAAATATTCAACACATTGATTATATTTCCACCAAAATGGTTTTGTTTTTTTTTTTTTTTGGCAGACTAATAAGCTATTTATTTCTATTTTTCTTTCTTTTTAATTTTTTTGTTTAAATTCAATTTAATTAACATATGCTGTATTATTAGTTTCAGAAGTAGAGTTTAGTGATTCACAGCACATTCAATGCAATCCTTATCAAAATACCATCAGCATTTTTCATAGAGCTGTAACAAACAATCCTAAAATTTGTATGAAGCCAGAGAAGACCCCAAATAGCCAAAGGAAAGTTGAAAAAGAAAACCAAAGCTGGAGGCATCACAATGCCTGACTTCAAGCTGTATTACAAAGCTGTTATCATCAAGACAGTATGGTACTGGCACAAAAACAGACACATAGATCAGTGGAACAGAACAGAGAACCTATAAATGAATCTTCAACTCTACGGTCAACTAATCTATGACAAAGCAGGAGAGAATATCCAATGGAAAAAGACAATCTCTTCAACAAATGGTTTTGGGAAAATTGGACAGCCACATGCAGAAGAATTAAACTGGACCACTTTCTTACACCATACACAAAAAATAAACTCAAAATGGATAAAAGACCTAAATGTGAGACAGGTATCAATCAAAATCCTAAAGGAAAACACAAGGCAGCAACCTGTTTGACCTCAGCCACAGCAACTTCTTGCTAGAGATGTCTCCAAAGGCAAGGGAATTAAAAGCAAAAATGAGCCATTGGGACCTCATCAAGATAAAAAGCTTTTGTACAGCAAAGAAAACAGTCAACAAAACCAAAAGACAACCGACAGAATGGGTGAAGATACTGGCAATGTCTTATCAGAAAAGGGCTAGTATCCAAAATCTATAAAGAACTTATCAAATTCAACACCCCCAAACCCAAAAAACCCCGTTAAGAAATGGGCAGAAGACACGAACAGACATTTTTCCAAAGAAGACATCCAAATGGCCAACAGACACATGAAAAAGTGCTCAACATCGCTCGGCATCAGGGAAATCCAAATCAAAACCTCAATGAGATACCACCTCACACCAGTCAGAATAGCTAAAATTAACAAGTCAGGAAACAACAGATGTTGGCGGGGATGCGGAGAAAGGGGAACCTTCTAACACTGTTGGTGGGAATGCAAACTTGTACAGCTACTCTGGAAAATCATATGGAGATTCCTCACAAAGTTAAAAATAGAGCTACCCTATGACCCAACAATTGCTCTACTAGGTATTTATCCTTTATTTGGATAAATACCCAAAGGATACAAACATAGTGATTTGAAGGGGCACATTCACCCCAATGTTTATAGCAGCAGATGTCCATTGACAGATGAATGGATAAAGAAGATGTGGTATATACATTTCCCCCCAAAGTTTTATCAAATGCTGGGAACAGAAGCCAGACAATACACTGAATAGTGAACGGGCAGGGAGGAAATGGAGAGTGTGAATATAAACACTTTTTAATGAAACTGGGGGGAGAGTACATATGCTTGGAAATGAATTCAAAGTCAACTGTGTACATGTGTTTATTGTGTATAGGATTGAAGCCAAGGTAGCACTGATTGAATCTTATTCACCATTATTTTATGTGCTAATAAGAAAGAAAAAAAATCTTTTGCTAATTAGACTACAATACAATGTAGTCTTATAACATAGACTTTTATTAAATATTTATATCACTTTGGTATATACACAAAGAAGAAAATAAAGCCAACTGCCAGGCAATGACAGCTACATTACTGTTCCTACCCACCAAGCCACAATTATAAGACTCCTCTGATTATAAGAAGTAATACAATATCATAAAAGTGATAATGTGGAAAATTGTGCATTTTAGAGTCAATAAAAATGATACAATACGTATACAAATGAGAATGTGTGTGCATATAGGATACACATTCTCATAAGCTAAAAGAGAGATCTAAAGTAAAGATGAACAGCTAATGTTTTCCTAATTGTGTAAACAAAAGTGTATCTTATTTATTAACAGGCTTTATTGTGTACAGCAATCAGTATTTTGTGTTAACACAGAATTGCTCTCTCTCTATTTTTAGTTAGCCTTAAGACATGGCACAAAGGAGAAGCAGAAAAAGAAGGGTGAATGTTTAGTATGACTTTGGATGCATGAAGTACATTTTGGAAAAAGGAGTAGCTTTATAAGTAATACTTTGAAAGGCAGTAACATATTTCAAGGACTTGGAATTTTCTATCATCTTAGATGAGAGATTAATGAGAGCTCTAATACTAGCTTTTTTGTAAAACTCAAATTGCACCAGGTTTTCAAATTTACTGTGATGAATTGAGTTTCTTTAATAAGAAGTGTTTTAGGTTACCCTTTTTACATTAAAAAAGAACATCCATTAGTGTTACAAACTTATTGTCCTGTATCATTTCTCAGCTTTCAAAGCTGGTATTGTGAAGGAATAGTAGAAAAATATTCAAATTTTATTTACTTGGTATGAATCAACAAAAATTTAGCAGTTGACTCCTTTTAATGAGTTAAATAATTACACCTCTCAGGGAATGAAAAATGACTTTCTTAAAGTTTTCTTCCTCAACCAAAGGTAATGTTCCAAAATACTGAATAACTCATAGAATTGATAATGAGTTCCTTTATTTTTTCCTCCATTGTTAAGTTCAAAGCTATACTTTGATTTAAAAGGGATGTTACCATATCTAGACTAGTGCATTTTTTATCACATAATTATTGACTTTGACTGAAATTACTGAGCATACATGTACTAAGAAAAGTTTTCATGTGATATTAACCTCTAAAGGTGACCATAAAGTGAACCAAACTGTACAGTATCTTAAACACAATGGGAGGTGCTCTCCATATATCATTTTTATTTAATATTGTTACAGACAATCAGGACCCATGTTAATGTTCTTACAGGTAAGTATAGTTGTGGAAAATGAGAGTAGAGGGAATGAAGTAATTTAAACAAGATTACTGCAGCAGAAAAACTGGAATTATGATTTAAACTCTAAACCTATACTACACCAAAGTGAAATAGCTATAATAGCAACAAGCATAACTATAGAGTTATTGTGTTATATATAGAATATGTATGTATATACATACATAGTAGAGTTGTATATATAACATATATAGATATGGATATATATTATGGGTATTACATATGGATATAATATATATGAATATTATATATATTAATATTATATATGTATGTATACATTTTAGAATTTATACAATTTTATTCAATTTTGAAAGTGGGAACCCAAAAGACTAGTCAAAATTTATAAAAATAACCTAAATAAAAATAACCAAATCCCAGGTTATAAAAAAGAATGGGAACTCATTTAGGACCAAAAAATTCCAGTTCCATAAAGAAATAATGACCCCAATGACTAATGATATTAAGCATTTTTCATGTGCTTTGGCCATTCACGTATCTCTTTTTTTGTTTTAGAAATGTCTATACTGATCCTCCATTTCTAAATTTGTTGTCTTTTTATTATAGAGCTGGAAGTGTTCTTTATATATTCTAGACAGAAGTACCTTCTCAGAGATATAACTTTCAAATATTTTTTGCTCATTCTACTGTTTGCCTTTTTGTTTTGCTTAATAATTTCCTCAGAAATATAAGGGCTTTCATTTTGATGAAGTCCAGTTCTAATTTTTTTCTTTTATTGCTCATACTTTTGGTGTTATTTTTAAGAATCGACTGCCAAATCTAAGGTCACAGAGATTTGTCCCTATGTTTTATTCTAAAAGTATTGTAGTTTTAGCTTTTTCACGTTAAGGGACAGACTGTCCACGTTACAGTTAAGAAAAGTTCCTGCCGCTGATAGAACTTGAGCATCTTCTTGGACCGCCTGGATGGCTCAGTCGGTTAAGCCGCTGCCTTCGGCTCAGGTCATGATCCCAGGGTCCTGGGATGGAGACCCACATCGGGCTCCCTGCTCAGCGGGAAGCCTGCTCCTCCCTCTCCCTCTGCCTGCCTCTCTGCCTACTTGTTCTCTCTCTCTCTCTGTCAAATAAATGAATAAAATCTTAAAAAAAAAAAAAAGAACTTAAGCATCTTCCAACCTTTGAGCCTGGATATGGGATATGGGAGAGGGAAAGAGTGGGAATCCAACCTGTCTTCTCTCTGTCCCACAGAATAGTTGGGGTAAGGTGACTCCCACCTTACCAAATTCATTGGTATGGCTACATCAGGTAGTTGCCATCACACTGAATTTAGCTGGATATATCCTGCACCACATGACCCTGCAGATAAACATACAATTGCTATGCTACTGAATACTACAAATAGACCTTTCTCTATGCATGGACCTTTCTAGTACCTTGGATACTCCAACCTTATTACTCTGAATGCAATGTACTGCAGCATCTGGACTCTGACACCTCAGATCTCTTTGTGTTTATTTCACTCAGAGCTCATCAAAATTCCCGGATGTGAAGATTCATGTTTTTTCATGGATTTGGGAAGTTTTAAGCCATTATTTCTTTGAATTTTCTTATCTGCTCTTTCCTCTCCTTTCTTTCTGGTACTCTCACTACACATATATTGGAGAGCCACATATCTTGAGTCTCTGTTCATGTTTTCTTTATTCTTTTTTCTCTATTCTTTCGATCGTATAATGTCTATCTAAACATGTTCAAATTTACCAACTCTTTCTTCTGCAAGCTCAGATCTGTTGAGCCCAACTAGTGAGTTTCTCCTTTCAATTATTCTCCTTTTCAAGTCAGAATTTCCATTTTGTTCTTTTAAAAAATAATTTCTCTCTTTATTGTTTTTCCTATTTGATGTGACATTATCATCATCCCTTAATTTACTTTTTTTTTAAAATCATGGTTCTCATTAGTTCTTTGAGCATATTTATAATGGCTAATTTGCAGTCTTTGTTTAACTTGACATCTTTTTGCTTTCATAGGTAGTTTATATTGCCTGTTTTTCCCTTACGTATGTGTCATACTTCACTGTTGTTGTTTTTTTTTTACATGCCTCAAGTTTTTATTGGAAATTGGACATTTTTGATATATATTGCAGCAAGTCTGGGTACTGATCACCCCCAGGACTCTGACACCACAGGAACAAAATGCCTACCACAGAGTTCAAATGGTTTTTTAAAAAGTGTTTTTACCAGTTTCCCAGGGAGTGGATCCATAGAATTTCTCAGGCTGTCACGCTAGAATTAGAACCCTCCTAACATTTCCTTCTGAACCAAATCCAATCAGTCTTATTCCTCTATTGCATTTCAAAACTTGCTCTGATGAAGACCAAAATGATACCCAAATTGCTAAATCAAATTGTCAATCAATTTTTGATTTTCATTTTATTTTACTTGTCATCAGCATTTAAAGAATTGAGTTATTCTCGTCTTATGGGGAAAAATAAAAACAAACAATAATAAAAAAAAACCCTTCTTAATTGACTTACAGGATACCATGTTACCCTTCCTAACTCACTAGCCATTCTTTTTCTTCTTCCTCCTCCCCCTGCCGTTTCTCCTCTTCTTCCTCCTCCTCTTTCTTCTTCTTCTTTTCTTCTTCTTCTTCTCTTCTTCTTCTTCATCTTCTTCATCTTCTTCATCTTCTTCTTCTTCCCCCTTTCTTTGTCTTTCCATTTTCCTAGTTTCTAAATATTGGAAGGCCTGATTACTCCTTGGCAAACCATCATACTGATGAATCCAAATGTATCATTCCAGGAAATAATTTTCCCCTGAATTACAGACTTGCTTATCAAATTGCTTAATAAGAAATCTCAAATTAGATGTCGATCATCTAGAATTAGCATTTCTTATGCCAGACTCCTGATTTTACCGTACTCAAGACCTCATCTAACACTAATTACTTCCCAAAGACCCCATCTCCAAATACCATCACATTGAGGATTAGGACTTCAAGATATGGATTTGGGGGGAACAAAGACATTCAGTCCATAACACATACCTACCTTTACCTTCTATTCACCTTCCCCTTGATTATTCCTCTGCATCTTAATAATCTTGCTGTTCATTTGAACATACTCTGCCTCATGGCCTTTCACAGTTCTTGATCTAACTGCCTAGAAATATATTCGTCCACATTCCACTCCCTCAAGTCCTTCAATATTTGGCACATCCTAGAAAGTAATTCCTTAACTCTACCATTGAAAATTATAACACCCTTATTCTCCTACATGATTTATTTTCTTTCACAGCACTAATCACCTAGTAATATTCTATACATTTATAAATTTTTGTGTTGTCTCTCTCATGAGAATTTGAATTCTATTAGAGCAGAGATTTAATTTTTTAAATTACTGCTATATCTCAAAACTTCTACAGTCATGTATGACACACAGTTAAAAATATGTACTTTTTTAAAAAAGATTTTTATTTATTTGACAAAGAGAGACACAGAGAGAGAGGGAATACAAGCAGGGGGAGTGGGAGAGGGAGAAGCAGGCTTACCGCAGAGCAGGGAGTCCAATGTAGGACTTGATCTGAGGACCCTGGGACCATGACCTGAGCCAAAGTCAGACGCTTAATGACTGAGCCACCTAGGTGCCCATAAAAATATGTACTTTTAAGTTGAATCAAATTGCAGTACACTAATTTGGACTACCTTGGGAAATATATAATTGAAATTATTAAAATTATAATTAAATATCAGTAACACAATCTGTTGTTTAATATATTTTTCCATTCTTAGATTATGAACTCTATGGATTAATGACTTTTCTGAATTATTTAGGACTGAATTTTTCAGCAGTCTGAATAGTGCCTTCCTCATCATTGAAGCTCAGTGAATACTGTTGAATATCTATCTATCAATTGTCTTTTATCTATTTATCTATCATCTATCTATCATCTATCTATTATCTATCTATCTATTATCTATCTATCTATCTATCATCTATCTATCATCTTACATAAGGATAGCTTGTTGCCAATAGGACTCCTATTTGTGGATTTTTCACTTTGTACTGTGGGACTCCTTTAAATTATCATGCATTATTCTGTATTATCTCTGTGGTATCTCTGTATTAACGCAATAGAAAATCTAAGAAACTAAATTATAGTAGGAAGAACTCTTCCTTTTAAACTTAAAAAGATCGCATTTTCTAAATTCTTTTACAGAGGAAGTTTCATTTTTTAAAAATTCAACCACCTTAATAAAGCTAGTTTGTCAAAATAAATGCCACCTGCAGCATTTTGTGTTGCATTCATTGAAATGATTCATTTGTGGGCAAATCAGTTGCTGTATAATGTTTTCCATAAAGTCTAGCACAGCTGGTTTTTAATTTGTCTATAAAGCAAAAATTCCCTCTGGAGTAAGTGTTTTCATTTGGATACTTAGATTTGTCATGTTTACAAACACTATTTTCCTTACTTTATGGGTAAAGAAAAGTATAATAAGAGAGTCAATGTGCACACATACAAATACAATTAAGTAACTTCTAATTAGCTTGCTTCTTATTTTAAGTAAATAATGTTCAAAAATAAACTAATGGCCAGAGTATGCCTAATAAAAGGAAGCATGTGCTTATTTGGCTTAACCTTTATTTAAATTATGAACATGGCCATCCAAATAAACACATTTGCATAGCACTTTAGAAGACATTTCTACTGACTTAATGCAAACTTGATGAGATTGTCATGATAAGAAATATTATTCTCATTTTATAAATGAAGAGGGAAAAAAAACCAACATGAACTGACTTTTCCATTAATGTCAGGGTCAAGGGTAAGGCCCTGGTTCTTTTTGTTCTAGTTCAACACTTTTTCTATTCCATGTATTCGTCTACAACTATTTTCAGTAGGTCATGTACTTGGCTTTGTTTTCATTGTGCTGAATAGGCGTGTATACTTGGCCTCTCAGACTTCCATAAAATCCAAGCTTCTTTAAAGCAAATAAAGGTGCCCAAGGAATGAAATGAAGATAATTACATTCAAATAGTAAGCAGCCATGATTCGGGGTGCCTGGGTGGCTCAGTCTTTGGGCCTCTGCCTTCGGCTCAGGTCATTATCCCAGGGTCCTGGGATCGAGCCCAGCATCGGGCTCCCTGCTCCATGGGAAGCCTGCTGTTCCCTCTCCCACTCCCCCTGCTTGTGTTCCTGCTCTCACTATGTCTCTGTCAAATTAATAAATAAAATATTTTTAAAAAAGGCATGATTCTCGTATCATTATCATATCTAATGAAATTTCTTTAAAAGCTCACAGTTTTATACTCCAACAATTGGAGTAAAGGGAAGGCATGTTACTTTGAGGGTAGAGTGCATTTCAACAATAGGGCACTGCCCTGTTTCATCAGAGTAACTTAAGTGTAACATCCTTAGAGTCATAATCATATTTTAAGGTTTAGCTTTTAAATTTTTTATACCTCATTTCTTATGCATAAATATACTTTAATAATTAAGATAAAATAATGTTACACAGGCAATCTCTATATTCTACAATGCTATTTTTGTATCTGTTGTTTCATCATGGGTGTTGACATCCATTTAACAGCAATCTTATGTTTTAAGAAGACTTACAGGTGATGCTGATGCAAGCTAAGTCATAAGAAATGCTGATTTATGGTGTAGAGTAAAAATTTAGAACAAAGAGATCCCATAATACAGTGGCTCAAAGATAATAGATACTTGTTTTTCCTTCAAATAAGTGTCTGGACATAGGAGGGTAGTTTGTGTTATAGATGACTCTGTCCTAGGAACCCAGTAGCTGTCATTTTTTGGGGGGGGCGTGCAAAATGGTAGTTTATTAAAGCACAAGGACAGGACCCGTGGGCAGAAAGAGCTGCTGCCCTGGGGTTGTGAGGGGTGGCTGATTATATTCTATGGAGTTGGGGGAGTAAGGAACAGGAAGGTTTCAAAGGATTTTCATATATTAAAGAAGACTCACAGGATACCAAAAGCCTTGCCATTGTTGAGTTAAGGTTGTTTTTCCCTCTAGCAAGGCATTAACATGAAGATAGTTGGGAGCTTCCAGGAGGAATATTACACTGCCTGCTTCAAGTATCTGTCAATGGGCTTCAGGTTATAAGGACATTTAATTGTATCTACATTTCCTTCTGGAAGCTAGACCTTTGATAGAAATGTTTTGTTCTTGTAGATTGCTAAACATTTGTAAACTGAGGGAGACTCAGGATTGCAGGACTGTGATCTTTACAAGTTAAGTATTTGTTTTTCCTTTCCTTAGCTTTAGGGCAGTCAGGAGTGCCTGAGGAATGTCCCAGATATCCCATCAGCTGTCATTCTAAAGGTGTTGGAAGCTGGCTCACTAGTATTCACATATATTTTAGCCCAAGGAAGTGGGAAAGGGAGGCCATGACACTGTTAGTGAAGATACTGTTTATATCTCTAAAGACCCAAGATCTCAGGGAATTTACCATCTGAGATTTATTTCTTATTCACATGAAGCCCTAAACAGGTGTTCCTGCCTAGTGGGTGGATCTCTTCTAAGAGGTGCTTCAAAGATCCCAGCCCGTTTCTTGTGATTTCATTATAGTCAAGAAGTGAATTCCAGTTTTGTCATGCTTGTCTTCTAGCTGGTGGATGGGCAAAGACCATGAAGTAGCAATTTGGGAGCTATTAAAGGAGCAGTGGAAGGGGCACAGAGCATTCTATTCTCTAAAATGTAGCACACGGAACACTTGATTGAAAGGGGGGATGGGAAGTATAATCTAGCTGCACACTGGGAAGAAAAGGAAATATGTTCATTGAACAGCTACACAGTTTATGCCATCTGGAATGGAGTTTTCTTTTTAAAGTTTAAAGTTAGAGGAGTTTCATCTTTCATTCCCTCGCACTTCTTACTGACCTAAAATGTTAATCATATACCAACTTGAGCTGCAGGATTCAGGAAAAGAAATGTCTTCTCTGCAGCTATGTGCTCAGATTAAATCTGGCAGGTCTATTTTAAGAGGGAGAAGAAAATAATTAATACTGGTGAAAATGTAGCAGTTTCTGCCACAACTTTTCACATAAAGTCTGCAAGTATATTTGTTTAATTAAAGTTGAATATGGATTGTGGGGACAGCATTCACATGTAGTTAATTTCCATTTAGCAAAATTTCCTGAAGCAATGAAGTGACAATGTAAGTGTGTTTTTCCCTTACCTCTAGTGTTAGGTATTTTATCTCTCAATCTTAACACTATGCTAAAAGACTTTATGGAGTCTTACTTTGTATTCAACGAGTTATTATTAATTTAATAAAAGACTTCTGATTCAGCGGTTTAGAATTTTAAAGAAAGCATTTACTAAAACATCACATAGCTTTAATTAAGTGCTGAGCTTTTATTGGAAATATGGCAGGTGTCTGTCTAAATAAATTTCTATATAATTGATTAGCAGCTGTCTCTATGTAATATTTAAGAAGTAGTGTAGCATTTGATTAAGAATTCACTCTTCATTAGGTGAATAATTTGCTAAAACTATTCACCTAAAAGAAATTAGATCTCTAAGAAAAAAAACCTTAACCTTAACTGGAATTACACTATTGTTTGTTGGAAACACTGCTAAATATTTTCACATATAGTAGCTAATTTAATGATGTCATTGGTAGTAAGGCCATTTCTGTAAGAAATGATTGAATAAAGGAGAATATAAAGAGGAGGTAGGATAAGATAAGACCACTGAGGAAGAAGCGGGGAACAAAACACGGAGGATACAAGTCCAGAAAGACAAACTTTTAAGTTGGCTTCATTGCAAATGAGAATTCTTGGCATAAATCACAGAGCTGAGAACAGTGTTGCATTAAACGCACAGCAAACTCAAATAAGTCCTTCACAATACCCAGTAATTCCACTGTTTTTCTGATCAGCTCTTTGAAGCTTGTTTCCCCATTTTCACAACAAAGGGTATCACACACATCTCCTAATATGCCCAGATGTCTAATTCCACTTACTTCCACTCCCTTTACTCCTCCTTCCAATTCATGTCCTCAGTTCATGCTTTATGATATTAGATTAGATAGAGAGGAACTTTTTCATCTTTCCAATGTGTGACTGAAACCATCTTCTTCCATGGATAAACTATGTCTTCCAGCAATTACCAATTCCTCTTTAATCCCTTTTCTCATATATCATTGAGATCTCTTTAGTATACAATGAATCTAAAAATTTGTTTAAAAGGAAAATTCTACCTTAATTTCACAAGTCTTCAACATCTACACCACTGTCACACACCCAACCTCACATTTGTTTGGCATTTGCTCCCTGGCCTCTTCACTCTTCATCTCCCTCCAATATGGCTTCCCCCTTGAGATTATCATTTCCATTGTTATAGAAGAGTTCCATGTTGCTGCATCCAAAGGTACATACTTTTTTTTTATCTCTTCACTTTACTCAGTCTTTCAGAGAGATTAAATCCAGTGCCTGATTCTCCCTTTGTCAAATGAACTATTGTTATCTTGCTATTTGAAAAGATGCACTCTTGGATTTCTTCTTTGTTACTTTTTCTCTAGACTTGTTCTTTCTACATAATTCCCACATACAGTGCTTTGAATAGCCTCCTTCCTCTTCCTTGGATTCCAAATGAATTGAAAAATAAAAGAAGTGAGTTAAGTAGGTGAGAGCAAAATATAGCATTCATGAATGATGAAGTAGTCATTTAAGATGGTGGCTTATATCTCTGGCTAGTGGTCTTCCTAATGACAGACCCCTATTACAGACAGAGCCTCTCAGTCTATAACAATGTAGAACCATTCTATGTCTTCTTTTGCAGGGATTGGGTCTTCACCACATTGCTGAGAATAATAGAGTGCATGCTCTTTGTAGAAGTTGGCTCCCAAGAAAAAGAGGAGAAGAAAAGATAGAGCTAAGCTTGAGCAGGATCAGGATCTTAAAATGAATATATGCCAGTATGGGAGGTTGAGTAAGGAATGAAGAGAGACCAGAAGTGATGTTTCCTTTTAATGGAAGGAAATTATTGTAAATGGGTATCAATGGCTATAGGCATTTCCAGTAATTCTTAGGACTTCTAGAGTTTGTATAAAGAAATACAAGTCACAGACAGCATGTGACAACTAAGTATGTGACAATGCCATAAAGCAGATGAGATAAGCATCTGATCAGAAAGGCCTTCTTAGGCTACCCAATAGAAAATAGCATCCTTACTCACTTACACATTACTTGCTTTCCTGTTACAGGTGGACACAAATAGTTACTCTTTTATAGTTTGTCTAAAGTACAAAGAAAAGTCCTTGAGTATAGAGTCTTCTGTTGGTTCAAGCTGTATCCCCAGTGTCTACAACAGTAACCAAAATGTGGCAGGCATATTTGCAATGACGTGGATGGAACTGGAGGGTATTATGTTGAGCGAAATAAGTCAAACAGAGAAAGACATGTATCATATGACCTCACTGATATGAGGAATTCTTAATTGCAGGAAACAAACTAAGGGTTGCTGGAGTGGGGGGTGACTGGGTGATAGACACTGGGGAGGGTATGTGCTCTGGTAAGTGCTGTGAATTGTGCAAGACTGTTGAATCTCAGATCTGTACCTCTGAAACAAATAATGCAATATATGTTAAGAAAAAAAAAAGAAGAAGAAGAAGAAGAAGAAGAAGGTAGCAGTAGGGGAAGAATGAAGGGGGGGAAATCGGAGGGGTAGACGAACCATGAGAGATGATGGACTCTGAAAAACAAACTGAGTGTTCTAGAGGGGAGGGGGGTGGGAGGATGGGCTAGCCTGGTGATGGGTATTGAGGAGGGCACATTCTGTATGAAGCACTGGGTGTTATGCACAAACAATGAATCATGGAACACTACATCTAAAACTAATGATGTAATGTATGGGGATTAACATAAGAATAAAAAAATTAAAAAAAATGTGGTAGGCATTACTGAATGAGTGAATAAGTGAATACAAAAGCAATACAAATATACAAATATCACTAGTATATATAGAAATAAGTGAGGGTGACTAAAAGTCTAACAGCTGCTCGTTGGTGGAAGAGATTACTGTTCTCTGGGTTGATCAAAGAAGGCTTCAAGGAGATAAAATTGAGCTATGTAGGATGGGTGAGGAGAAAGGAATGACCAAAAGCAAAGTTTAAAAAAAAAATTACAACATTTTTTGGGCCTGTGAAATTTATTAGAGTTGACATTACATGAACTTCCTCTATTCACTGTTGTAATATAAAGAAGCATCATGAAATACATGGAAGATATAAAATCACACATTTTATTTTTCAATTTATTTTTCTATTGCAATTATTAAGTTACTGAATTTAATATTTAGCTTTATAACTTCTATGTTCTAGAGAAGAATATGTAGTGTGTGTGTGCACACATGCATGTGTGCATATGCATGTTGTGTATATAGATACACCTACAAATAAATAATATTTTAGGACTGTACACATTTATTAAAAACATATAAACCATATTTTTAAAGTATTTTTTTCCTTTATCTTTTTTTTTAAGATTTTATTTATTTATTTGACAGAGAGAGACACAGTGAGAGAGGGAACACAAGCAGGGGGAGTGGGAGAGGGAGAAGCAGGCCTCCCGCAGAGCAGGGAGCCCGATGCGGGGCTCGATCTCAGGACACTGGGATCATGACCTGAGCCGAAGGCAGACGCTTAAAGACTGAGCCACCCAGGCACCCTTTTTTCCCCTTAATCTTAACTTACTTATTTCTAAAAATTACAAATGAGTTTCTGCTTAGTTTATTCTCTTTTTAGTACTTCAAAGTTCTTTTAGCATCATAAGTTTTTTTTTTTTAATTTTCTGTGTTCAGAAGCATCCTGTAAGTAAAAACGACAGTAATCACATGTTATTTTATTTTCCATGGTTCTGTTCACAGCAGTATAAGGTAATGTAGCTAAAAAATAATATATAAAAATGGTCGATGCTTATTAGCTCTAAAATGGTTTGCAAAAAAATTAATGTTAGATTGGGAAAGTATTCTTTTCCTACAAGAGCAAAATTTCAAGAAAATGGAACAATCAAGAATAGCTTAGATAAGATTCCCGCTGTTTCTCTCTAGGAGATTCAATAATCTTCTGATTCTTTTCCTATAATACTGCACAAAATTGCTCATGTTAGCAACTGGCAGGTATCAAAAGAACACCATTATGACTGAGATGACTTTCTCTGATCTAGAGACGATGTCTGATTTTTAATTTTGCATGTTATCCATAGTGTTTGGAACATGCGAATATTACCTATTTGATTGAATAGCTCAGCTTATGAATGAAAATTTTAATTGTTTTGAGTTAACCTACACGTGTTCAAACTTTTAAATATAAATTTGAGGCCTGAACTATGTGTTTTTTTTTGTTTGTTTTTTAATACAGAACCTATCCAAAAGCCCCAGAAAGGTCAATTTCATTGCTCTTCTCTATGACAGATATTTTAGTCAAACTAAAGAACTGAGTGCAGTTATAACCATTATATTTCAGCTGAGAATACTTTTTTAAAAATCTATACCATTTGTAGATCTCTGAAGATTTTGTCTGCACCAGATAAGTGGCAAGATCTAACCTAGGGGCCACTAGACCAAGCGTATTTTATTATTGCTCTCTGTGAAAACTTAGGCAAGAAGATGTTTCTAATTCTGATCTTTAAAAATTGCGTCTGTATTTTTAGTGGTCCTGAGGCATGCATGATGATTTAGAGAAAATTGTTTATGGGGATTTTCTATAATAAAGGGAACATATACTTTCTCCACCACACTTAGAATTATTTAGCATACCTTTTTTTTTAGGTAAAGATGAAAATCTGTATTGTAAATATTATTTTCAGTCAGCAGTTGAGAAAAGAAGAGCTGCAAAAGTCAATGCTCATTCAGAAGTGACAATAATATATCTGATCAGAAATTAATTTTTGTACATTTCATATAATTTCAATTTGATATTTTATACTCTATTTTTAAAAATATTACAATATAATTTCATAATTATTATTTTAATATCATCATTTGACTTACTGATTTTATTCTGCAAAGATTTTTGTTGTTTGCATTTTCTAAAATTATGAATGATAGTGCAATTAAAAATTCATGATTTAATTTTTCTTTGAGAATCCTCAGCATCACTACTCTCTCCTTGGTTTGTATAAAATGATAGGGAATAAAAGAGCAAACTGAGCAAATAAAAGAGCAAGATAGAAAGGTTAAGTAAGTATTAACATGAATTTTCCTTTTCATATTCCCTGTTTTTGTTCTATATAATCCATAATTAGTTTTATTTTTTCCTCTAAGAAATTTGTCTATGTAATTAGCCTTCTCAAAAGTATTAACTAACATCAGGTAGGCATATAAATAAGTAATTAATTATTTAAATCTCATAATTTTCCTATTTCTTTAAATATTTTTATTTTCATTCATTCATGAGATCTATTTATTAATACAACTAATATTTATTGAGGGATTAGGAGGTGCTATGTTTAGTTTGATTTTCAAAGAGCTTAAATTATATTAGGAATCTTTATCCAGAAAATGATAATGCATTTCAATATCCAAGAAAACAATGATATGACACTTAATTTCTATCAGATAAACACCTCTTGCAATTTATTTGTTGTTTTACAAATATGTATTGACCATCTACTATAAAAAGGGCATTCTCCTATGCAATGGAGATACATTGGCAAGCAAAAATGTCAAAAATTTCTCTCCTTTTTAAATTTATTTTCTAAGGCCAGCTAACCCTCAAAGCACAGCTCCTTATGCATGAGTGACCCAGCTCAGATCATCTAGCAGAAATACCCGCTGATTCAGAGCCTAGAGAGTTTTGGATTAAACCCCTAAGATTTTGAGTGGTTTGTCATGTAGAAATAAATGATATAGGTGAGGATAAAATAAGCATAATATACAAATGAATAATAATAGATTAGAAGAGTTATTCTCAAATATTTTAGATTCAAAATTTTTGTACACCATAAATAATTATAGATCACAAAAAACTTTTGTCTGTTGATGATATTTATTGATATTTATCATATTAGATATTAGAACAGACTTTTAGAATATGTATTTGTTTAAAAGTAGCAATAGATACTATTATAGGTTATAATTAACCTATTACAGGTTAACTATATTTTCATGGAGAAAAACCCTATATTTTCCAAATACAAAATATAAAAAGAATGAGAAGAGTGGCATTTTCACATTTTTGCAAATCTGACTACTTTTTTGCATATCTGACTGATTAAATAATAATTGGGTTTATATATCTTGTCCTTCACTCATTCTACTGTGATACCTAGTTTTCCTTAATTGGGTTTATATATCTGGTCCTTCACTCAATCTACTGTGATACCTAGTTTTCCTTGAAGAAAATGAAGAAAAGTTTACCTCATGAAGTCACGTAGTTGGAAGGGAGGGGCATTTTAACAACCTTTTCAGATGAATGTGGATATATTTTTTTGATATGACACCAACACTCCTTAACTATTAGTTTCTTAAAGCTTGTTTGCAGTGAGGAATCTGGAACCATATCAATGAATTATCATTTTCTCTTACATTAAAATCCACTGGTGGTTCTTGCATTTTGAATGGATCTTTCAAACATGCATGATTTTGTAACTTCATGTCCTAGCCATTAAGAAAATACAGATTATTTCTTATTTTGACACATTTCATTATACAATATAAAAAAATCACTACCAATTTCATCAGAAAAGCCACTAAATACTAAGGCACTGATACAAGTCTTCCAAAATTCTAATTTTTGCTTAAAATTTCAATCGTATTGGGGCACCTGGGTGGCTCAGTCAGTTAAGCACCCGACTCTTAGTTTTGGCTCAGGTCATGGTCTCAGGGTTGTGAGATGGAGCCCTGCTTTAGGCTCTGTGCTCAGCATGAGTCTACTTGAGATTCTTTCCCTCTCCCTCCCCACTGCCTTTCCCTTGTCCACTTATGTGCACTCAGTCTCTCTCTCTCTCAAATAAATAAATAAATAAATAAATAAAATCTTTAAAACAATTTTTTAATTGTATTATTGACAACGCATTGTTAGTGCCTAGTATTAAGCTTTTTAATTATAAGTATATGACATTAAACTTTTGATTGTCAAGGCTTTTGTTTCAAAGACATTCATCTCAAATAAGCATATTGCCAGCTCTATGACAGGCAATAGCAAAACAACTGATAGGGAATCATGGTGCTCCATCATCAAGTTCCCTTTTTATAAAGTCTTGGGTAACTAGGTAACTAACTGTTTGAGTGACCCCACTTTTTCCTTCTCACACCCTCATTCCCACTCTTATGATTTCAATTTGCCAATAAAAAGTGAATCCATGAAATCCTAGGTACCTCACTGTTAAGCCCTAATAAAGGCAGAGTCCAGGTCTGTGTTCCCTCGCTCTCTGTCTACCTGCAACTTTGCTCTGTGGCCCTCAGGTGTACTGTAACCTTCAGCATTGGTGAGTAATAAATCTTGTTCTTCAAAATTCCCTGATGATTTTGCTAACATGTGTCCTGCAATCACAAGGGTTGGTTGGTCTAACCACATGGGCCCTGGTGGGGGTTGGTGGTGGAGAGTATTTGTGGAGCTCTCTATGAGTAAATACAGGCCCAGGTGAGTGCCTTGGGCATTCCTAGCTAAGAACATCACTATTGATAGGCTGAGATCCATACAACAGGCAAGAAATTCTATCAGGCATTTTCCTTTAAGTGATAGACTCACACACTTAATTTTTAAGAAATATCTGGAAATACCCAAGTCTGAATAACCATAGTTTGTCTGTCACTTGTTCTTTCCAGTAAAAATAAATATTCATTAAAAAATACCTAATTCAGCTTGCATCACAAGTAATTGCTAAAGTGCTTTTGGGTGAAATAAACTTTGTACAGTAGAAGTGCTTTAAGGACATTTCCCATTTCATCATATACAATATTAAAATGATGTGTGTTTTAGGATTCAGATACAGTAAAATTGATAATTGCCATCATTTTGTCAAGAGCATTCTTAAATGAAAGTAGCTTTAAAAAACTGTAGGTGCATGGTGGTGAACAATACAATGACTAACTAGTCCATGTGGCCTGCTAGTCTACAAGTGCAGTGTAGCATCATCCCTTGATCTGTGCCAAGATGCCAGTGGTTTTACCCACCGTGGCTCTTGTATCATTAATGCAAATGATGATACAGTGAAAAAGGCAAATAATATCATCATATTACTCTGAATATAGTTTGATATTACAGATGACTTAAAAAGTTCTCAAGGACTCCCTGAGTGCTACAGACCACATTTTAAAATGTTTATAAGATAAATACAGGGAAGTAAATAAGTGTCATAGGGGCATTAGGAGTATTGGAAAGGGGGATGTTTTGTGATTTTGAATAGAGTGGCTAGTTTTGAAAATGCTGAGAAGGTAATCTTTGAGTCATAAAGATGTCTGAGGGAAGAACACACTAGGCAAAAAGCATAACTAATGTTAACTCCCTAGGCATGTTTCCAAGATCAGTCAAAAGGCAAGTGTGACTGGAGTTGGTGAACAATGGCTAATTAGAGAGGTAACAAGGGGGCCAGATCATATAAGGCTTCATAGGGAATCATAAGGATTTTCCAACATACAGGGTTTTTAGGAGAGGAGTTGCATATCTAGATTTAGATTTTGAAGGAATCAGTCTCGTTGTAGAACAGAGACAATAAGAGTGCATGGGTGAACACACATCAGTGTTCTATAATGAGACTATTGTAGTAATTCAGATGATGTATCATGATGGTTTGGACCATAATGGTAGCAATTGGGGTAGGTAGAATAAAGTGGTTGAATTATGGATATGTTTGGAAACTATCAGAAATTTATTTCTAATATATTGCATGGATGATGTGACAAAAAGACTGGTCAAAAAAGATTCTAAAGTTCTTGACCTGAGCATATGAAATGACAACATTGACATTAATCATAATAGTTACAACTGCAAATGGGTAAGTTTGAGGAAGAGCAGTTTAGTTTTGACATGCTACACATGAGGTGTATTTTAGATACATAACATTAGATACTAAGTATATAGTTGGATATATTAGACTGGATTGAAGGGTGAGTTCATGCTAGAGATACAAATAAAGGTCCTTCATCATTAGACTGGATAAGATCACCAAGACAGTGAGTATAGATTGAGAAGAGACGAGAAATCAATACCTAAACCTGGACCCTGCCAGCCTGAGGAAGTTGAGTAGAAGAGGAAGAAGTAAGGAGACTGAAAGACGCAGGCAGTGAAGTAGGGGTTAATTCAAGAAAAAAAAAGTTCTTTAGGGCAGGAGAAAAATAGAAGGACTGATTTCCTATGTCAAATTCTATTGACAGTAAGATGAGAACTGAGAACTGAAGGTTGGATTTAATAATATGGAAACCAACGGTGACCTTGGTAAAGAGTTCTCTTGGGGTAGTGCAGGTAAAATTCTGATTAAATTGGGTCCAAGAGAGCATAAGATCTTTAACATTAAGCTGAAAAGCTTAGTACAGAGAGAACAGAACACTTTGAAGCAAAACACAGTAGAGCCCTTTAAAAAAATCTATACTTCAACATCATATTGAGTTTTGTTATATAAATCAAGGCAAATAGTATTAAATCAGGCTAGCAGTAACTTTAGAATTATATGTTCTATTTAAAATTCTAAAAATAGGAAGCTCAGGAAGAAAATTATTATAGTTTTTATATACTATAAAATTTGTAGTATGTTTAAAGAGGCACTCAACTCTCACAATATTATGGAAGCTATAGTTTATCAAGACATTTAAGGACATGATAGAAATAAAAATATACTGTTATTGTCAAAAGAATATTAATTTTTCATCATTTTTAACTTTTCTTTCTGTCAAGGGAAAGTCTTTTGTAATAGGAAAAAGCAGCAGAGGGAACACATTAAATCAGTTTTCTTCAGATAAGTTTGTATTTCTTAGTCTATATCATAAATATAGAGAAAGTAGTAGAGGAACATTAGTATATTTCAATTTGCAATTATCACATTAAATACACTTCAAAGAAATTAAGCCGTTCAGATAGTGATATCATTGATATGAACTTTTCTCTGTACATAGACTACCTAAACTTTTCCCCCATTCTTTAGCATTTTTAAACCTCTTAGTTTATTTATTAATTCTTTTTTTTAAAGCTCTTATTATTTACCAGGCACTTCCAGGAACTAGATGAAAAGCAGGAAAAAAACCCACTGAAAATGTATGCTTGCTGTATATGTTAGTTCGCAATTTTAAAAACCATAAGGTCATGGAAAACTACAATAAAACACTACCTTTTAGCAACGCTTGAATGTTAAATAAAACATATTTTGGTAAATTCTTTTTTTTTTTTAAAGATTTTATTTATTTATTTGACAGACAGAGACAGCGAGAGCAGGAACACAAGCAGGGGGAGTGGGAGAGGGAGAAGCAGGCTTCCCGCTGAGCAGGGAGCCCGATGTGGGACTCGATCCCAGGACGCTAGGATCATGACCTGAGCCGAAGGCAGCCGCTTAACGACTGAGCCACCCAGGCGCCCTATTTTGGTAAATTCTTATCTGTGCTGTGTCCCGAATACATGACTAATCATATACATATACTTTTTTAAAATGACAAACTTTTTTTGAGTAAAACATACCTAATCCTCTTTAATTACAGTTGTAACATCTGTGGTCCCCATGTCTACTCCTGACGTGCTGTGACCATTACAGAATTATAAAACTAAACTAGTGTTTTAACCATATTCTGATAACACAACTGAGGAAAGATGAAATGGGAACTCAGAGAACAGACAGGAACTGGAGAACTAAGCTTGGAAAGGGCTGGAAACCACACATCTCTAAAAGATTAAGGAAAAGGAAATGCAAAAAATATTTTGGGGTACAAGAGAAATTTGAGAAAGTCATATTCATGCAACAAGGACAGGGTTAAAAGTGTTGAAGATTATTATAAATTATTATAGTAAAAGTTAATGCCTCTGTGGATAGGATGGGTATTAGAATGATCATAATATTCACGGACCTTCACACAAGTACACAGATATGAAATAGAGCAATACAAACTGCTATAAAAATGAAGAAATTGAACATGCTTCTTTCAGCAACAGCAACAAAATAATAGAATGAATAAGAGTATTTGAGTGACACAATTGAAAATCTTGATCTAATAGATGTATATGGAACCATACATCCACAAGCCCAGCATTTGCATTGTTTTTAAACATTTACAGAAATATTAATGAACAGCTTCCATGTGTTAAATCTTAAAAGAAGTCTCAGATAATTTAAAAAGAACAAGCTCACCTCTACTGGATACTTTTTCAAAATGTGAAATGTTAGTGGTTTTATTTCACCATTAAATCAAAATACACTATTTGAAATAATTCTTGAACAAGAAGAGAATCAAAATTCATACTATTTTTTAATGATGGAAATATTACATATGTGATATGATTAACTCAAGAAAATGTGTAAATTAAAAAAAAGAAAATATGTAAAGTTATCATTTGGCTGCTAACAAAAGATTTATTTTAGGAGAATCTTTTTTTATAAAATAAACTCAAGGCAAAAGAAAATACTTTTAAATAGAATAGAAAAATTTTAGTTATTGTTTCATAAAACCCAATGTTGATATTTTGGGAGAAAATAAAAGAACTGGCAAGTTTGATTGCTTACACACACATACAACTTTAGAAAACAAAAAAGAGGAAAATAAATTCAGGTAGAGTAAATAGATAAAATTGAGAGCCTATTGTAATAAATTTATGCCAATCAATTAAAATATTTAGATGAGAGGAATCATTTTCTAAAGAAAAAATAATCTATAGATCAATCCCTATAAGTAATTTATAAGGCAGACAAAAACCATTTTCTCAAATAAATACTAGTCTTTGATGCTCTTATTGGTGAGTGTTATCAAACATTTCTGGAAAGGAATATAGAGAATATTGGAACTCTTCCCACTTTAAGTTACATAGCTAGAATGGGACAACAACTAACACAAAAATAAAATTACAGTTTAAAAAAATTTCTTTCTGAAGGTGTAATCAACTGAGTCATCTTAAATAAAAAGCTCTAGGCTCTAATAAGCAGTGGTTCTGATTCCAGAGCTTTTAAGAAGCACTTCGGATTTGTGGAATGGAGTCAGCATTGGTAATTTATATGCTTCTAAAGTGGTTCTGTATGTCTCCACAGCACCCTAATTTGAATATTATGCTAATGAAAGCAAATGGGATTTATGGTGTCTTATCCACCTCTAGCTACACTAGCCAGTCATGACCCAGAACAAGGAAAATGATGGATTATAATCTGAGTCTAATTCCCAAACAAGGTGTTGTTTCCACTGTGTTGTTTGGAATAGTTTATAAAAGTATGGAAAATATTTACATTCATGTTTCTCTTTAACTTTTGAAGTAAATTACTTTTGTAAACACTTAAAATTGTTTTAAAGAGTAAATAATAATTTCATCTATCAGACGGGTCTTACTTTATGAATGGATAGTTCTCTTGAGGGCTGTCCTTCACAGAGAACAAGAAACACATTGGGGAGAATGTGTGATCCTCTGAGGTGGGACATCATAAAATCACGGGCTGTTCATCACTCATGAACTGCTAGAGTAAGACCTTGTTCTTTCCCATAAATGCTGAGACAGTCCCTGGGGAAACCTAGGATAATTTTTGCTAGAAGTGCTAGAAGGACCTGGATATGCACTAGGAAACCGCAAAACTACCCAAGTTGCCAACACAAGAAAGAAGACTAATTTTGTGTAGGCAGTAACCATAATCCTAGGTTTAGGCTATGGAGGTAATGAAGGTGAGGTAGGGTTTCTAAACTAAAGAATCCTTTTAAAAATGTTTCCTTTATCTCTTCATGTCAGACCAAAATTGTCCTTCTAGGAAAGCCTACATATGACAGTGTAAAAAGAGCAATTTAGAGATATTTACAGATACTATGTTGAACAGTTTTTTGTTGACCTGTTTTACATATAACAATCCACATAGCCTTTATGTCCTGCCATAAAATTTTCCAGTATTCCTCTTTAGCTTAGCTTTAGTATTTTTTACATGATGATTCTTATTTTCTTGATGCAGCTATGTAATTACTTCTCAGAAGCAAGAACACCAGGCCGATTTTCTTATTTCTATTGAGTTAGTGTTCATTTTGGCAGTTACTGTAATTGCATATTACTGAATTCAGGAACACAGGCCAGAAAAATAAAATGGGAACTAGTGCAGCGCTATTTTGATTCACATACCAGTTTCCCTGTAAATGATTTCACCAGCAAAACACTCTTTCTCTCCAAAGGCTTCCAAAACCCTACAAAAGGAATATGATAAAAAGCATTCTTTTTTTAACTCAAGGCAAAACAAGTGGAAGAAAACTAAAACATAAAAGGAATAAAGCACTCTATAATTATACTTTCAAAAATGTTTCATTTCCCCTAAATAGCACATATGTTTTCAATAGTATTTATTTTGAATGTTTCACGTTATTCATAGTTACTGAAGTATACTATTCTTTTTTTTTTTTAAGAGTCCTTATATTTAGGAGGTACATATCAAAATACAGATAAAATGATATGACATCTGGGACTTGCTTTAAAATAATCCAGGAACAAGGCAAGGATGTACCCTCTCACTACTCTTGTTCAACATTGTACTAGAAGACCTCGCTAGTGCCTTAAGACAAGAAAAGGAAATAAAACATTTGGGAAGAAAGAAATAGAGCTGTCTTGTTTGCGGTTGTAAATCCTATTACAGTAAGAAAAGCCCTCTTCTGTTAAGCTAGTATGAATAAATCGCAAAAAACAAACTCCTATATTAGTTATTATGATTATGTTTTTTAAATATGCAAATTTCAAGACAGTTTCTCTGAGATAACATCTTCATCTCAAAAATGATGGGAGAGAGATTTACAAAAGCAAGGGATCTAGAAATGTAAATAGTTCATACAGATAACAAAAGAAAAAGTAACATACCTGGATAGCAACAAAATTACCAGTAAGATTTTAATAGTAGCACAGGCCATTTGACTCCTTTTATCAAAGAATAAGAAGACTTAATTTATTAAAAAATATTTATTATGCTCTTACTTTGTGTTAAGTTAATGTGAAAAACTCGAACATAAAGTGGAATATTATTAATAATGAGACCATAAAGTTATAAGCTGTATGATATGAGTGAGCAGAGTCTGATTTTTCATGATCTTGTTGACATATGACAGTGTAAAAAGAGCAATTTAGAGATATTTACAGATACTATGTTGAACAGTTTTTTGTTGACCTGTTTTACATATAACAATCCACATAGCCTTTATGTCCTGCCATAAAATTTTCCAGTATTCCTCTTTAGCTTAGCTTTAGTATTTTTTACATGATGATTCTTATTTTCTTGATGCAGCTATGTAATTAGCAGAGACTGTACAGATGTAGGGCTACCCCTTAAGTATTTCAGTTTGCTAATTTCCCTGCTATAGTTATTCTTATATAGCTTTTTCATCATTACAAAAAAATAATCCAGACAATGCTTATCAAATAAAAATTATTTAAATCCTATGAATTCATATGTAAAGCACATTAATAAAAGTGGAGGAAAATCAACATTTTCCTGGTTTTTTTTTTAACTCTATCTGAACTTAAAGAAATTATTTCTTCGGTTATATTTAATTAATAAACAACAATCCGAAACATGTAATTCCACAGAAAAATTTCTATTAAGTCAAAGGAATATTGGTACATATTTTCCAATCTTATACTTCTTTGTTGGAAAACTTGTAATCCTGGCTCATTTTAGAGTTAAGGCCAATGCTAAATAGTGTTAGAACTATTCTCTAAACTGACTTGTTAGAAATAAGAAATAAAGAATAAGAAATAAGAAAATAGACATTTTATTGAAAATTGACTTGGTAAAATGTTTGGTTTATGACACTAGCTTATGTTTTTAATCAAATTTTTCTCAGGCTAATAATAAAATTATTTCATAATTCATCAGAAAATTCCTTGACAAAGAATAATTAAAGGAATGTTAGCAGAGGTTCATATTGGTGCTGGATGAGAGAGGAAAATCTGCATAGAATTAAAATGGTGCCCAAATAATCCATGAAGTAGACCATCTAGGACTATCTGATCATTATCACTTAGACCCAGGGGAAGCCTATAACATAGGTATTGCTGCACTTTGTGACGGAAAGTACAATTATGAAGAAAAAAAGTGCTCAATACCTATAATTTAAGAATCAAGTTGAAATCTGGTGCTTGATGATGAAATTTATTACATAGCCTGAATACTCTCTGTAATTCATCTGATCAGTATTTGTCTCTCAACTTGTTTTAAGGTAATAGATGCACAACTAGAGTGAAAGATAAGGAGCCAACCACACTAGAAGACTGGGGAAAAACCTTCTAGGTATGAAAGCACTGAGGTGGAAACTATTTTATCATGCTAGAAGAGGAGAATTTCACTCTGTTTCTAATAGTCTCGCAAAACAAAAAGGAGAAAGGCAAAATTAAGTATTCATTTTAACAAGTATTAATCATCCATTATGTGTCAAGATGTTTTTTAGTTTGGAATATATAAACGATGGGTTTCAAAGCAGGTCATCCCAAAATGTGCCACTCTGGCAGGTTATTTTGAGTTAAAGTTACATAAGAAATAGTCCATGCAAGGACATTCTGACCCTCCTTTTTCTCCCTGAATGTAGGAAGTAAATCTCCCATGTGAAAGGGGTCCCATGTGAAAGCTGCATGAAAAGGAAAGGAGACATCCTTGCCACTGTAGGGAGAGAGGGAATTTGGAGCTGAGAAGACTATGTAAACAAACCTTGTTTTTTACTTGTTACTTTCTCTCCAATTTACTACCCCATGCTCAAACCTCTTTGTCTTGTCAACTCTTCACAAATTTATTGTTTCCTTGTCAAAGAGTATAAAGGTTGTCTACTTTGGTCACTTCTTTGGGTCTCATATCTTTCGGACCCCCATATATATGAAATAAAATTAAATTTGTTTTCCTCCCTTCAATCACTCTTTTATTACAGGGGGTGTCTCTGCCAAGAACCTAGAAGTGTAGAGGGAAATTAATTTTTTCCTTCCCTACATCAGCAAGCTTGTGATATTTTTCCAGCTGAAGTGTGCATCTTATAGAAGGGAACAGTCACTGTGTGTATTACTATAATAAAAGTCAATAGACTTCCAACTAAAAGTGCAAACAAGCAACAATGCAGCACATGCTAGGGAAAGTTAAATTTTGACATTCATTCTAAGGAATGATATGGGGTAAAAATTTGAAAGATAAGGTGGCATGTTGGGAGTTATAAAAGTAGTAGAGAAAGGCCTGAGAGGCAGCATGTACAAAGGTGAGGTGGGAAGGCATCACTTGGTGGAACAAAATCACCATAGATTGGCTGTAGAGTGTGCATGGTTAGGAAGAGAGAGTTACTTGACACCCATTCAATATTTGGATACAGACACAATAAGACAAATATTCATCCTTTTATATACAATGTTATGGTGTGGTTGATTATGCATAAGAATAGCATTTATTTATATATATGCAACTTGGGGTAGTTACTGATAGAAGTTTCAAATATCAAGGATCGATCATTGTTTTCACATTTTTTGCTTTTCATTTGCTATCTATGGAACTCATTTTTCTTCTTCCAGCTCAACTAATACTTTAATTTCCTTTTGATTCTATTTACATTTATGCCCTATACACACAATGACAAAAATATATAATCATTATAAAATATTACTAAGTAGGTGATGTTTGGTCTTTTAATCTTCTTCTTTGTCTTTTTTTTCTTTATTTACTGTCCTTACAATATGGCAGGGAATGATAAATCAGTACCTTTCAGAATAGTAATAGATATTATTGCTTCTGGGTAACTACACTTTGATGCAGATGTTAAGTCTAATCTAATCTGAATTCTCTGTGGATATTAGTAATTAACACACTAACACACTGTTACATGGGTTATGTTAATTTTTTATATTGAAAAAATCATTTTTCATAATGATAAGGTTAAATTTTATTTTTCTCAAAATAGGAATAGTAGGCATAATTTGAGAATAAATTTTGAGTATATAGATTCTAAGAGAAGACAGTTTAGAACAGAGTAACTCAACTAGAATCATCAATTATGTCAATACACTGAGACATTTTCTGCAAAAGTGCACTAAAATTCATTGACTCTGCCCCACATGCTGCAGTGCCCTACTCATACGCATAGGACTTGTCTGTGTACTCCATTGATTTTATATTGCTAGTAGCAGCATCTCTGTCTTACTCCCCAGTGCTACGTTTAGAACCTTCTATTCTTTCTCAAACCATACAACGTTGCATCTGATGTCATCAGAGTAAACCCATCCAATGTCTCTCCATATTGCAGACATTTTCAGACACACAGTTGGCCTCCTCATTCTATGAGGATAAAAACCTTGATTAAATGTCTAATTCTCAAAATTTCTGCTTTGATAATTCTTGATGATTTCAGTATCCACGTAGATGAAAATTTCAAAACTCAGATCTTTCAATTCCTTCTTTATTCCACCCTAGCTACTCACTCCCATGATTATACCTTAGATATCACAGCATTAGTGACAAGTTACACCTTGTCACTACACTTAAATTACACTCTTAAATTAAAATTTAAGAGCCTCACTCTTCAATTAGCACCTCCTTTTCCCTTTGTAATATCCCTTTTCCAGTTTCCCTTTCTAATATCCTAATCTCAGTAGTCCTTTGGTTCTCCAAGAGCCTAAAATCATTACTACTACTAAATTTACATTGTTTATTACTGTCACATCATAAATTTGTTTTTCTTATACTTAGCTTTGATTCCATTTTCCATTATTTTGACCATACCTTTGCACACACTTATGTCAGTTCAGATCCTCCAAGAAGCAGATGACAAGAGATTAGATGTTCAGAAGATTTTTGGTAAAAGTCCTTTGAAGGGTGAAGCCATGGGGGAGCAGGAGTAGACAAGAAGACCGCTTACATTATGGTGCAGATCTGACATCTGAGAGGAAAGGGAAGAACAGATTGGATAGGAAGAGTCTCAGATGGCTTCTTCACCTAAGAAATTCTCGATCAATGCAATGGGGAAGTCTCCATGCAAAAGCAGCTCATAAAGTGAACCTGTGTCAACCAGGAATAGTCCAGTTATGGTATACCCACCATGCTCAGTCATTGACTGAAGGCAGCCAGGAGAAGCATCACTTGGTATATACACAGGGTTGTGGATCCAAAGTATGGCAGCTAGAGGCTATCAATCAATATTCCATGCAGAAAATTTTCTTTAAGGGAGATCTGATCATAGAAATCCATGGCTGCCAAATACTAGTAACTTTCTCAACTCTGTTTACTTTGTTACACTATGTTGGCAAAATCCCAACCCTGGCTAAATCCAATTTGCTACTTATGCTGTAGTTGACATATATGTATGTCATATCTGTTGCCTTTGGCACAGTTCCCACCTGTAAAGATACTTGTCTTCAAGGACAACATTCGTTGCAGATTTTTTTTCTCATTTCTGAATTTTTAACACTTCAATGTTACACCACTTGCTTTTTTCTATCTACTCATAACCTCTTAGTGATCTCATCCACTTTCAATATATCAAATGCCAGATATAGACAGATAACCTCCAAATTTACATCTTAGGTTCTGCCTTTTCTCTTTGACTATCAAATCAGAAATCCCCTTGATATTTCCAATAAAATATATAATAAGTATTTCCAGTACTCACTGCTCCAGGTTATTCATTTTTTTTAAGATTTCATTTATTTATTTGACAGAGAGAGAGATAGCGAGAGCAGGAACACAAGCAGGGGGAGTGGGAGAAGGAGAAGCAAGCTTCCCACTGAGCAGGGGCTGGATCCCAGAACCCGATCATGACCTGAGCCAAAGGCAGATGCTTAGCAGTTGAGCCACCCGGGCACCCCACTGCTCCAGGTTAAATCATCAGTAAGTACTTTTTTTTTTCCCCAATCATGTGCATTTCTTTAATTTTCCCTTTGCCATTCCTCCCTCTAACCTGGATTATTTCATAGGACTTGTGTCTAATCTTCCTGTTTCTAGTCTTCTTTCTTTCTAGGTTAGATTTTACTTTGATATCATAATCAACTTTTTAAATTGAAAAACTCATTACCTGATTTTTCACTCTATTGCCCTTAAATGATTCTGCTTTATTTTTCTTTTGATAAAACACAAGATTTCAATAAGCCCACGAAGTCAAAACTAATAAGCAATATAAAAGCTGATAAGTACTACATACATATTTTTGAATGTTATAAATTTGATTATGACATTTTCAGCAACATATGTCTAACCAATAAAGAAGCTAGCTCCTATAAATTGTTTCATAATTATCAATTCCATTGTTAAAAGATCTAAGCACATGTCTTTACTAAGAAACTCAGTGCCAGTGCATGTAAAGTTCTATTTCAATTAATTAGAGGTGTTCTACTCTACTCATATATCCCTAACTCTTCTGTCGACAGACAGAAACATTTTTTTAAACAGCTTTAAGTTAGAATTGGCATATAATAAACTTCAATATTCGAAGTGTACTATTTGATAAGGTTTGAGCTGTTTACATCTGTTGAAAGCTTCTGTACAATCAAGCTAGTGAACATACCATCACCTGTAAAGTTTCCTCATGCCTCTTTGAAATTTATTTCTCCCCCTCCTAGGCCTCTTCTCACCCCAGACAACTATGTATTGGGTTTCTAGGAGTAGTTTGCAATTTTTAGAGATTTATAAGATGGAATTATAAAAACATGTACTCTCTTTTTCTTTCTGGGTGAAATATCAGTTAGGTCTCTAATTTCCTCCTGGGTACTTCTTTAAAATCATCACACACATTTTGATATGCTGTATTTTCATTTTCATTCAGTTCAAAATAATTTCTTATTCACTATTTTATTCTCTGATACATGTCATTTTTAGGATAGTGCCATTTAGTTTTACAACATTTGAAGGACTTTTGTTGTTGTTGTTTGTTTGTTTGAGAGAGTGTGTGAGGTGGGGGTGTAGGGGGAAGGGGCAGAGAGAGAGCTGGCTCCATGCCCAGCACAGAGCTCAATGTGGGGCTCAATCTCACAACTCTGAGGCCATGACCTGAGCCAAAATCAAGAGTCAGATGCTTAACCAACTGAGCCCAGGCACCCTGAAGTTTTTTCTATATGTTTTTCTGCTGTTGATCTCTACTTAAATTATGGTGTACTCAGAGGTCATATGTCACATGACCTAAATATTTTTGTATTTATTGAGACTTCTTCTATACCTCAGAATATAGTATATCTTGGTAGATGTTTTGGGCATATTTGAAAATGATATATATTCCACCATTGTTTGTTGGAGTCATTGTTTTAAAAATATAAATTAGATCTAGCTGTTTGGTAGTGGAGTTTAGATTTTTTTATATCCCTGTTGATTTTATGCCTACTTATTCTATCAGTTATTGAGAGAAGAGTACTGGCATGTTTGATTATAACTGTGAATTGTTTATAGTTGTCAATTTGCCTATTTCTCCTTGCAGAACTTTTGCTTCATGGATATTGAAACTCTGTTATTAGGTTCATGTTCGTGCATGTTCAGGACTGTTAAGTCCTCTTGAAGAACTAACCCTTTTATCATTATGAAATGATCTATTATTTATCCCTGATAATATTCTTTGTCCTGAAATTGACTTTGATATTTTTATATAAACTCCAGCTTTCTTTGACTACTATTACCACAGTATATATTTTCCCATCATTTAAATTTTAACCTAAGGATATCTTTATATGTAAAATGTTTTTTTCTAAAAGCAGTATATAGTTGGATATTGCTTTTCATCCAATCTGACAATCTCTGCCTTTTAGTTGGTGGGTTTCAGCCATTACATTTTATATTAGTAATATGATTTTGTTTAATCTGTCATCTTGCTATTTCTCCCAACAGATCTTTGTTCCCATTTTCCACTTTTTTACCTCTTAGTATTATGCTGGCAACTCAACAAAGACCATGTGTAGTTCTCTAAAATATTCCCCAGTTCAGCTTTCTCCTTCCTATCCTGCAAATGCTATTTGCCATGATATCAGCTCCATATCCCCAAGGTAAGGAATCTGTTGACTTCTGCCCTAGTTTACCCTTTCTGTGCTGCAGCCTGGAAATTCTCTCAAGATAACAAGCAGGGGTAATTGTAGTGCTCACCTCATTTGTTTCCCACTTTTGCTTGATATCCAATGTCTTGAAAATTATTGGTTCATATATTCTTTTTTTTTCTTGTTTTTCTTGGTTCATTCAGATGGGAAGTTGAATCTGTTCTCTGTTAGTCCATGTGGCTGGAAGTAGAAGCCAACCAGATAATTTTATAATTTAGCATAACCCTTATATATTCCTCTCTACCCTTTTCAGTCCATGTCCAGGCACTGTTTCCCCCCGAGCCCTCCAAAATTAGCTTTGGATGGAGTAGAGAACATAGAAAAAAAATTAAAAAAATTAAGTAATAGGTGGTATTACCTACCTGCTGAACTAAAATTAAAATAAGACAATAATTTGGTTTACTGATCCATTTTCAAACACTGATTTGATCTCCATTCTGTATCAGCCTTGTGCCCTAATATCAACAGGTGTCTCTGGCTTTAGATTTGGTCAATACTTTCAACTCTGATTTTATTTTTGAGAAGAATAAGTATATCTATTGCTTGGTGTTATGATCCTGACCTTTAGAATTTGAATCCTGGCTCGAGAGGTTGGGCAAGGTATTTAATCTTTCTACCCTCTCTTTCCTCGAGAGTAAAACATTGATATAAATTGCACCTGCTTCCTGAGGTTGCTGTGAAGTTAGGTGAGTAAAAAACAACATAGAAAATAGAAAATAAGTTAGTGTTACTCTTACAAAAAAAAATTAAAAATGATTTTAATGATATGTAGTGAAAATATATTCTTTTTTATCATGTTTCAGATATGTTTACTTTCTAAAACTTTGGAAGAATAAGCACACTAAACAAATTATCTATTCAGTCTAGAGTTCCATCTATGCTCGCAGCACCAGGACTCAATTTTGAAAGAGCCATCCATAATAATTGCTCTGTATGAGGTAATGACCTTCATGACAGCCAACCTCAGTTCACTACCTTCAAAAGGGTGTTTTGGGCCAATTTTCCTCAGTTCCGGTGACTGTAGGGAGCTGATCACAGCAGGTTTGCAAATAAGAAACAAGATTTCTCTCTTCTTGGTCCATTACATATAAAATTGAGATGTTAAAATGCTTTTGGAATCACTTGGATTAGCCCAAATGATGATGGCTTGAAGTTTTCTTGGAGTTTTTCATACATCATCTGCTCCAAAATGAAATAATTCTTAATGTAGTCCTCACTCAAGGCACAAACAAATATGTTACTAATGAGCATTTTCTTTAATGGAGTGGGTCTTATTGTAGCAAAAAAGCTCTCATTATTCCTTGGCAAATCTACCTTAATACATGCTTTTGTGGATTCATAGAGAATAATAATGATTTAAGCTATGCAGAAACACATGCAGTCAGATTTCTCAACACAAACAGAACAACGAAAATTCAGCATATCAGTGGACCTTCAACTGTGAGTAAATACTCAATTGATGTGTATAATTACACAAATAATCTCTAATAAAAGTAATGAGGAGCACTACTTGAGGTTGAAAATGTTAACTAAAGTTTTATTGTTGCATTTTTAGTGAAGATCAATCAGAAATCTTTGATTATCAAATCAAAATAGTGAGTAATAAGTATCATAGGGAGTGGAGAAATCTAATAATCTGTTGCAAACAGATTATCAGTAGTTTTTATTCTAAAGGAAACTTTCTAAAAATACCTAAAACATGTGGAAAGACAAAAAGAGAGAAAAAAAGACGAGTATGGATTCTACCTAATGCTTGTATTTGATGTATGTATGTAGATGGTTGATAGATGAATGATGATAAATAGAAGAAAGAAAGAGAGGGAGAGAGAAGCTGGTGTACATGCATGTATGTGTGTGTGTGTTCATTTTAAGTTAATAGATACATATTTTCAGTAATTTCCAAACAGAAGCAAAGCTGAGGATATATTTAATGATTCCCTTCCCTCCTTTTCTTTTGCACTAATTAAGAAAGAATGATGGTTTCAGGTGTTCTAGTCAGATTGGAGTCATTTCGTGATTGAAAAAAAGGTGCTGAAAAGGAACAAGCACAGGAAAGAATCACTTCCATGTGGAATAAGCATCTGGTTATTTGTGTTAAATCTTGAATTTTAAGATCTCTTAGAATGTGTTAAAATGATTTTAGGACTTATCAAAACGAAAAGCATTTTGTGATGAGGAAAGGGAGGGAATAATTTTTTTTTATTGTTGTTCCTTAGTTATTAAGTGTTGCCGTTTTATCAGTGATTTATATCAGAAAATGATGACTTTTGACAAAAACTTCTTAAATTTCAAGAGAAAGATTTACTTGGCATTTATAAATCATATAATTACAATCAGTTTTAAGAACTAGGGTTCACTATTTTTATGTCAGTTAGGCTACAAAAATCAGTCTTAAATAAAAATAACACACTATACCAGGTACATGGGGCTAGTCTGGGGCACCAGATTGCCACCCCTTCAATGGAATGCAAACTGGGGTGGCATGGACATTTATGATGTACTATGCACTTTGTAAAATCTTATTGAATGAATAAAAATAATATCTCTATGGGTCAGGATTTCGCATCAGAATAGAACACCCCTGTCTTATTTGTGTACTGAAAATCAAATGAAAGCCAAATATTAAGAGTGAAATATTCAAAGTTCTCATCCTTTTTTAATTATGAAAACCTTATTAAAGCCCAATCCAAGGAGATCTGCCTGGCATGGACAACCAGAGAGAAGGTCTCTGCATGCTATGGGAAATAACTGATGCTTAAAATAACTGTCTCTTTGAGTAAAATTAGGACAAACAAAATTGGGCCTGTAAACTTTTCTCTATGTGACCTGCTAATTCATCAATCCTGTTCCCATGGTCGATTCCATTTTCCTTGGTAACCCAAGGTTGTAAGAGAGAGAGCCTCTGAATAGCTGGGCCCGCCAGTAAGAATAAAATCTGTTGGCCAGGCATTACACAGACAAAAAAATCTTTTAAATTTTAATAGATTCTCTGAAGAACTTTGGATCTTTTGACAAACTACCACTAGATCTGAGAATATAGATCTACTGTCCGGTGATCAGACTGTAATAAGGTGTTTGATGCCCGCCCTCCCTTCAAATATATTAAATTAGGAAATAAGATTTCAGTGTTTCAATTTATGCTTTTCTTTTAAAAGTTTATTTATTTAGTTGAGAGAGAGAGAGAGCTCCTGTGAGCACGGGGGTGGTGGTGGGCCTCCAGAGGGAGAGAGAAACTTAAGCAGACTCCACACTGAGCTTGGTGCCCAGTGAGGGGATCATTACACAACCCTGAGATCACAACTTGAGCAGAAATCAAGAGTTGGAGGCTTAACGGATTGTGCCACCCTGCACCCCAGTTTTTGCCTTTAATAACAAGGTTAATAATTTTCATCCTTATATTCTTCCATCAAGGTAGTGTTTGATGTTTTGGCATTTTAAAGCACACATCTTAACAGCATGGTGTTTGGCATAGTATGTCAAACATGCATTACTTCAGCCTAAAAGCTCCACATAAACCTATCTCAAGGTGTTCTACGTTCCATGTTTGCACAATAACAAGGGTCTATAAAAATAGCATACTGGATGGGACCCGGAGCCTGCCAGGAATGCAGACAAGTATGCAGTGTTTAGGAGCACTGTACGTGCATCAGACAAATGATTTACATCTCCACACTTAACCTTTACAACAATGTTCACGGAATGCTCAGGCCAAGATCTCATACTTACTGTTCTCAAATAAAAACAAAACAGTAAAATTAAAAGTTTGCTCTTATTATAAATATTTGTAAATTCACTTGGTGGCAAATCATGCTTTGAACTGCAACGCTAGTCTTTTTTCATCCAACCAAGTGAAAATACCCACTTGCTCTCCTGCAGAAATATTAGTAGGTTTGTTTATGAGGTATAACATAGTCTGCAGTTGGTGTTTTGTATTACTTATCAAAAATTTTTAAAAATACATTAAAAAATACATTTGGTCTCAAGGGTTTGGGATCATGGAATGGTGAGAATACCTGCAATTCTCCCGCGTCACTATCATTACGGTACCTTTAGTGAGAGAGTATGATTATAGGCCAACATATTAGTGGCTCATTCTACTTAAAAATGTGGTAGAAACAATAATTATCATCAGCGGAAGCAGTAACAGCAGTAACAGCAGCAATTCTCACTTCAGTGCAAATACATGAGTTGGGATGTTTGGAATTGTCTCTTGATGAATCAGAGAGTAATTCACTTCTTTTTAATTGTATATTTATGACAATATTTTTTTTTTAAGAAAACTGGTTATGTGTTCCTCTTCTGTTTCTCTCCTTTCCTGCTGAAGAGAACTAAATTTGCCCAACACATGCTAAGGAGTCTGAGATAGCACAGAAAAGTCTAGCAGGTATCCGAGTCAAGTTTAGTTGGCTTTTCCTGGAGCAGATGCTCTAAATTACATAACCAATCTTGGTTTTTCATTTAGGGAAACCCAGTTTTGAGGATGCTTAGAGTAAAATTTCTGTCCAAATATAGCATCTTTTGGCATATTTGGGGGAATAAAATGTAATAGGTCTTCACTTTATTCCCCCTAATACTTGTCCCCTTTTAAATCATTTCCCAAATTTATGGGAAATTTATGTATTTTTGTCATGTTAATAGTATGGGATTTTGCAAGCTATCTTAATGGTTTTTTTTTTTTTTTTTTTGGAGCCAAAGTAGGATGTGTTAAAAATAGTTCATATGTAATTTGTGTCATGTTTTTTTTTCACTTAGCATTATAACAAAAATCTCTTGTGTTATGGAAAAGGTTCATAAACATTGTCTTACTTCAGTGACTTCACAAGGTTACATTTCTCCATGATTCACATAATCATTTAGTATTTTAGTTCATTTAGCCTATTTCCAACTGACTGTTATTAAAGATAATTATGTGATTAACATCATTGTGAGTGAAGTGTAGGATACATTTTGTATTAGGTGCATCGGGATTTAGCAAAATAGAGGAGAGGGTGTTGAAACAGGGAAAGAAGAGAGTTTAATAATAGACCAATGTGCATATTTTCAAAATTAATGTATACTCTGAAGACATAAGACATTAGATTAAAGTATACAAAATCTCTGGGGGCACATTACTGTCTAGATACAGTGGGTCTAAGGGAATGGTCCCAACATGCTCAGGTATGAAGCTAGTCCAGATAGAAACAATTTCACCCTTTCACTGAGAGAGTTGTTGAATTAAAACATGCTTGTAATTATTTATTTTTAAAGGACTTGTAAACATCTGACTTTAAATATAACTGTGTTAGGCAAATTCAATCTGTGTCTTTGTATCTGTGGTCAAGAAATAAGCCCATTTCAAAATTTTAGATCAGTCGTTATTTTACATGTTATTTATTTGATTTCCAAGAATTCCAGAAATCATGAATGCTTGTAAAATATTTCGAATACTGGAGTAGTATAAAATAATCAAGTAAATAAAACATAATACTATCTCTCAGTACTACATTTTTCTGAGAAATTTATGTTCCTACCTAATGAAATTAGTTCCTATGTTCTTTCCTCTCCTTAGACTTGAAATAATTCAAACTTCTGCTTCTACCCTGAGATTTGCCTCACAATTCACTAAGAAAATTAATGCAAGCAAGATTCTTAAAATGCTTTATATTTGCAATACTACACTACCTGCACCTCTAATCATATTACCTGCCTTCGATTTTCTTAGAAGGAAAACTATATTTCCTGCTCCCATCAAAGGCTTGTCCAAATCCTCAAATTTTTCTCTAATTCCCATATCCCCCAGGCTTCTTAAAGAATTCATTCCGGAAATGATCTTCACCTAGAATCCTTCATTTCTCCTAATGCACTAGATCATTTCCATTAGCATAAGGACAAAAAGAATATCCGTTCTTAAATAAAAAAAAAAACAAAAGAAGGTAGATAAAAAAATCCTTGATTCCACCTCTGCTCCTATTTATCACCCTATTTTTCTTTCTCTTTCACAGTTAACATTTTAGAAATTATGTTCTGTATAAATGACCTTTAACTTCCTCCCCACCACATGTGTAGTCCGTTCACTCCTACTGCACTTCCATCTCTACGTTCCACTGGAACTGCTCTGGTTTAGTCAAAGCAGAGGTCACATTAAATGTTTTCTGATCCCAGTATTTAACACAGTTCCCTTCTTGAAACACAAACTTCCCTTGGTTCCAGAGACAGAATACTTTTCTTATTTGCCATCAGGACTCATTTTGTTGGCTCCTTCTTCTTTCCCTTACTTTTCATGTAATAATTCACAGAGCTTGATTCTGGCTCCCCTCTACTTTGTTCTTAATATGTTATTGTTTGGTGATCTCCTCTAGCTTCTTAAACATTATATACCATCCATGTGATGAAAACTCCTAAATTCATATCTACAGGACACCCTGTATCCTGAGTTCCAGGCATCATGTATGTATATGACATCAGTATCTTAAATTTAATTTGTCCCCCAGACCTATTATTAGAAACTTAGTAAGTCTTGTATTTTTCTGTATCCTGTCTCCCCTCAAGGAGTTCCTCCTCAATCACGTCCATTTTAATGAATGTTATCATCCTTCGCTGTAACTAAATCCCTGAGCCTCAGAAGCATCCTTAATTATTTTCATTTTCTTAATACCCACATCTATTGCATTAGGAAGTCCTATCACTTTCTCTCCAAAATAAAACTGGATTTTGCCATATTCTGTCCATTTCCAGTGGCAGTATTCTAGTCCAAGTAATAATTGCCTCTACTTTCCTAGCTGGACTCCATGCTTCACATGTGTCCCTATAGTATGTTTCCCTTTTAATAGACAATGCAATAATCCAAAAGTATCCAAATTCAAATTAGATCATAAAATTCTCATGCTTAAAAATCCTCAATGACTTCTCATTGCACGTGAAGAAAAATAGACACACTTTTCCATAGTCATCAAGACACCACCTTTATTTAGCCTCTTTCTCAAATATATGCCTACATTCTTTTGTTCTCTTTCTCCAAATCCTCACACCTCTGTGTCTCTTCTCATTTAGGATTCAACTCAGAGTTCACCTGGGCATGGCCAGGACTGTCACAGAAAGTTTTAGTAAGGCTAACAGTGAAACAAGAAACAAAGTTAGATGTATATAACTATGGTTAGCCATACTTTTTTTTTTTCTCTTGCTCATCAGAGGGACTTTAAATAATTTGTCCTAAAACAACATGAAAGACAAGAAAGTCCATAGGCATAGGCATCTCTGATTTGGCAGAATCTTTCTCCACATTAGTTCCTGCAACACTGAATTTCTGGTCTGCCTCTGTTAGTGAAAGTAAGCTCAACTGAATTCAGATTATTGTTTTCTCTAACCCCCAAACTGACATTAGTGTTTAGAGACCTAGCCTAGCCCACCCTATCTGGAATGAGGTCTAGGAGTGGGAAGAATACAGTGCCTAGCCATCTGAACCCCCGCTTACATTCTCTGCCCACCAACTTCCTAATCTTTCACGTCAGTTTCATTTCCTTGATGACACTTATCACCATCTGAACATGGATTATGTATCCATTTACTCATTTATCATCTCTCTCTCTCATTCACACAAAAGTTAAGTTCTGTTAAAACAGAGATTCTTACGTCTTGTTCCTTTAGTATTCCTAGTTTGTAGACTACAGTAACTCACACAAAGTAGGTGTTCACTAAGGATGTTTTACTGAAGGAATAAATATAGCTAAATTCATATTGCCTTCCAGAAGGCTTTCACTTAATTGTTATTCTTGGTTAACATATAAAAAAAGATAAAATATTTAATGCGGTATAATGTGATAATTACTTATGCATCTTCTTTCCATTTTCTCTAGCATGTTTACAATTTTATTCACCTGCATTCATTATACTGATTAATGTACTTGTAGTAAAATAGGTCTCTATGGATGAATAAATTTCATACCAGTTATCATAATTAAGAACTATAATTGGATCATAAAAATTATCATTTATGTGGAGATATATATTTGGAGAACATACCCTTAAACCAAAGTAATAAGATGAAGATCAGAGAAGTAAATAAATGAAATAAATGTGTCTTTTGCATATAACATGTATTATTTGCATAGAACAATGCCATGCCATTGGTGTAATTAAAAATTCAGAAAAAGCATCTTTGATTATAACTCAGGAATTAGGCACATATCCATATTTTAATCTATTAATCAATGAAAATGGAGAAACATTTTTAAAACATTTATTAGGGAACTTTAATCAAAGCCACAGAGATTTTTACCTGTTTGTGGCAGTGCCAGAGAAAAAGAAAGTAACAATTTAAGCCATTCTAATTAAACACCTTGGAGGTACATATATTATTTCACTTTTTTTCTTTCTTTTTCTTTTATTTTTCTTTCTTTCTTTTTTTTTTTAAATTGGAAGACTAACTGATCTCAAGGCAACACATCTGGTAAGCGACAGAATCAGAATATGACTTCAGGTTCATCCTGTTGTTTCCCTGCTGCTTCCCACACATGGCCTATGGTGTTATATTCAATGACCAGGACATTTCACCTATATTTCAATATTGCATCCAGAGTTATAAGATAACAAACTGCTTTGAGGTAAAATTTAAGTAGAACTTATAAATATTTTCCTAATGTTAAATTTGATTTATCTTTTTAAAGCTTGGTTCATATTTTGCTATTTCCTTTTTTAGAAAAATGATATTTAGGATTTATTTCAGATCTTTAGAAGATGTTTTACAAAATAGTTTGTGAAGAAGGAACATGCTGTATCAGCAGGCATGATAGCATAGAAAATATTTTTAAATTTGTAAATAAATTACTATTACATCCTGATCAGTTACTCCCCAGTAGTTTGGCACCACGAGCAACATATAGTTTTATAGGAATAATAACTTACAACTTAATGTGACATTCAATACCACATTCTGGAATAGATTAATGGTTACAGTCAGTCAGGTATTCATTGGGAAACCATTTCTGGTACAGTTCACTCATATTGAACGTAGAAGTTTGTTTTTAAATTTTAATTTAATTTAATTTTATTTTATTTTGACAGAGTGCGCATGCATGAGTGGGGAGGGCAGGGGAGAGGGAGAGAGGAGAGAGAATCTTAAGCAGGCTCCACGCTGGGTTGCAATCTCATGCAGGGCTCCAATCTCATGACCCTGAGATCATGACCTGAGTGGAAACCGAGAATTGGACACTCAACCAACTGAGCCACCAAGATAGCCCTGAACCATAGAAGTTTCTAATTAACTATCTGTGAAACATAAACTTGTGATAATTCTCATTTTCTGGGACACAAAACAATTTAAAAGGCTAGAAAAATTTAAGTTTTTTTTCATTAAATTGGAACTTCATACAAATATTTTCTGGAAACTTAAGATGTATTAGTTCTCAAAACCACCTACCTAGATTGCATTCATTTAAAAAATATGTCATTGAAATTTAATGTACAGAAAAGTGTATGAATCATGGATGTATAGTTAAACAAATTCTTACACAATAAACATAACCATGTAACCAGCACTAGGTCAAGACATAGAATCTTTCCAGAACTTCAGAAGCAGCTTTCATGCCCCCTTCAAATCATGAGATTCCCACTTATGTCCAAAAGTAAAGACTGCTCTGAATTTTAACCCCCTATAGTATCCCTGTCTTTGAAATTTATGTAAATCAAATATTAAAATATGTATTCTTGGGGCACCTGGGTGGCTCAGTCATCGAGCGTCTGCCTTCAGCTCAGGTCATGATCCCAGGGTCCTGAGATCGAGCCCCGCATCAGGCTCCCTGCTCCGTGGGAAGCCTGCTTCTCCCTCTCCCACTCCCCCTGCTTGTGTTCCCTCTCTCGCTGTGTCTCTCTCTGTCAAATAAATAAATAAAATCTTAAAAAAAATATGTATTCTTCTGTGCCTAACTTTTGTTCCAAATTATGTGTTTGAAATCTATCCTTGTTCCTGTGCATAACTATAATATTTTGTTTTATTAATATAATCCTATTTGTTTATTTACATTAGTGTTGATAGACATTTAGGTTGTTTGCTACTTTGGGCTATTAAAAATAATATGAAATAATATTATAAACAACATGAAAATAGTATATATTGTACATATAATTTGTTGCTCATATGTACATTTCTCTTCTGCATGAATCTATGAGTGGATTGCTAGATCGTAGCAGCTGTGTATGTTTAAATTAATTAGATAATTTCATAGTTTTCTAAAGTGGTTGCATAAATTTACACTTTCACTAGCAATAGTAAGGAAACGGGTTCCACATCTCAGGAATATTTTTTATTGCTCTTTTAAATTTAGATGTTCTGGTGAATTTATGGTATTATCTCACTAAGGTATTAATTTGCATTTCCCTGATGGCTGACTAATAAATTTTACATTTTCATATGTTTATTGGGCATTTGGATACCTTGTTTTAGAAATCTGTATTTGATTTTCATGTTCATTCTTTTTTATCAAGGTAGCTGTCTTTTTCTTACTGTTTTAGAGAGAATAGTACTTTCTGTTGTCCAAATGAAAGTCTTTTGCCAGTTAAATTTGCTGCAAATACCTCCTTCCATTTTTTGGCTTGCATTTTCAGCCTTTAATATTTTGTTTGATAAACATAAATTCTTAATTTTAAAACAGTAATCAATAATGTAATAATTTTAATAATAAAAATTAGCTTAATGCTAATTTGATTGTATCCTTTTAAAGAAGTCTATCTTTACCCCAAGGTCATGAAAATATTCCCTTACATTGTCTTATGGAAGGTTTGTTATTAAACTTCTACAGCTTGATCTATATATATTTCCCTGGGATGGGTATTTGTATATGGGGTGAGATAGAGGTTACATGTGTACTTTTCCGTATGTGTATTAACCTCAGTGTTAATCCAGAATTGCAAATTAAATAATTCTTTTTTTAAAATATTTATTTATTTATTTTAGAGAGAGAGAGAGCACGAGAGGGAGGGGTAGAGGGAGAGGGAGAGAGAATCCCAAGTAGACTCAGTGCTAAGCCCGATGCAGGGCTCCATCTCATGACTCGAGATCAGGACCCAAAACCAAGAGTTGGACACTCAACAACTGTGCCAGGCAGGCACCTAGCAAATTAAATAATATTTTACCAGATTAGTGATATAAAATTATATAAAATACTGATGATGATGTAAAAATTGGAGTAATCCATATATTTCTTGGCTGGGTTATAAATTTATGTACTATTAGAATGAAAAATTTTATTAAAAGTCTTTTAAAATGCTCTGACCCTTTGACTCAATTCTATCCTAAGAAAATATTTTAAAATATTATTGCAATTTAAGAGTTCGCTATTTAGTGGCTGTTTCTGGATTATAGAATTATAGATGATCATGAATTGCTGTATTTGCTGAACAACCATACTTGCAAATATTTTTATTTTCATGCAAATTAAATCTAAACTAATAAAACAAAAATTATATTGAAACATCAAAGATTTAATTCAATGATATTCTAAATCGTCACTGTCCTAGAAAATGACCCTAAGAATAAGTAAAATGTAATTACATTTTAAAAATGTTTATTATGACTAAAAAGAATGATTAAATATTATTCTTGTGACAAGTGTTTTTTTTTGGGGGGGTCCTATTTTGTTAGTTTACTATACTACTTTTTTTAAAAAAATTATTATATTTAAATTCAGTTAATTAACATATAGTGTATCATTAATTTCAGAGGTAAAGTTCAGTTATTCATCTGTTGTATATAACACCCAGTGCTCATTACATCACGTGTCCTCCTTTACTATACTACTTTTATTTTCACTTTAGGTTTTATTTATTTATTTGACAGAGCAAGAGAGCACAAACAGGGGGAGCAGCAGAGGGAGAGGGAGAAGCAGACTCCCCAAGGAGCAGGGAGCCAGATGCAGGGCTCAATCCCAGGACGCTGGGATCATGACCTGAGGCTAAGGCAGACAATTGACCAACTGAGCCACCCTGGCGCCCCTATTTCAAGGTTTTAAAAGAGACTAAAATGCTAGGTCTCAGACCAATATTGAAAGATATGCCAAAATACAAATGCAGTGTGTTCTCCTGAGGGAGACTCACCAGTCTCTACGTAATATATCTGTGTAAGCAGAGGATGTGGTGCAGTGAAAGAAAGTGAGTGTAAGCTAGTGTAGGAAGTACAAGGGGCTTTCTGTATTGGGACTCCTCAGCATTCTTATTTGTGCCAGTCTCTGGCTGGAACCTCCAAGATTTGTGCAAGGAATCCTGGCTTTCAGAGAGCGCCCAGAAAAAGCTTTCAGTAGCCCTTTCAATAATCAAGCCAGGCTTTTCAAACTGCTAGCAAACCATAAAAAAACACACACACAACCACCGCCCCCCTCCAAAAAACCTTGGTGGACAGACACTATGGTAGGTAACAAACCTAAAGTAGCACATACATTCCACTGCCCTTATTTTGTCCAAGACTTAAAAACCAGCTATCCTGATGTCCCCAGAGACAAAAAGCATTTCTATTCCAACTGCAAATCAATTATATCTCCAAATATCAAAATACAGTGTTGATAAACTGCTTTTCAAAATTTAAATGCATGTTAATAATTATATTATTATGGTTGCATGCCAAATAGGCAGATAGTGAGATTCCTCAGTACTTCACACAACGTGGAGTATCCAGCAGTAAAAGTTCTTGAGGAAAGCACAATGTTCTTTTTGTACAATGGCATATGAGCTTAGACTTGTTCTTCTTGACCTCTTCTACTTAGGTCAATGCCTGGTCCTCCACCAGAATCAATCACCTTCTCGTTAGCTGTCCTATATGCTTTATTCTCTTATTTACAGAATATGAACTGGATTTCCCAGCAGAAAAATTTACTATATTTACTTTGCAACTTTCAGACAATTCTTACAGTATCTTATTTTGAACCTGCCTGAAGGTAGAAAGGGTTCCAAGAGGAAGGTAAAACTTGCCTGGAAAGCTTGCCTATGAAAACTTGCCTAGAAAGCTTCAATCACACAGTAGAAAAATATTACCTGAAAATAGTATTTTAAATATTAGAAGTATTTTGGAATAATATATTTTTACAATACATTCAGAGCATGTTCTTTCTTGTATTCTGCTCCTGTTGACGTGTTGATTAAGCTTCCTGTTCATAAACCAGTTGAGTGAAAATGAAGAGTGAATTTGGTTATCTCGATCTTTGCTGCTGGAACTAACAGAGTGGTATTTCTCTATGCTTTGCATTTGATGTTGGGTAATTTCAAAAAATTATCAAAGTTTTGTGTGTGTATACATGAGTACGTGTGTGTGTGTGTGTGTATATTGATATATATATATCTTCATTATGAGCTTAAGACTTTCAAAAGACCCAGAGATTTACCCAAGAATACTCATGAAAAATTAATTTTCTTTATATTTTTATTAACATTGATATAGTTAATATATCACATTCACAGCATAATTTGGATCTTAATATGTATATATACATATATTTATGTTCTGTATCACAAACTTAAATTGATATCTTTTCAAAAGAACATTGCATCTCTAAAAAAAATACAGATACGATTTTGAAAAAACGAACTCTATCAAGTAATAGATACTCATAGCTAACCCAGGAAATGCTGGAAATATAGTAACTATAAACATCTCAGGGCCACTATTATACAGAAATTTTTACTTAAGATATAGGAGTTGAAAAATACTTTCCAGTAAAAAATAAGTATTGTAGGCTTTAGTTTTGTGTAATAACACTCATTGATTTATTGGTGATAATTTCAGGAGAGTTAACAATAACATGCTCACAAAACATAGCCACAAAATATATTAACACACTCATAAACATGCAAGGAGAAAAACTGTAAAAAAGGGAGAAAAAGTGGATAATCTCTACAAAATGGCAATGAAAAATACAGCCTAAGAAATATATTTAATAAAGCCTTTAGGGCCAAATGTTATTTTGTACTACTTCCATGAAGCCTTTAATTTATTTTATTTTTTTATTATGCTCATAACATCTAAATTTTTATATCATCATATAAGCATGCTCTATCTAAGCAGTGATTTGCCAGACATAATAACTTTTCTCTAACCACCTGGTCCTCATACTGATGATGTTCTCTTTTACTTTGGGTTCCTGCAACTCACTCAAGAACGATTCATACTGACAAAAGATGAATGAAATATGAGGGAAATAACAGGTGCAACATGGGAATTGAAAATAATCTTTGTTATGGCTTATCTATGCAAGCAGTAGAAGTGTTCAATCTGAATTAAGGTAGTGTGCTTGGTATTACATGGAGGCTTTTGCTAAAACACAACTAAACAGATTAATTCTCCTATGAAGAACCTTGCAGGAGTTAAAAAAACCAAATATCCTTTGGACTGGGTGCTATGAAAGAGTAATGTCATGGTAATTTTCAAAATTAGATGCATTCAGATTAGCCTTGATTAAGATTTTAAAGTTAAAAACTCTTAAATAAAATAACTCAAATGTCCATTAAATTACCATGTAGCAGGTTAAAAATTGCTAACCAGATAACGTCCAAATATTTTTAGATGGTGCCAGAACTATGACCTTGTAAAACATAAATGTGTATACTGCAAAAAATCCTTAGTTTATTTATAATCTCCTAAAATGAACAAGTTTTTAATAGAACCAATTTATACAATGTAATAAGTAAATGATAGTTGCAATAATGAGTTTGACAATTTTTGTATTTATTGTTTCTCAATTTTAATTAGAACTGTATGGTTTTTGAATGTCTAATTATAAAACAAAATGAAATGTGATTTGACTTTCAGTTGTAAGCCTTTTGGGGCCCTTTAAATCATCTTTATCTACAAAAAGAAAGTCGTGAGCAACAATAATATAAAACAAGCCCTCAATGTTATCGGTGCAAGAGTCACTGAGTTAATCAAAAGCAATTAGCTTTCCTCTCAGAAGTGTGGTGTTAAGATACACTTAAATTGAAGCATTATGTTCTGGTAATATGAAACTCTTTACTCTCATTTAGTAATAATTTTCTTTGCATTTAAATCATGGCAACCCTGTTTATGCTGACCTTATCAGACATAAAATGAGATGGCCGCTTTGAGGTAATAAAGGGTCTAGTTTTGGCTAAATTCTCATACTACCAACTGGTCTTGTTCTACAAAGGGCTTTTTACTTGTATGATCATAATGTGTGATGTTTTGCTTGAGACGGTCCTCTAAATGACCCATGGATTTACAGATTCAGAATTTGATTCTAAATACAGCTATGCGTATTCATCCCTCTTTGATGGGGGCATTGGACTGACAGATTAAGGGAGTTTAAAAATAAGGCTGATATTTTAATTTTAGCAGGACCTTTGACCACAGCTCCCTATGAATTAAAATGGTGAAACATGGATTGCATAATACTTAGAGAACTTTTTAGGTAGGTCAAAAAATATATATAAAGAATGCTGGTTTAAGGATCTATTATGTTGGTTAAGCCTTTTTTGTTTTTGTTGTGGTTGCTAACTGCAGGAACCAAATTCAGCTAATTGAAGGATACTTTGTATCCAATGTGGACACCAGTGACTGGGAGGCAATGGGTAAACTCTCTACCTCAATCTCTAATTATACATCATCAGCAATTATTGAAGGGAAATTACAATGAAATTAACTTTTCTAAGCATAAGAGAATTTTCAAACAAATTAAACTATAATAATTTAGTGGGAGTTAGATAAAATTGAATGTCCTATGCCATATTTAAAGAGTTGGGTAAATGTTCATTTGTTGGAGATGCAACTAAATTAACTTTCAACTTTATACAGGTTGGTTCCCTCCCTTGCTAAATGATATATTTTAGATATTCAATTAAAAATTCTAGATGTTAATAAAATTGATCTCACTGTATTGCAGTGACCCCGAATAATAAAGATGGTAAATACTTCTATAATGTGTACTATGTGTTGGACACCTTATACATTACTATATATATATTAATATATATATCATTATATATCATTAAAAAAACCTAGGAGATAGTAACTATGATAATATCTATTTCACAGATGGGTAAATGGAAGTTCATGGAATATGAATAGACTGACCAAGGTCACACCATGCATGAGAGGCAGAATCAAGATTCTATCATAATCAGGCTAGCTCCAGATTCCATTTCCTTTACCATTATATTATACTGTCTCTCAGGATAAATTAAGAGCTGACACTCTTTCTTCAGGAAAAATCAGAATTTGTAGTTAAAAGAAAGTTATTATTTAAGGCATGTATTCAGGAGATACAAAGAAGAATTTTAAAAGTAATGCAGTTATATGTCAAATGTAAAGCACAACAGGGGATGATTTACAATGATTACAATTATTCTAGATGAAGCACTGTTCTATTTTATACTGAGCAGGCATATGAACTCATATGGGAAAGATTTGGAGGACATTATTTTTTTACTGGGTGTGCAGGAATAAGATGGAAGCAAGGTTGGGAATTGGCAAAGCAATTCAGTTGAGGGCACAGTAGTAGATTATGACAAGCTAGAATCTAGCCTTAAAGTGGCTGAAGTCATGAGAGTCATAAACAGCTTGGACAGTGCAGTTCTCAGCAATAGGCCAGGGATATATAGGATGAAAGGTCAGACAGGACTTGGTAAGCAACGTTCCAGAATGTCTAAAGACTGCTGCAGAGTCTCTCCATATAATCAAGTTTTCAAACTAATCATGAGCCAGCTCAGCTGATGGTAATGAAACATTCTTGTCCATATACAGCCTTAATCACCTGGGCTTAAAGGTAGAGCACAGTGCCTAGAACAATGCTTGGCACATAACAACAAGTAAAGACTAAATTACAAAGTAAATACTGGACACATCAAGAGGAAGTCTGTCTTTCAATAGGCTTTGCTAAGTTGGTCTGTAGCAATCCTGTTCTATTAAAAAATAATCATACCATAATATTTATAAAGACATAAGCTATACAGTACAATGACTTGAGACTTCTTGGTGGCACATCAGTTTGTCAGTCCTCAACTATATTTCACATATACTTTAAATCAAGCCCTGGGGAAATAATAGTGACCAAGAAAAACAGGCCCTAACATGCACAAGATTATCCATCAGTGTGTTGGTGTGAGAACAATATTATTGCTGACTTCTGGTAGTTAATGACATAATAACTTAAGACTGACTCAACATTGTAAGACTTTATACAAAGGAATCCATCAGCAAATGTATATATGTATGTTATATGTATGTATGTAAACTAAATATTATATAAACGAGTAATTGCAAATTTCTGGTTAAACATGGTGAATTGAATACATGTGTTTATCTCCACATTTTTCTGAATTCTCAGAAAAATGAGAATAAAAAAGTTGAGAAAATCTAATCTAAAGGAGGCAAAGGAATGGAGAGAAAGCAACAGGGGAAGAGAAATATATATTTTAAAAAATTTGTGGGATGCCTGGGTGGCTCAATCAGTTAAGCATCTGCCTTCAGCTCAGGTCATGATCCCAGGCTCCTGGGATCGAGTCCCACATTGGGCTCCTTGCTCAGCAGAGAGCCTGCTTCTCTCTCTGCCTGCCTCTGTCTCTCTCTCTGACAAATAAATAAATAAAATTTTTTTAAAAAAATTGGCAAGGCTAACAATTATTACAAGAGTAAAAGCTAAAACATAAGTCCTTAAAGATGAGTAAATCAACAAAAAGTAAGTTAATTCATATTGTAGAAACTGGAAAGGTCAGGAATACCAGAAATTAGGAGTGGGACTGAGAACTTGCTGAAACAGGTTTGCTAACAAACTGAGGGTTGCTGGAGTGGTGGGGGATGGGAGGGATGGGGTGGCTGGGTGATAGACATTGGGGAGGGTATGTGCTATGGTGAGTACTGTGAATTGTGTAAGACTGTTGAATCACAGACCTGTACCTCTGAAACAAATAATACATTATATGTTAAAAAAAAAGAAGATAGTAGGAAGAGAAAAATGAAGGGGGGGAATCGGAGGGGGAGACTAACCATGAGAGACTATGGACTCTGAGAAACAAACTGAGGGTTCTAGAGGGGAGTGGAGTGGGGGGATGGGTTAGCCTGGTGATGGGTATTAAAGAGGGCACATTCAGCATGAAGCATTGGGTGTTATATGCAAACAATGAATCATGGAACACTATATCAAAAACTAACGATGTAATGTATGGTGATTAACATAACATAATAAAATAAAATTTCAAAAAAATAAATAAAGAAACTCCCTAATAAATAAGGCTAAATTTCTGTAAAAAAAAAACAAAAACAAAACAAAACTTTTAGAATCAGTTAGACCCTGCTCTTCCATCACCACCTGTCCCCCAGATCTACTACTCATCTCAATAGGGAGACAAAAGGTAAATCCTGGGCAAAAATTGACAAAGGGATTCCAGGATGTTGAACACACTTGAGAACAGGAATTATTTAAAACAAGGAAGAGTATCAGCCTCTGTCCTCTACACAAATCTCAGGAATCTGAGAGCAGGCTGCTGCCTTGAGCACTACAGTCTTTGATGCCCACACAAGTGAGTGAGGCAGCATTTACTGAAGGGGTTAACACTACAGGTTTGATCCTTCCTGGATCACTTTATTCTCAAACCCAAGGATCTATATTCCCTGATCATAAATACAAAGCATCTCACCACCTTTTCACTACTCTGAAATTTCTTTTTTTTTTTTTAAAGATTTTATTTATTTATTTGACAGAGAGAGACACAGCGAGAGAGGGAACCCAGCAAGGGGATGGGAGAGGGAGAAGCAGGCTTCCCGCACAGGGAGCCTGATGCGGGGTTCGATCCCAGGACCCTGGGATCATGACCTGAGCCAAAGGCAGACACTTAACGACTGAGCCACCCAGGCACCCTTCACTACTCTGAAATTTCTAATGGGAGCCAGAAACCACCATATTTTTGAAGCAAAGTCTTCAACACAAAAGAGAATACTAAAATAACGGGGACAGAACAGCAATTTAGAGGGGACGTGTAAGGAAGGGAGTAGAAGAATCACTGAAACGAACTAAAATTAGTATCATTTAGAGACAAGAGAAAATGTTACCTCCATAAATAGGGACATGATGTTACAAAAAGTAACAATCCAAGAATGGGATACTTCAGAAGTTTTTCAGAGTGAAAAAGCCAGTCACATACTAGTGATAAGAAATCAGAATGACGTTGGACTTCTGTGCAGCTACATTGGATTGTAGAAGACAGAGAGACCCGCCTTCTCAATCTGGAAGTAAAAACAAAACAAACTTGCCAACTTTGAATTTTATACTCAGTCTCCCATGTGGGATATAGAATAGAGACAATGTAAATTGTCAACACACTTGTTAAAATTGTTGATAAAATTGTCAACACAGTTTTATCCATTCTTTTCTCAAGAAGCTCCTGGAAAGTGAAATCTAAGCAGTAGAACAAATGAAGAGGTATTCAACTCAAGAGAAAGCTGGAGGAATGTCTAGGATGATGGTAGAGCAGATAGGACAAAAATCAGAAATCCTGGGTCATGGGTCTCAGCAAGTCATATCTCCAAGACCAAAACAAGCAAATAAAACCCTGAAGATCACCCGAAGTGTGTGTTGACATTGAGAGAGGTTCTACGTAACTTTTGGTTTGGGAAGAAATCATAATGAGTATATTAATAAATGTTCAAATCTAAATAAGCAATTATTAATTCTGCATAACAAATAATAACAGAATAATGCAATTTTAGTGTAGAATTTATCACTGGTATTATAATATAAATAGTGCCAAACTTGTGATATAACTAGTAAGAAAATAAAGGAAGAAAATGCTTTTGTGAACATGCATGATTGTGAGAGTGTGTTCTGTCTATATGTGAATCTTCTTGGTGAAGAGTGCTGTAAGTGTTCAAATGTCATCTTCCATAGAGGAAAGGCAAAGGTGCCACAAACTGAAAAATCAAGAGAGAGCAGAATATGAATAATATTGAGTATTTATAGGTAGGTAAATAAATAAATGGCTAAAATAATTAAGGGGATTGTTTCTGGAAGTGTTATTTGGATATGGGATGGAGTTTTCACTATAAATTTGGCAACATTATATGCATTTAAAAACCATGTACCAGTGTTACTTTGATAAAGCGGTTTTTATTTTTTTATTTTATTTATTTTATTTATTTTTTTAATTCTTATGTTAATCCCCATACATTACATCATTAGTTTTAGATGAAGTGTTCCATGATTCATTGTTTGTGAAGCGATTTTTAAAAATAGCATAAAATATGTTGAAATTTGTTGGAAGAAAAAAAACTCTAAGTCAAGTCATCACCAAATGCATATTAATAAAAAATATTATATTTAATTAATAAAAAAATCTAATTAGATTTTTTAAATTTACCATATTCAATTTCTGTTATTTAACAGGTTTTAGAATTATATCATTGACTTTTGCTCATTTTTTAATCTTCTGGATTGTAAGCTATTTTACAATCTAAAATTATTTTGAGAAGTATTCTCATCACAGTCTCTTGGCATATTTTAGACACATTTGCAAATCAGTGGCCGTTTGTGAATTTACATTATTGTCCTAATTTCATTAGTTTTTATTAGGAAGCATGGAATCAAGAAGGAAATGTAATAATATTGGTTTAAAAAGGGCAAAAAAACATTCATTACTCTTTGATTAAATTTCTAATCAGTATTCATTTCCAGTTTCTTCCAAGTTACACTAGAACATAGCAAATAAAAAACAAATCACTAAGCCTGGCAATATTTAAAATATGAATGTCACTTTCCAAATTCATTGTTTTCTTTTCCTCAAGGCAACAGACAGCTTAGCTTTCATGGCAAGAAAAAGAGTTCCTCTGTGGTCATTTCTATGCATTAAAAGATTTTAAATTTTCTAAGACATTATTCCAGCTTGATCTAACAAATGCTGAAGGCAAACATGGACTATTTACAGTATACTTTTTCTGCAACTGAATGGCTTTTACTATATTATCCTAATACCTGTCAGTACATCCAATAATAGGAGAGCCTTTCCACCTTTAAATGTTGTTTATTTCACTCATATAATATATGACATAGACCTTCGTTTTTGAAAACTGCATCAATATCTTCCCCTGAAGGAAGGTGAGCTGAGAAAAAAAGAGTAATCTTTATTTTCTTCCATTGCTTAAGATCCTTGTTAGAGTCACACTGCTAGGAGTATCCCATAAATGAATCCAAAGACAGTTTAATGTTGCAATTTTCTGCAGTACTGTTAAATATTATAGTAGTGTCTAATTCATTTAAATCTATAAAACTGATCCTTAACATTATATTTTTAATTTAAAATTTATGGCTAGAATAGAAAAAAAGAAAGAAGCATTTATCTGAATCCTTTATACTTATTTATCTGAATCTGAATGGACAAATCTTCAAATTGCCAGTGATTTTTTCTTAGCATTTGAATCTAGACTTTTTTTAAGTTTTTAAAATTTTATTACTCAGTCTTTATTCTGGAATATTTATCTTAAGCCTCTTTTCTTATACAATTTTCTGGGTTATAAATATGTAATTGTTCTCCCTAGTTTGGACTTCAAAGAACTGTCCTTGAACTGTCCTTTGTTATTTTTAAAAGAATAGTCAATGCATTTCCATAGAGTTGTGATGAGATTAATAAAATAGGTCTGACTTCCAACAAATGAAACTTCTAGGATTTAAATATGCAACGTCTGTCAACTAGATTCACTCAATCAGTTCTCACAATAGCATATGGCATATGTATTTTATTATTTTTCCCATTTTACTGAATTTTTTTTTTATTTATTTTTTTATTTTTATTTTATTTTTTTTTTTATTTGTTTGAGACAGAATGAGCGACAGAGAGCATGAGAGGGAGGAGGGTCAGAGGGAGAAGCAGACTCCCTGCCGAGCAGGGAGCCCGATGTGGGACTCGATCCCGGGACTCCAGGATCATGACCTGAGCCGAAGGCAGTCGCTCAACCAACTGAGCCACCCAGGCACCCCTTACTGAATTTTTTTAAGGTTCAGAAATTTCTCCAAGGCCTTGCAGCTCTTAAGTATGAAGTTAAGATTCTTGTCCAATAAGTTTGACTCCACTACGTAGGTACTTAACCTTTATGCTATTTGGTGTAAAATGTTACATTTGTACAATGCTCATCTGTAAAGTATATAGTAATTATTTCTTATAAGCTTCAGAATGTCTTTGCTTCCAAAAAAGTACAATATAAAAGTGGGCTGGTAAAATTTTATCTCTTTTTAATTTAGTGACTAATGTATTCCCCACACATACATATTCAGATTATCTGGAAGATTGTGTTACTATTAGGGAACACTGCTAGTACACAATGCATTTGATTTACAATGGAATCATTAAGTGATCATGCAAAACTTGTGTTCAGCTAATTTTAGCAATATTCCTCCAAAGGGCACCTGCTGACCCCTGAGGACATCTAGATACAATCCAGGGAATCACCAACACGTATGAAAAACTTTGCTTTAAGTGAATTAAAAAAAAAAACAAAAACAAAATTGAGTTCTTTATTTTGCTTTAATGGCATTTCCAATCTGATTGATAAAGCAAGACCTGCCTTCATTAACCGAAGAGACACCTTAAGTTGTAACCTAACTAAGGTTAAATTGGCTCTTTGGTGAGTTACCAATAGAAACTACACCAGGGGGCGTGGTCACACAAAGGAAACATTATTTGCCGCAAATAAGGAGATCACAGGGAATACCTTCCAAAGCTGTGACTTCCTGAGCAAGGGTGAATGTGTTCCTCTTATTTAGGGTTAGGGTGAATATTCAGAAAGGGGACCTTTGTCATCACCTATTAAAGTGGGCATGAGGTTGCACAGGTGTACTTAGAACCTCTACATGCAGTTAATACGTTAATGACCCTTGTGGTCCTCCTGGGGTGGAGACTTTAACATTATAATGAAGCAGAGCTAACTGTCCAACAAGGAAGGGCTGTAGGCTGACTAAAGTCTTTCAGAAAGTGAGAACTAATTTCTGCTTCCATTAGCAGTGTTTTTTTTTTCCTCTTAACAAAGCTAACAAAATGTGAATATTATCAGATTTTAAAATTGTTAGTTTGATTCTCATAGATTTTATTTTTATCTACTTATTTTCAAATAGAATTTACATTTTTCATTAATGTGGGCTTCTGCTTCTAGTCTACGATTTTTTGTTTATATTCTTTGCGACTATTTCTACCGGATTTATATTTTTAAATGATTTGTAAATACATTTCAGTTATGGCTGGTAATTTTATAAATGTCATTCTTGCTGCAGATACATCCTGTTTAGGGATTTGTTCTGAAATTTTTGTGATTTTTTTTTTTAAGTTCCAAAGTTTTAATACTTAAAAGTCAAATTTATCTTTTGTGAACATTTTATTTCATTTGTGATTTGAAATTTATTCCTAATTAACTCCTAATTAATTATTAAGTATTACTTATTACAATTAATTATAATAATTATAATTATTCTTAATTAAAAGATTGAGCATTTTATTTATAACTTCTTTTATTTTAGATTTATTCTTTCTGGATTCTTTATGGTATGAGAGACTTTTGTCTCAAATAATAAACTTCCCAGTATAGTTCTTACTTTTTCCATTCCTTTGTGATGGATTACATAAATTAATAATCATAACAATCTATACATCTATCTGTAGTTGTACTGTAGCTGTAATCATGCCTATATTTTTACCTATGCCTGGATAAAATAAACTGCATGAGGGTTATTCTATTCCATTGAATATCTTCCTAGGCTATATAAACTTTCAATATCACACACTTTTCCTTTTTTTATATTGGTTCTCCCATATATGCACATATTTATTGTCTTTCTCAACTTTACCCTACCATCTCAAGGTGGAGACTTTGGTATACTTATCTTATGAAACTCTATTTTGTCTGCTGTAGTTTTATTCCATATATGTCCTTAACACACAGTTATAATTGAAACAAATAATGGTTAAATGTTTCTATTTCTAACTTTTAATCTTACTGGTAAGAATTTCATATGTGTGTGTGTGTGTGTAAGTGTAATTCTGTGTGGTTTAGACATACAGATGGTTTGTCCAAAAGGTGGACAATATGTAAACATAAAATGCAAACTGTGGCCTTTCTAAATAATTGATTTCTATTAAGTCAATAGGATTTTGTTTAATATAATAAAGATATGTTATTTTCCTTTTTAAGAAGATTGACCATTTAATCTATCATCAAAACTGGGACACTTTTAACAGTGGAAAGAAGCACCATTAATAATTTCACTTGTCAACAGGCCTGTCTCAGGAAAGCTAGATGACAATACGTGACTTCACTGCCATCTTCTAACATTTAATGTCTGCCATCATGCTGTCTGTTTTTCTCAACCTTGGGGATAGTTAACCGATAGTAGTTAATTAGACAATTTGCAGCCTCTGTAGCCACATATGATCAAAACCAATATTTCAGTTACAAGTTGCTCAATACAATACAGCAATCTAGAGTGTTATTTTTTTGGGCAAATAGTTAAATAAAGTTGTACAAATGCATAAGCAGACATTATACAGAAGGAAAGCTTAAAAAATAATACAACATTTTGTATATTTAAACACCCATTTACTATACTCAGGGTCATCTGTAGATCAGCGACTGTAGTTCAGCGACTCAAGTTTATTTTCTCATTTTTTACACATGTAAGTCATTTGCAGTACATAAAACTAATCACATTTAGAAGTTACTCAGAATTTGGATCACAAAAAAATTAGATTGTAAACCAAACATTAAAAACTGATTTTACAAATAAAAGTGTAAATGAAAAAGATTTTAGCTACCATCTCAGTAAGGTGGACTGATAAAAACTTAGTCTAAAATAAGTGAGTATCTTTTTCAACATCGTTCTGAAGTTCTTTGTTATTCTTAATCTGTTTACTTAATTTGTGGGAGCAGGCATTTATAATTTAACTGAAGTCAGCTTTTCTTCAGCATATTTATATAAAACGTATCTTTTTCAACTTGTTCAGCTGCATCCTAAAAACACAAAAATATAAAATATTTGTAAATAATAATTTAACATCATTAAAATCTGAGAGACTTGGGCGCCTGGGTGGCTCAGTTGGTTAAGCGACTGCCTTCAGCTCAGGTCATGATCCTGGAGGCCCGGGATCGAGTCCCGCATCGGGATCCCTGCTCGGCAGGGAGTCTGCTTCTCCCTCTGACCTTCCTCCTTCTCATGCTCTCTGTCTCTCATTCTCTCTCTCTCAAATAAACAAATAAAATATAAAAAAAAAAAAATCTGAGAGACTGGCTGGATATTTTCAAATGCTGAATCATTTGAGCTGAATTGATTTTCCATCATAGGTAATAATTTCTTAGATATACAACCCCTTCAGAAATATAAGACAGATACTTTGAAATATTGAGTTTCAAACTAGGTACTTTTAATGCTTTTCCTGAAATATAATTTAATGTGAAATAAAAGTTCTAAAATTAAAATGAAAACTCTTAAAAATCATTAACAATTATACTTTTTCCCATTCTCTCTGTTCTCAAAAAGACACTCCAATTATTTGTAGCTCTGTAATTGATGAAAAAACACTGGAAAAATAAGGTGAAAACTTTATATATTTTCTGAAGAAAGTCATTATTCAACCATGAGGAATATTAAATCTTGATAAAGAGATCAATTACAAATAGCTCTGTATGTTCACTCAGAATTGTATGTTCCCAATAATGAACTGCATATCACCATTAGAAAGATTGGATATAAATCATTGAGATTTGCCACAATGAAATCCAAGGAACAGATTATTATTATTATTCTTATTTGCCTTAGGTGTGCAATATAATGATTTCGATTTGTTTCAAGACACATAGTGAACATAAATCATGAGTTTAAAGGAAGTCGCTTTTTTGCTCATTTTTACTTTTACCTTTAAACTCTAAGCTTTTCTAGAAGCAGCAGACAACACAGTCCAATACAAATGGTATTCAATTCTCTGACCAATGAATCTAAATGTCTATCAAAGTATATTTGCATTAGAATGAAAGCACCCACCCTCCACAAAGCACTAATTTAATATTTTATCTAATAATCCCATTTTATTCAATTAGATGAGGCTAAAACTGTGTGCTTAAAAATATATTCATGCTGACAACATTTCTGAAGGTTAATTTTTCCCACAAAAGTAACTGAGTTGCCTCCCACTGACCTTCACTAACCCTTGTATAGGCAATCCCCCCCAACACACACACAAATCTTCTTAAGGCACATGCTTTGGGTTCATATGGTAATGTCAAATCTCTTGAGGATGTCATGAGTGGAGCCTTAGAGAATAGTTTTCCTTCAAAAATTAACCAAGTTTTTCAATTTTTTTATTTTTTTACTTCAAAGCAAAATCTAAAATATCTTTTTGTAGAAAAGTTTAGAATATTTTTCTGAAGCAATGGGATTGCATGCTACAATAGCTTGGCATAAAAAAGCAACTTAGAGAATAAATTTAGAAGTGTGATATTTTTTATCCAATGACTTAGATTGGGGAACTGATGGGACAGGCTAGTGAGTAGATATCTGTATAGATTGCTCATAATACTTTTGGTTGGATGTACTGTGTAAAGTCAAGCACTGCCCTGTTTAAATACATTTATAATACGGTTACACATTTATTTTTAAGACAATTGGATTTAGATTTAGCTGTGCATAAATATTTGAGAATGTGATCCATAGTTTATTCAGATTGTTTATTAGAAAGGAAAATGATTTAAAGAAAGGAGAAGGGATGAAAATAGTCCATGTTCTAACGATGATCCACAAGGCTTCTTTAATCTTCTTAAATATTTAAAGTAGCCTACTGTAAGAATGTGTACTGATGATTTTTCTTAGATATATATGCTTAAATCTTATAAATCCAGATATATTAGTTATGTCAATATATAAAATCCATCCCCTTTCAAATTAGTGTGTAATAATGACTCAAAGTATGCTTCTTATGGAACAATGGTCACCTTATGATTCTTGAAACAGATTTTTTAATATAACTTGTTTATTATTTTAAATGCAGAAAAAAGAAGCTAAGTAAATAATTGATTCTCAGTCATTATAATTTCATTTTTAGAAACCAACAGCATTCTCAAATTTTTTATTTTCCTTTTGCAAATTATTGCAAGTAATAAAAAAACTTCTGTACACATGTTTGATATCCAATAGAGTATAGAGCTGGTGGGAAGTCTCACTGAATTACCCTATGTATGCATGCAATGTAAATGTTGGACCTGTTTCCCAAGAAAAGTCTTTAAACCCTATCTGTTCTTAAACCTTAAGAGAACTATTTTGGTCTCACCTAAAGAACTTGCATTTCTTGTTTCCATATCTTCCTTTTGTTCAGCTATCTAGGTACCAAGCTTTTTTCACCTCCCCAGAACTTGGAAATCATTCCCAAATTCATAGCAGAGCTATGAGTTCACATTTATTTTCTTTCTAATTTGTTAGAGACTTTTTAGTGGGCTCTTAAAAAGTATTCATTGAATGAAGTTTTGAATATCGCGTAACTTAAAAACTCTTTGTAAGACATATATTTACTTCTTGTACCAAAATTTTAAGATTTACAAAAAGAATTAAATTTGTACAAAGTGATAAAAATGACTTAGATGATTTAAAGTGCCTTTCATCAATGAAATTCTAGAAAGGTATGCATAAGCAAGTCCATGTATACCACAATTTTTCTTAAGGGGAATTTGTGATTAAGCAAGGATTCTTCTGTTATATAGCTTCTCAGTGCTCTAAACTGAAGAGTTCTTAATATATACTCTTTAAGCAACACGACATACTCAGGATCTTTCTCACAGATTCCTTTATGGCTTTATGACTTAACTTGATAAACTAATCCATGTTAATTTGATCTCCATTACATAACACTCAGCCAGAGGCCATGGTTTCTCTTAGCACATCGGATGAAACTTGTATGGTTTTCAAGTTTGACTAGCTGAAGAAATTCTGCAATAACCATTTTTGGGCAAAATACTTTGAGTGTGATCTTTGTTGACTTTCAAATCACATTACCTAATTGTATTCTCTGTTTTTACATTAGGGCCATCTATCCAGCTACTGTTTTTAAAGCTATTACTATACATATACAAATATACTATCCTATATACATATACAAACTGAATGTGATTGATGGCAGTCTGATAATGTCCCAACTTAATTCCAGTTTTTATAAGAGGCCTAAATATTATTTAAATAAATAAAACTTATCTCCTAAATAACATACTAAAAATTCATGTTTTTAAAAGGATAATTTAAATTCCATTAAAGAGACACCATTCATTCAGAAAGCATTTATTCCCTATCAGGTGAACTGTAACTTCTGCCTCTTTAGACAGCATCTGACTTCTTATAGATTTCAATATTATTATACTTTTTGTGTGCCAGAGATATGGAAATGAAACTAATTAGGATGACAAGACTCTGTCTTCTTTTGGTGAAAAAACAACATCCAAATAGATACACATCCTATATAAAGCATGGTTACATGAAAAAAAGTCATATGCCAGGAACAGGTTTGTGAGTAAATATGTTATTGGTAAATTCATATTCAATATGTCCTTTATAAACCTTACATAGACTCATGCATGGACACAAAAAATAAAAAACACAAGAAATAAATTTGTCCTACATGGGCCAATGTGGGTTTAAATTGTAGTTGCATTTTAAAATATGAGGGTAGTAGAATTTTGGATTGACAGAAACATTTAACTATGTATTGTACTAATCCTTACTGATGAAATCCGTTTGTATGCAGCCCTAAAGAAACATTGAATGCAAATCTCATATTTAATCCTCTAAAGGAGCTCAAGGGTAATTGTACTGAAAAGAATACTTATTCTGAAGTATGACTCATTACTTGATTTTATTTTCTTCATTGTCTTGGATACAAATTATATTTTGATTTCATATTCTCTCTCGTCATATATTTCACATGCTTGCTTTGCAGATGATGCTTTAAGAAAAATGAGTTTTAAAATACTTACATATGATTTGTATTTAAAAATATCACTGATATTAAAGCTATGCCTCTTAAAGTCAAATTGCCATGTGCAAAAGATCTTTTAAAATATGAAGTTTTCTTTGCCTTTTATGTATTTACTTAGATTTCTAACTGTGTACATAATTTTTCAGTTGTATATTGTTTTTTGAGCACAACTGTAGTGGGTTATCATGATTACTAGTTTTATATTTATATTTTTTAGGGTAACTTGAGGATTGTTTTAGAAATCTGAAATATTAAAAATGCAATTCATCTACCAAATAACTTACTAAGAATATAGTATTATTTCATATGTTCCCTAAACATATAATTCCACAGCAGTTATAGCTCCTCGACTTGGTAGATCAGCAAAGATGATCTTGCAAAGAGTATGACATGGTTATTGGTCAGATGTCATTTATCTGTGTGTTTGTCAAGCAGTTTCAAAGCATTTTAGCAAAAGAAACTATTCAAAAAATTAGTGATTCAGTTCGATTCATTATTTCCCCTACCTACAGAGTTGAGATCCATTTTATTATCTAGTATTAAAGTAACAACCATTTAGCTGCTGATAATGACATATGGGGACTACACCTTTCATGTTTGAGATAACATCTGGACTCAGTGGGAAAGAGTACAGTGAGTCCAGGAGGGTAAATGGGATGAATGAACCGTGTAAGGCACCCTATCCTGGTAACTGGGAGAAGAAAGCCTATCAGAAGATGCTGGTCACCAATATATTTGTATTCTCAAGCTGTACACTCCTATGATTTATTCAGTTCTGTAATTAAAGACAACATAATAGTAGCTTTGTTTCTTAAACCCTCTTTTGTCTAGTTGTTTTTCAAAATATGGTCCACAGATAATATTTATTAGAATCATCAGGGATTTTTTTGTCCAAAATGATGTTTCCTGGAGCCTACTCCAAATGTACTGAATTATAGCTCTGAAGAAAGGATCCAGGACTCTGAATTCTGAAAACACCTCTGGTGATACCTATGCATAATGAAAATTTAAAACAACTGCTCCAATAAGTTGTTCAGGATATCTCCTATCAAAATATAGAGACTAACTATATACTTAGTCTGTGGAAATATAATAATTCCATGACTAATACCCATTTTCATTTATCATTAGGAAAAGTCCTTTGACAAACTTTGACAAAGGTGGGAATATGCTACATTATTGCTATGACCCAGTAGACATCTGATATTCAAATTCTGTCAAGTAGGTCTTTGATTTACCCCTCAGTGACCAAGTCCCTGGTTTATTCTTTTCATTCTTTCTGGGAAATAGTGGCAATCCTTAATTTTATGAATGTAGTTCAATATGATTAATTTTTTTCTTCCTAATTCCTTTTTATAACCTTTTTAATCAGCTGACTCTGAATGCTTATATATTCAATATTTCAAGATTCTTTATCATTGTATTTCACAGGTTTGTTAGAATGCATATCTGTAAATCCTTACTGAATCTCCATTTTATTGACCACATAGTGCATGGTGGGCAATCTATTAACACTTGCTCCTGTATTCTGGGGATATTGTGCTCCACATCTCTAACTGGTCGTTTACTGACTGCAACTCTTCCCATGAGCATATTTTCCCCTGTGGCGATGCAGGTTTTATTTAATTTCAACCCTTTTTTCCTATCCCAATCAAACAAATCCTCTAGCACACAAACAGTACTTGGAGCCAAAAGAGACCCTGCCCAGACATACACCAGGGTGATCCTTTAATACTTCTATTAGATTCATTGCTTCTGTATATTGATATGTATCTAGTATATATGTTTGTGTTCTCATTAGCTCCTTCCTGGATTAGTGTATTATCTGCTTCCTCCATGTATCCTATGTCTGCCTGTGCTTCTCTAGTTTACCTGCCTTTGCACAGATCGATCCCTATCCCTGGAATGTTCCCTTTTAATAAAACACTCACCCTTGTGGGATAGTACTTTTTAAAAAGAAAGGCAGTTAAAAAAAAAAAAAGAAAGAAAAACTTGAGAAATAGAACTAATTATGATTCTATAAAAGGGCTGAAACCAAAACAATGTGCCAACATAATTTTCATAATTTGAATTTTATACTGATGTTAGTTATTTATGTATCTTTGTTCTGTGAAACTCTGAGCAGCTGAAGACAGGGATTGTTTTTCACCTGTGTTTATATTTACAAATCTTCACCCTATGACTGAATTCCTGAATGAATGCATTATAGTATTTAGAAAACTCTTATTATTCATTAGTTTTAAGAACAAATGCATCAAATCAATCAGATTTATTAAGATTATTTCTGAATCATTAATTTTCTTTTATCCCCAAATCCTAGGTTGTATCAATGATCTGATAATTGTGCTTTACAAAATGAATATTCTGAATAACCATACTTAAAATAATTTGGTTCAAATAGATATTTCCACCGTGATTATGGCATCTTGACATTTTTCTAATCTTCACTGTTACCTGATTATTTGGATATCACACTATTGTAGATTCTCCAAGTACTTTTTTTTTTTCTGGTTGGTTATTTAATTTTTTAGATTTAGTTGCAACTAAAGGTTTTTCGTATTTTAAGTCTTTTTTATTTTTTATATCAAAATTCTCTGATTTACTAGTTCTGGGGCTCTATGACCCATAACTTTTTCGGAGAGAATCTTCTCTAATCATTAAATTCTAAATATGTAAGTTAAAACACTCTTTTTTGAGCTAGAGTAAGGTGATACATGTTTCACTTCTTCCTAAAATAATATTCAAAACCTGTTAACATGATGTTAATTTCCAGTGTGAATAATTACACCATCCTTTATAAAAAGTAAAACACAAATTCCCTTATTTGGATCTGATTGTTGTTGAAATAAATTTCTAAAGAACAAAAGGGAAAAAATAAGAAAAGATAAGCAAACCAAAACAGTATGTAATCAAATGTAAAAGTTTTCAACAACCCTGGAAAGGTATAATCAAGGAAATACAGATATTAACTAAAATGGTATTTAAAGTGGCATGTGTCTGCTTTCAGTATTTGTATGTCTAGGACCTCATGCCAGTGCATATTTTCTTTCCTTGGCATGTACCCTGTGTCACTCACTGAAGTTCTGCATCCTCTGCATCCTGTGTTGATTCCTGTTCTCCTGAAGGTCATTGGTGCTGTTGCTGCCCTCCTTCATTTTAGAGCACCGCCCTTCATGTGGCCCTTCCTAAACTTCTTTTGCAGAAGACAGCTTTTCAATTTCCTAACATAGTGCAAATCATTTTCTAAATATCAAAAGTGATTCACTCTTTAAGTATTTCACCCCCTTTCCATAAAGAAATGGGGAGTTCCTCTTCATTTCCCTGGTTAATAGATCAGGAAGGATTTTAACTAAGTGGTCTGCTAAAGAAATTTGCCTCTCTAGCTGTTATCCAGTTTATCTGGAAAATGCTCAAGCAGTTTTCCTTTATATCCACTCAATATGAGTTTCTGACTATTTAGGACATTACCTGACAGGTTCAGCATAGTTTTTAAGATCCAACCCTATTGTAGAACTCAGTCCCTGGCATTTCTGCCTTTGCCCAAGGGATAGTTTTCTGTGGAGACTCATTGAGAACTTACATATATTGAAAGCTATCAGCCTGCCTGATAATCAGGGTATAGCAGTGCATATCTATAAATTATTGCCCATTTTGTGGCCTTATTAATGAAGTTTGAGCCTTTATTTGGCACAGAACAGAAACTGAAAATAAAAATACAAGCTGATTTGACAACACTTTGAACTAAAAGCTGAACTTTGCTTTGGTAAGATTTAGGATATCAGCATCTATAACTTATTGCAATAGACTTTAAAATGTTTTCCTTCAATTATTCATTCAAGAAAAGATTACTGAATGCCAAGTATATGCTAGATGTTGTTCTATGCATTGGGAATACATTAGTGGACAGAAGAGATAAAATCATTTACTCATGAAGCTTACATAACTAGAGGGAGTAGAAAGATGATATAAAATAAACATAACAATTAAGCAAATTATATAACATTTTAGAGATTGAAATGAGATTAAAATAATAAAAGAGAGCAGGGTACAATTCTTCTGTTATGCTCGCTGGGAAAGGAGTTTGCAATGTTGAATAGACTAGTTGGAATAGACCTCATGAGAAGGTAAAATTGATCTAAGACTTGAGGAGGGCAAGAGTTTATCATTTTGATGTCTAGGAAAAAATAGTCCAATCAGAGGCAACAGCTGGTGCACAGGCCTGAAATCTTGTATATTAAGGGATCTAGTATGGCTGGAACAGAGTAAGCAGGGAGGAGAGCAGTATGATTTGGGGAGAAAAGAGATATAAGAATTAGAGACTTTTTTTTTTTTTTTTGCAGAAGACTTAGCATGGTGCTAATGATACCAAAGATATTTGAATGATATCCACTATTATGAATGAAAACGTTGGATGATAGAGAGTATACCAGCTGCCTATGGCTGTTACAACAAATTACTACAAAATTGGTGGCTTAAAACAACAGAAATTTATTTTCTCACAGTCTGCTGGCCACAGTCTGAATCAGTGTCCCTGGGCTGAAATCAGCATGTGACATCTTTCAGTTTCTGTGGCTGCCACCAGTCCTTGGCTTGTGGCCACATCCCTCCTGTCTTCCCAGCCAGCATCTGCCAAACTCTCTGGTCTATCTTCACATGACCGTCTCCTTTGTGTGTGTCAAATCTCCCCCTGCCTCCCTCCTGTACCTACCCAGATAATCCAGAACAATCTCTCCATCTCAAACTCCTCAATTAAATCACATCTGGAAGATCCTTTTTCCACATAAGGTCACATTTACAAGTTCCACACATTAGGGCCTGCTATCTGTAGGGGCCATCATTTAGCCTACCACAAGGAGTTAGGGAATTAGGGTATCACTGCAATTTTAAAAAGAAGATAATTAACCTAAATTTCACCTATAAAATGTACTGCGATTACTTTGTTGCAACTAACCTGAAATCCTACTTGCCTTAAGGTAGATACTATCAGCCTACAAACTTTCCAGTAATTTTATGTTTGGTTGATCACATGGCATTGCTGCCTTATAGAAGGGGTTAAACAATGTTCTAATAAAAGCCTGATTCGTGGAGAGAGAAGCCTTGCTTTCTAGGATCCCAAATGACCATTATTTCTAATCAGATTCTTAGTGGTTCTCCTCTTCCTGGCAAAAAAAATGCATGTGAAGGACAAGTTTATATTGGAAACCTTTTCAATAGATACAACTGGTAGTTATGAATTTAACCTATCTTGTTCTTACAAACTTCCACAATTTAATCTTCTTTATCCAAGCATACCCACTGAAGAATTTAAGATTTTACTAGATTTTGTTGGCCTTGAGTTTAAAAGACTGACATCCTGGGGTTTACACCCTATACACTACATATCCTTTCTGATGGGCCTTACATCTAGAAGCCTATGGTGTTATTTCATTTATTTATTTTTAAGCAAAAATTATTCTAAGTCAAATAAATACAGTGTTATACAGATGAATGTGTTAAGCAAAACCATCCTGCTTTGAAGTACTCCTGAAATGAATGAACAAAAGAAAAAACTTAGAATGTACTGCTAATTCTATTTATATGTTGGACTTTCATAGGATTCCTTTCTTGTCAAGAGAGCCTAGCAATGCTCCAGGAAAAAGCTTGATTATTCAGGGAGAGAGTCCAGAATTTAGAATTATTACCAGAAGAGATTAGTGTTTTGGACTTTGGTTGGACCTCTGGTCTTCTGCCTTGCCGTGGCACCTGTGAACCCATATAGGATGTATATGGTATAGGATAAGGTGGTCACCACACCCTACCTGAGATCCTGAGGCCATCAGTGGCCATGAAAGCTGTCTCCTGGAGATTAAGCTTTCTGGCTCCTCGTCCCTGGCTCTGGAGCCATTGTTTTTCTACACTCTGCAATTCTGCACTGTGAGCACAGACCTGCCCTTTCTGCTCTGCTTTCCAGAAACTTCACAACATAGCTAGTGGGCCACAGGAAAAAATTTTTCTTTGCACTTTCAAATTGTAAATGTAGTACGTCATACCATTTAATTGTAGTATATCATATTATTCTTCAATTACTGGGTTATTTTGATTGTCCATAAAACTCTTAAATGTTACTTCCTCTATAAAATCATCTAAATCTAAATTAAAAGGTGGTAGGAGGTAACTCTAGTCCTCCTTACTATACCTATTATGAAATATGCTTCAGTTTCTCCTTTGTTAATAATTTACATTCATGCGTGCATTTCTTTAATCATTCGAGCAGAGTTTTTGGGGGGTGATGGGGTTCTAATTATACATTTCTACAATCTCGGCAATTCTTACTGAGTCGTGTGTGTGTGTGTATGTGTGTGTGTGTGTGTGACAGGAATATAGGCATATTTCTTTTACATCATGCAGTTTCTAGCACAAAGGGACACTTAAAAAAATTGCTTCCTGATAACAGTGATTTTGCAAAGTAGCAGTCATTTGATTTAAGCACATGCAAATTCCACTTCAGTTAGCAGAACTAGAGATTTAAATGTAATCATTTTAAATGAATACAAATTCTTAGAAAATTCAAAATATCAAATGAATGACTAGCACTATCACATTGGAAAATTATGTGGTATAACATTGATGTTTACAGCAGCTTTCATAATATAATTGCAAAGTCAGTAGATGGCACTATTTGTTTTATTAATAACCATTGACCACTCCCTTTACTCTTATAAAAGGTAGCTATGATAGTTTATGTTTAACAAAATTCCAAAATTGCTTATATCTATCTTACCAAATAAATTATTTTGATTGCCTATTATGATGGCTTTTTTGCCTTAATTTTATAGAATGGTTTTGAAGAAGGATATGAACATTTTTCCCCAATGTTACCACTTTTAACTTGAAATGAGTTTCAACCAGACAGATACCAAGAAAGGGTTATTACAAACAAACTTCTTTTATTAAAAGGATTATTTTTACTACTTATAAGAAATTGTAAATTGAGAATCTGAGATAATCTAACATTTCTGATCTGACAGAATTCATTTCAACCTCCAAATCTGGGCATTCACACAAAGTCTGTATTGATTAAACAACAAAACAAAATACAAACCAAAATTTGGGCAGGTGAAATGATGGTGCATTTCATAAAAGACAACTATGTGGAGGAATCAGAACAAATGCTTTTATAGAGTAGAATAGTGCAAGAAACCAGAGAACCCATAAGCAAATGCAGTATTTTATATGAAAGTAACTGATGTAAATTATAATATGTGATGGTTTATTCTATGTGTCAAGTTGGCTAGACTTTGGTCCTAGTTGTTCGGTCAAACACAAGTCTACATGTTTCTGTGAAGGTATTTTGTAGATGTGAGTAACATTTACAATCAGTTGACTTTAAGAAGATTCCCCTCAGTAATAGGGATGGGCCTTATCCAATCACTTGAAGGCATTTAGAGCAAAAACTGAGGTTTCCCCGAGAAAAAGGAATTCTGACTTAAGACTGTAACATAGAAATCCTGCCTGAGTTCCCCCAGCTACCAGGCCGCCTTATAGATTTCATACTTGCCTGTCCCCACAGTTGTGTGAGAAATTCCTTAAAATGTCTCTCTCTAATTATCTGTTTGCATTGTTTGTTTCTCTAATGAACCTTGACTGATATATGATATAAATTTATATTCAATTATAAAAAAGAAAACATTGTGTTTATGAAATGAGAGCTGGTAATAATGAAATGGGTAAGACTGCATTCTGGCCAAAAAAATTTCTGAATTTAAAACAATAATGAATGGGGCACTTGGGTGGCTCAGTTGGTTGAGTGTCCAACTGTTGATTTTGGCTTGGGTCATGATCTAGGGATCCTAAGATTGAGCCCCATGTCGGGCTCCACACTCAGCAGGGAGTCAGCTCAACATTCCCCCCTCTACCCCTTCCCTGCCTCTCTCTCTCTCAAATAAATAAATAAATCTTAAATAAAACAGTAATGAAGGAAGAAAACCACTGAGTTATTAATAGGACAAAAAATAAAATCAGGTGGAAGAACAGGCATTAAAGTTTCCCTCAAAACTCATTAGAAATGGAAATGGAGCTTATAAAGTTATTAGAAAAGATGAAACATGGAGGATGGATCTAGGAGTTCCAATGTATGGGTGATAAGATTGCCAAAAGGAAACAACTCATTGACTATCAAGAAAAAATTGCATTAGGGAAACAAGAACCAAAGATGGCTTATAGTCCATGAGGAACAAGATGTTAATTACCTGCAGGGGAACAAACACCACGCAACCTCCAACCTCTCAACAGCACTAAGTGCTCACTGATAAGCAATGAGCAAAACTGCAGAATATTAATGGGGAAAGAAGAGTGAGCCAAGAATTGTATAACCGAACAAAATATCATTCATGTTCAAGAGCAAAGCAAAGATAGTTTCACCTCTGCAAGACATAGAACAAGGACCCTCACTTGACTCTCTGCTACACCTGCTCTTTTGGGTACTGTTGCACTCTGCTCCTTCCCCAGACGAGCCACAGTCTTTCTCATCGGTTTCTTGGAGTTGTGCTTATTGCTCCCTCTGTCTGGAACACTCTTCTTTCTTTCTCCACTTTGTACAGCCTTGCTATTTTCAGATCTCAAGTAAAACGAACCAACAAACCAAGCTCTGATTCCTCTGCACAGAAAAGTGTACTCTCAGCCTCTAAAAGAAAATGAGCTAGTATTCCTCTTCTGTGCTCCTCTTTTTTTCCCCCTTTTCATTTTGCTTTTACTGAGGTATAATTTATATACAATAAAGTACACCCATTTGTGTGAGTTTTGAAAAATCAATATACTCAAGTCACCATCACAATTACCAAATACAGAACATTTCTATTACCACCCCCCACAAATTCCCTTATAGCTGTACCCAGGTAATCCCTCCCCCCATCTCAGGCAATCACTGATTTACTTTCTTTCGTAGACATTAACTTTATCTTTTCTAGACTTTCATGTAAATGGAAACATACAGCATGTATTCTTTTGCATCTGGCTTTTTTTGTTCAGTTTATGACTTTGAAATTCAACTACGTTGTCTTATCAATGGTTCATTTCTTTTATTGCTAAGTAGTATTCCATTGTATGAATGTACCACAGTTTTTTTCCATTTACAAATATTTATCCCTTACAAATCCATTTTGTTTATTATGAATAAAGATCATATAAACATTTGCATTTGTGTAGTCTTTTTGTGGACACATGCCCTCATTTCTTTTGAGTAGATAGTTAGGAGTGGAATTGTTGGTCTTATGGTGAGTGCACTTTTCCTTCTCTTTATTTCCAAGTATCCTATACCATTCTGTTTTAGGTGTGTCTTATAAATACTATTGAACAACATGACTTTTTAAAAATGTCAAATCTGAGCACTTGTCTTTTAATGAGAGAATTTAACTTGGTCATATTCATTGAGACCTACTGTGTTTAAGCTTATTCCTACCATCTTATTTTGTGTTTTTTGTTTACCATCATTTCCTCACCCCCCCATTCTGCATTTATTTTCCTTTAATTAAAAAAAAATTACATACAGTGAAATATACAGATCTCCAGGATCTCTGGTTGCAATTTAATGCGTTTTGGCAAATTCTGCTTTTTAAAAAAAAAACAAACAAAAAACTTAGACTTCTCTTTTCCACTTTCTTCACATTGGTTAAGGAGACATACATCCCATATTAGTAAGAATTAGGTTTGACTGCACAATTAAGGCAAAATCCATGTGGACTTTTCCAGTGTGGTGGCAAATGTGGTCACTCAATTTTGAAGCTTATTTTACCTCATTTCTCCCACAGGAAAATACAACTGTCCAGTAAAATCTCTGGTTAAGACTAATTGTCTTACGTTCAACCACCCAGCTTAAAACTAATGACCATGGCAAAGGGGCTAAGCACATCCTGATTGGTCCAACCAGGAGCATGTATCCATTCACAGTAGTGGATGGAGAGGAGTGAGCCACAATCCAGTCCTATGACATTGATTTTCCCTAGGAGGAATTCTGTTACTAGAAATAGGAAGGCATCATTTTCAAACCTTTTATCATTAATATATGCAAATTCCTAGATAAACAGTTACATAGTTTTGTGGTTTAAAACAGACATCACAATGTACCTGTTTTTGTAATTTTTCTTTCTCCTAACAATATCTCCTGGAGTTATTCTCATGCAAATAATAGTTCTATCTCATTCTTTTAAAATGCTTATGATATGTCATAGTATAGACATAGCATAGTTCAAACATTTTTGATGGATATGTAGGTTATTTTGATTTTTTTTTGTATTCAAATAGCAGCACAATAAATATCCTTCCATATGCTTCCTTGCACATAGGTGTAACTGCTCCTTTGTACATTTACATCACACTCTTCATGCTGAAGTATTTTAAAGTAAGTTACCTGTAGGATGCCTACACATAACCAAGAAACAGAAATATTCTGAGTTCACAGAATATCTGTCATTTTTATTTTAATGGATCCTGCCAAGCTGTGGTCTAAAATGGTTATATCTGTTTGCACTTCTATGAGCACCAAATGAATACCTTTTTCCACCCCCCACACCCTTGCCATTACTTGTTATATATACTGGATAATCTTCTGGTCAATCATTTGTCTTCATTTAGGTGGGATGCCTTGCACAGAAATCCATAATTGTAGCATTTTAATACTTACAAATTGTAGCATTTTCAAACTTACAAATCTTTTATTTTATATTTTTTCATTCTGCTTCTTATTTAAGAAAGCTTTCTCTGTCTAAACACTTTTTCTATATTTTTTCCTAATACTTCCAGAATTTAAAAAAAGTTTAGGTTATTGATCCACTTAAAATATATTCTCATGAATGGTGAGAAATATGAATCTAAGTAATTTTTAGGTAGGTAGCCAACTTGCCATTATAATGGTATAAAGATCCCTTAATATTTACTGAACGACAGTTCTGCCATTTACTTTTCAATTTAATCTCACCTTATTGGCCTTGTTTTTGCCCAGTTCATATAGATCTTAATAGAATTCTAACCCTTGAGGAATGACTGTAGACTATTCAGCCTTCTAATACAGTTTCCTCTTCCCACATATTTAAAGTACCATCTCTGTAATTTACCAATTCACCGTAAATACATAGGTTTGTTTATAGAATTTCTATTCTGTTTCAGAAATCTATTTGTCTATTCTTCTACTACATGTTTAAAAATTCTAATCTGATCATTTTATCCACTCTGCTTACGATTTTAATTACTCCCTAAGGATCTCAAGATCAAGTACATACCCTTTAGCATCCCTCCCCCCCTCCTGCCTCTGGAATCTAAGATATGGGTACAGACTGCTTTCCCCTGTTATTTTCTATCTTCTAGTCATAAAAACCTTCCTGTGGCTATCTGAACGGAGCAAGCACATTTATTCCATGAAACACTCATGTCTCCATGCCTTTGTTCAGACAGCTTCTTATGCTTCATCTTTTATGCCTCATTTACTGGCCAAGCACCTATTCATTTTTAAACATTAATTCAAACATTGCCCCTCTGGCCTTTCCTCCCTCTCCATCCTAATCAAGTAGAAAGATATCATTCTTTCCTTCTTTATATATCCATCACCTTCCCCTGAGTCCTGCATTTCTTCATTTACATATTTCTCTCCCCAATATAATGATTATCTTGAGGGCAGGACCATATCTTATTAAGTACATAGTATGGACTGAATAAATATTTGTGGAGTTGGTTAATAGAAAGCAAAGATTGTTAAATTATATTAGCAATCATCAGCGCGTCTGATTTATAAAATGATGCAACAAATTTTCAAACGAGACAAAATATCTTTTCAAAACAGCATCAAGAAGTGAGTGAACTTAACCATGCTCAATTAGCTCATAACAAAGCAAATGGGTGACTGGAATGATAATTCACACTACAGCATATTTGATGAACTAGTAGAAGAGAAATTCAGCCAAAGGAAGCCAGACAACTTTATCTCAGAAGAATTGGAAGAGAGGGGCTCTATTATCACATGGCATTTGCTTGATGCTGTTCCTATGTTTAGAAATGTACATAATAAGGACTCCAGGGATATTCCAGATTCTTCATTTAAGGTCCTGTGGCCATAATGTAACACTCGTGCTGAATTACCCTCTGTGCCAACCATTCAACTGCATGGGTTCCTTTGCCCCTGCCTGGTACTAGTATAAATCTTGGATCCATGGGAGCCCTTAGAGGCTGTGATACTTCTGCTCCCATTCTCAATTTCAGGCATTACACAGTCATATGAGTGATATAAGTATATGAGTCACAAGTAGACAATGATACACAGCATACAGACAGTCCATTATTGACTGCACTAGTCCTGTTTGGCTTTAATGGAAAAGTTGTTAAAGTTGGTATCAACTAGGATATGGTAAGATGGGCCATCTGTGTGTTACATTGGAAAAATAAGCGGGAAGATTATTGGGGGACTCCATTTTCACTGTCATCTTTCTCCCATTTTAGGTTTTAATCTTGAGACTGTTTGCTTCAGGCTCATATATCTTGCTCTCTTTTATTTCCACATGTTTATGCCACACTCCTGTGTTTCTTCTGGGCCTGTAACATTTTATTTTATTTTTATTTATTTTTTTTAAAGACTTTTTTATTTGACTGAGAGAGCAAGAGAGCACAAGCAGGGGGAGCCGTAGAAGGAGAGGTAGAAAAACAGTATGGCAAGACTAGAAAATAAAAAAGCTGTCAGTTTTATATTTAAAAATTCTCTAAGCAGATATAGCTTTAGCAGAAGTTTCTTTAAAATATTCAGGGTTTGAACATTCAAGGCACAATTAATTTACTTGTAGTTGAAATTCTATCAGAACAAATAAGCAAAACAGACTAAATGCTATCCTATGAGATGTGTTATATTCTCTGACTTGGCACTGTAGAGGATGTTCCTTCTTCCATAACTATGGATCTAGAAACCAATAGGTAGAATAGCATCAGCTCCCTCACCATTACACTAATATGTCACAAAATTTTGTGTTCCAAATTTGCAATATTGGTTTCTACTAGTTTATCATTCTTGGGTGATAAGAGAAAGATAATTCCCTCTGGGGACATAATGGTTCCATTTGAGGGAAAGTTAAGCTTTCATACGGATGTTTTATGTTTCTCATTCCTCTGAACAAATAGACCAAAAAAATACTGAACAGGCTGAGATGAGTATCCAGACTGTCCCTTATACAATATGGATAAACAGGGTTTTCAACCCCAGAATATTACTTCATAGCAAGTGTTCTTTATTAATCAGAGCCTATAGCAGCCCAATACATACAGGAACAGTAGAGAATGTGTCAGAAGTTTCATGAACGTGTGGTGTGGTTTAAAAACATGATCAGCTGTGGTGCTGAGGGCAACAGAGAGATCGAATGAACAGTAGAAGAACAAAGTTATCAAGTTCAACAGTAGCCTAGTGGCCAGTTGCAACAACAAATACTGCAGTAGTTATGTATATTTACCTTTCTTATTTCATTTGTAAATAACAAATTGACTTGTACTTAATTGTCTATTTATTTTCCTCTCCTCCTACTATAACTGCTTCATATAAAAGATATTGCTTGTGAACAATCATACAGTTAAGTCTTAAATTATACAATATTAAAAAAATTAATTGTGCCTGAAGAATAATCATAATTCAGATGAATGTAGTTATAAATGGAATTCTTTTCTTCCTTTTTGTTTCATGTGAAGGGATTTATTTTAGCAAACATAGTTGTATCCCACTATGGAAGTATGATGCTGCAGTCTGGGTTTAAGTGAGTATTATGAAGTTTAGTATTCTGGATTTATTAGGAAATCCTTTTCGGATCAACACCTGTGGAAGAGAAAGGGAAGAAACAAGATGTGTCAGAGGGAAAAGTTGAGTTGCAATGGTCAGAGGTCAGCTCCCAAGGTGAGCTCTGGATCGGAATGGCTTAGCAGACTCATCAGATGTTGGCTCCCAATCACCTGGACTTTCTCCATGACAAGCCCCCGTGTGTGCACTTCCCCTGGAGGGACAGAATATTGAGTGAAGTAACCCTCTGCCGCAGAGGCAATCCCTGAAAGGCCTCATAGCACTCACAACATCTGGACAACAAAGTTTGACTTTGAAGAGGAGGGGACCCGAGTAACATGGCTCCAATCCATGTGCCCCGCACACGTTGTTGCTGGTGTGGTTGTTTCAATTTAAATATGCATTTGAGGCTATGATGGAAGCATCGCCGAAGGGGTAAACTGTACCTATTTTTCTGTTGGCAATTTAGTCCTTATGCTTTCTTGTCTGTTACTGGATCTGGAAGCTTGAGAACTACATTCTGCCAATTTGAGGAAATCATGTGAGAATTTGAATGTGGAAGAGAAGCAGAAGCAATCATAACTTCTGTGGCTGCAGCAGACAGACGGGTGGATTTTGTAGGATGTGAGGTTTTGCCAGTGGCTCCCAGCTATTTTCCTGAAAAACACCCACTTTCATGCTGCAGATGACTGAGAACATTGGTGAGGGTTGTCTGTGATTCCTGACTTTTTTGATTTCTTGGTGCTTCCTTCCCCAATCCATCCTATAACGATGTAAGTTTCGACTTCTCTATATTAAACAGCTTTAAGTTCAAAGTACTAGCGGGATTTGCTTCATCCTGTCTCTCCGTCCTCCTGGTTTGTTAAATTACCTTAGTGACTCACCCTTTGTCATATCAGCTGCAAGCTTTCAACAATATTAATGTAAAACAACCCAGTTTCTGACACCAAACTCCTGAATTTCCAGCTTTATTCATCTAGTTATGTCACAATGACTCCAACTAATAAATGAAATAAACAGAACTGACAATCTGCCAGTCTTACCACAACTCACTTATGTCCTTACATGTTACTTGATCAGTTAAGAATCCACAGTCCATTGTTATAAATATTCATTTACATTTGTCTTCGGCTCCCTTACTCCTCTCTCACTTAAAAATCCCAAGCCTGATTGAATCTACCTCTCTTGAGGGAAATCTACATTAAATCAGATCAAATCTATGACCAATAGCCTTAAATGTATTCTTACCCTTCCTGGTAAATCCTACCACATTTCCCAATTTACTCTCCCAATCTCCTGCATTATTATTTTATAGTTTCTCCTCTTCCCTTGAATCTGATATAGTTTCTCATCTATCCTCATCCTCCATAGAAAATGTAGGCAATCCAAACAAGAATTTTTCCCAGCTGCTTCCAACATCCCCCAGACACTATGACCTGGTCCCCCCTAATCCTTCCTATCCTCCTGTTACTATAGATGAACTGTTTATATTTTGATCAAAGGCAAAATTTCTTTTTTTTTTTTAAGATTTTATTTATTTATTTGAGAGAGAGAATGAGAGAGAGAGAGCACATGAGAGGGGGGAGGGTCAGAGGGAGAAGCAGACTCCCCACTGAGCAGGGAGCCTGATGCGGGACTCGATCCTGGGACTCCAGGATCATGACCTGAGCTGAAGGCAGTCGCTTAACCAACTGAGCCACCCAGGCACCCATCAAAGGCAAAATTTCATGTGCACTTCAGGTTCCATGTCTCCCACTTGCTCATGACCATTGCTTCAGAAAGTTCACTGTCTCTGTCCTGTGTCACTAAGTTTTTCTCTTTATAAGAACAATCCATAAGGATCATGCACAACAGCACGACAAATGACATTAATTTCTTCCATCTTATAAGCACAAATACTCCTCTTTTTCATCTTACGACAGTCTTTAGGTACCACCCCATTGCTCTGCTCCTATTGACAAAAAACTTCTTGACAGCATTTGTCTGTCTAATTCCTGTCCTCCGTTCAGCTCCACTACAGGGAGTGACGGGTGGGGAGCAGTTGTGTGTGTATGTGTGTGTGTATGTGTGTGTGTGTGTGAGAGAGAGAGAGAGAGAGAGAGAGAGAAAGGTCATCAACAACTTCCATGTTGTTAAATCCAATGGTCATTTCCCAGTCCTATTTTTATTTATCTTATCTGCTGCAATTGCCACAATTCGTCCCTGTTCATTGAAACACTGCCTATACTTGCCTTGTAGGAAACACTCTTATCCCTCCAGTGGACTTTTTTTAAATAAAGGCAGACTGCCAAATGCAGCGCCTCATTTGGATGTGTCTGGGGTCTGAGAAGCTTGACTCCCCTACCTTTGCCTACAAATGGACCTTCAGAGCTTGTTTGGATGTTCGAATAGGGTAACACAGCTTCTTGTATACCTTTGATCGCAGAATGGTCCTCCTCTATAGAGGAAGGCCATCTTCTTCCACTGAGTGCGCAACTTTGGGAGGGATACATGTGGAATGATGAGAGAGTAAGAGGACACCTGCCTAGCCAAACAGATCAGCCAAATCAACCTTGGCAATCAGTTAGGTGACAGTTGCCACAGCCAGATTGCCCTCACATCCTACAAGATTCTTCAAACCTACACTGCTACCATGATGATGTCTTCAAATTCAAGCATTGTCTATATGGTAATGAGTCTCATATTTAAATCTCCTGCTCAGACCTCTTCCTTGAACTGTATCTAGCTGCCCACAATGCATCTCCATTTAGATGAGAAGTTTATCAAACTTATTTGTTCAGAATTGAACTGATCTCCACCTGTGACAAACTTGTTTTTCCTCCTCCTTTTTTCTATTATGTAAATATCAACTGTATCCTACCTAGTTGCTTATGCCAAAAGCTTAAGAGCTTTCTTTGACTTCCTCTTTTTTTTTCTTTTGTGCAACAAGTACAATCTCTTAAGCAAATTCTGTCAGTTGTATTTACAAAATGTATTTCTATCCTAACCACTTCTCAACATCTCTACCTCCACCACCTAAGCCAAGTTCTCATCATCTCTTACTTGGATTATCACAATGGCTTTTGCCTTTGCTGACCTTTCATCTCTTTCCAGGCAACCTTTTAAAAATATAATGCAAATAATGCCCTCGTTTAATGAAAATCCCATCGATGATTTTGAATCATACAGCTTCTTTTTTTTTTTTTTAAAGATTTTATTTATTTATTTGACAGAGAGAGAGACACAGCGAGAGAGGGAACACAAGCAGGGGGAGTGGGAGAGGGAGAAGCAGGCTCCCCGCAGAGCAGGGAGCCCGATGCGGAACTCGATCCCAGGACCGTGGGATCATGACCTGAGCTGAAGGCAGTCGCTTAACCAACTGAGCCACCCAGGCGCCCAAATCATACAGCTTCTTAATGGGCCCTACTTGATAATCCCCCCCCCGCCCCCACCCCCACCTTAAGTATTGTTTTTGAATTCACCTTTCAATCCTCTCTTCTAACTCAGTGACCTCTCGGCTATTCTCAGAATGAACTAGTACATGTCTTTTCCTTCTGCGCTGTCTCTACCTAAGACACGCCCTTCCCAGTTATTGCATGGCTCATTCTATCACCTCTTCATGCAAATATTTCCTTCTCAGTCATAGTCTCTCTGTCCATTCTGTTTAAACAATGAAGCACACACATACCACTCCTGGCACTTTCAACTTCTTTTCTCTCTTTATTTTTTCTGCACAGCATTTAGTACCATATAACCTACTATCATTTGACTTACTGATTGCTGATATCTCTCCTCTAGAACATAAGCAACATAAGGTCAGGGATTTTTAAACTTTTTTTCCACTGTTAATATTCTTATCACACATATATTACTGCCTTTAACCATAATAAGTTCACAACAAATATTTACTGAACTAATGACTTTGTAAAATAAATATATCAAAGGATAAAACTATTTGATTATATCAACTGATTACCAAAAAAACCCATTTTATGACATTATATATATATATATTTAAAATTTTTATTTATTTATTTGAGAGAGAGGAGAAAGAGAGAGAGCAAGAGGAAGAGGAGGGGCAGAGGAGAGGGGCAGACTCCCTGCTGAGTGAGGAGCCCCAGGTGTGGCTCGATCCCAGGACCCTGAGATCATGACCTTTGCCAAAGTCAGACACTTAAACGACTGAGCCGCCCAGATACCCCTAAATAAAATATTTAACTATACTGATAAATAATATAAAAAAATCACATATTCAAAGAATAGGATATATAAGAAAATAAAAAGTGAAAATAGAATAGAAAATCATGATGTATGACCAAATTTGTTATAAAAGAAAATGGTTGTTAAAGACTTGAAGAAAGTCTATACAATATTAACAGCACTGTCCTCTGGTTGATAAAGTTATTGTTAATTTTTGTACTTTTTTTAAATTAGGGTTTTGAAATTTTCTAATATACGCATTATTTTTAATTCCAACAATAAAAGTAGTACATTGCCTTAACCAAAATTTAGTGAAATTTGCTTTTGTTTTTCCTCAGCTACCAGAAAACTTAGAGAAAAGTCAGTTACCTAATTTTGTAATCTGTTCATCTCTAGTGACTGATATCAGTCCGTAGATAGTTTTATTTCTGTTTGGCAATAAATAAGCAAAGTTTTGCCATATGCTTTCAGATGTAAGTTGCTTTAGGTTCTCTTAAATGTGGTTAAGGAAAGATAAAATATAGACCATACTAATAGAAATAACATTTTTGCTAGCCTTGCAATCATATCAACAGATTCATGTACTGCCAATTGTCTGTTAAGCACATACAAATTGTCTGCTCTGTGTATTATCTATTGAAAGGGCTATTGCTAATCATACTGCATACTTCCTGGACATCTTTCTTATCATCTAGATAGTGTGTACACAGAGAATGCAAACTAATTTTAATGTGCACTGAAGCAAAATATTACCAGGAAGGTGAAGCTACTAAAATATATAGCATATAAATTGTTTGCAAGCATTCATGACTTTATGATATCAGGCATTCTGGATGTTCCACACTCTGCACTTCCCCATTAGTAGAGATAACTGAGAGATGAGCATTATGTTGGTAGAAAATAAAAAAGAACTTATGTTTACTTCCATCTTATCCGAGCAACAGTCATGCTTACTTTGAGGTATTCAGAAGGAAAAAAGTCCACCATTTTTAATGCATTCTACCACCGCACACCTACTGTATTTGACCGTAACTATGCCTGAAATTGCACGAATGCTCCCAAAGCACCCAGGAATTTCCTTCTATTTTTTTGTTTAATATATACTTCCCTCATGAGATTATAAAATCCACAAGGTCAAAGATTCATCCACTTTGTATAGAATCCACTTTGTATCTGAGGTCTCTGAGTAGATGTCACAGTGCTTGGCACAAAAGGTGCACAATGAATACTTGTTAAAATATACTTATCAGCACTCATGTGCACACATGCACACACACACAGATACACACACAGACACTCTCTAAGGTCATCATGTGTTTTTTAGAATTCTTTAAGAAATTTATGTGTTTCTTCTAAAAAAAAAAAAGAAAACTATTTCTTAATCATTGCTGCCCTTGTTACAACGTAGAACATAATAAAATGGTTTATATTAATATTACTGTTCTCTGAAGAGAGAATATTTTTCCTCCTTCTATAAAAACAATAATGTGGAATGTTTACCATGACATTGCAAAGCAAATAATCTGTGTCCTAAAACAACCAGTGATACCCTCAATAGCATTTCTAAAATAGAACTAAATATCTTTTCCTTTAAAAGTAGTTCATGAATTCATATGTTTCATTTGCTTAGCATTGAGTCTTCTATACCACCTTCCTGGGTAAAAGTAATTTTAAACCCTGTGGCCTGGGACCACTGGATTAGGCAAAATGAAAGAAAAATAGCTGAGGTGGGAAGGATGTACACGGTAGTTGTAATGTGTCCTCTTCCAAACCCTAATTTCCACTTTCCAGTTTTAGGAGTTTACCAGCCAAGTCTCTGCCTTAGCTCCTCTTGAATTCAGTTATGATGTGTTTCTTTAGCCTTAAAATCTTATTTAATGCTTATTTTGAGTAACAAGTTTTTTGCTTGCCTATTTCAGTTTTAAATGAGACCATTGCTCCGAGGGTGATAAGGAATACAGCATCAGTAGGTAATGTTATTTTTCCTTGCCAATTTCTGGATACTGTGACAGTGCAATGCATATTTCGAGGTGGGCCAAATTGCTAGAGAATTCCAAACCTTTATAGGTTACTTCTGTTACTAAAGTAAGTGACCCTGGAGTAGAATAAGAATCAAGCCCAGCTGATAGTCCTAAGGCTGTAAGAGGTCAAATTAATTCACTTACCAGGTCCTCTCCAGCATTTGTCCCCAGAGAATTTTCCCCACCGCCACTTCCATAGCATTTATTTCTCATTGTCACTGGGTGCAATTCTTTGTCATGTTAGCCATTTCATCAGTGCAAGGGGAAATGCTCCTTCGTAGCTCTTTGATTCATGACCTGAACACCCACATGCCTGCTCACTTTATGAACTCAGGAAACGGACTATAGAGAGAAATATAAACCATAGGATTTCAGTCCCCATCTAAGCTGGCACACGGGGCAGAAACTTTTCTCCTTATTTACCTTCTCCTGTTTCTCCTTCTCTTTCTCCTATTTAGTTTTCCCTTTTCATGGACATCCACACAATAAACTTTAATTCCTTCTCTAAATTCCCCCAAATATTTCCATAGCTGAATATTCCATACATTGTTGGGTTTGTTTTTGGTTCTTGCTTTTCATCCAAAACTGAGTGTTCTGAGCAGGGATATCCCTTATCGTAACAGAGTGATCAATTCAAGGGTATTTTTTTATTGTCCAGGCCTAGAGAGCCAGATTATCTGACTATATAGCAAAGCTATGGGCTACAGATCAAGAATGTGAGAATCCAAATATTTCCTAATAGTACATTCATACATATCTATCTCAGTTATGCACTTAATTAAAGGCAGTGCCATCACTGGGATATTTCTAATGATGCTTTCCAATTCTTAACTTCATTCCCACCTTGGTTTCTTCCATCACTGCATCTCCACACCCACCTAGTTTCATATTAAGCCCTTTATTTTACCTCTTCTATTCACATAGGAATTGACCTCTCAATTTTAACAATCCTCAGAAGTTTTGCCTTGCAACTTCAGGCCACTTTATCCTTGTACATAGCTTAAACTTCCTTTCCCCCATTGTTGTTAAGCAATTTCGTGTCAACCTCAACATTTTGTTGTTGCTCGCTTCTTTGTTCGGTTTTCTTAAAACTGTTGTTCTTCTAGATCATGATCCTTACCATTGGGTTTGAATTCCTCCAGACTAAGGTAAATAGAACAAATTTACCATGGTACTTTAAGAGCTATGAGTAGCATGGTACTGAAGTGGGTGTGCACTTCTGCTTCTCATGAAAGCCATCAAGGGCCTGTAGCACATGTAACAACTTTGCACTTTCTAAGAGAGTGTTATGTGTATGGTGTAGGGATGGGGATGAAAGAATGCCCCCTCAGGGAAGGTCTGTGAACCCATTTAATCCACTGCAGTTGACCAGCTGTCATACTATCTTCAATGAGTCTTCTCACAAAATGTCACTGCCACATCTTGATTGATAATCTACCCAGTCTCTTTCATTTAGTAGTATCTGGAATTAGCAATGTGTTGTATTGGTTGTCAGTTCTAAACATCCACACCAATGATTCACTAGGCTACTGAGGGTCTTTCTTATATCCAAACCCTATCACAATATATCTTTATGATTCAGTAGTTCGTCTTCATCTCTAACTACCTATATAGTTTTTATTATAACCAAAGGCCTTAATAGAGTTATTTTGTGTATGAACACAGTATCTTTCCGGGTACAACATAAGCATGAAAAGGTCTTCTAGTGACAGGAAAAATCACCATTATGTTCACCATCTCCTCCTCAGTTAATGTGATGGCTTTGATTGTTTTACTGTCTTCCCTTTTGCTTGCCCCTTCTGGTCTAACCAGTTTCTCCAGGTCAGTCTAAATATAATTCTTCCATACTATATTGATTAAATTTATGCCCATCAACTACCTCAACACGTCTTTCTTTTCTTTTTTCTTTTTCATAGCAAGGATGATTGGCAATCATCCTGGCATCAGATACTCATCATGCTTTTCCATGCAAAGCTGTTATGATTTGTGGGTCTAAAAGCCAATCTGGATCATAGAATTAATAAGGAACCCAGTTATCAAATCAGGCTTCCATGAATCAGTTGCTCCTTAGTATCAGGTTTTATTTATAATATTAAGGATACAACCTTAATATTATAGCAAGAAACACAGACAAAGCAGGGACTTCTAGGTTTGAACAACATAGTTAACAAATGTAACTGACTGATATATGCAAGCCTCTCCTGACATCGAAGTGAACTCACTATTTTCAAATATTCACAGAACTTTTACAAGACTTGACTGCATACTGGGCCAAGAAGCCAGTTTCACCAAATTTTAAAAAAGAATCTGTATCATGCATACTTCAGTCTTTGACTATAGTACAATTAAGTTTTAAAAAATCATTAAAAAAGAAAAAAAAAGGCCAAAATATTTAGAAAATTTAAAACATACTTCTAAATAACTCATAACTAAACAAATCATAATAATTTTTGAAAATTAAAACACTAATAATAGAGAAAAATGTAGTTTAAATGTGCATAAGAAAAAAGTCTAAAAATTAATGAAATAAGCTTATTATAAGAACAGAATTAATTTCAATGAAGTACAGAAATGATATAATAAGAATTACCATAGGAGTTAATGACGAGAACTATACAATGACTATCAACAAAAGTGAGAGTTGGCTTTTTGAAAATAGATAAATCTGTGGTGTAATTGATTAAGAAAAACTGAGACACAAATGAATAATTAAGAGGATTAAAAAAGGGGATATAACTAAACCAATGCCAGATAATTAAAACAATAAAATATGAACATTAAAAATTTTATATGACTTACACAAATACCTATATAGAAAACATTAAATTCCTCCCTCAGACCATACACAAATGCTGATTTCCCATTGATTAAAATCTTAAGTGTAGAAATAAAATTATTAAATCATTTAGAATGAAATATAGAAAATATATTTAAGGCATATATTGGGATATAAAAAAAATCATTCCTCCTAAACTTCCAGCTTAGAATTACATGACATCAAACATGCAGAGAACTAAGCCTTGCTGTGATCAAATATCCACACTGGGGCTTGTCACCATCCTCCATTTTTTTTTTTAATGTTTCACCTTCTATCTTGATTTCAACTTCTGTGTTTACTTGATTTTAACCATTCAAAATATGTAATCCTATCTTTTCATTTCTCTGACTTTTCTCCATCAATCTTGACCTGAATTCTCCCTTTGCCTGTCACTTCCATTGTCATACCCTGGACTATTTTATGACTAGTAGCTATAATTTCAAACATGCCACTCTGACCACCACCTCTGAATCCGGCAATTAACTCCACTTAACAGCATCCTAAAATCCATTCATCCTTTCTACCTTTTCCCATCCTTTCATATCATCATGATTTCACTTCCCTTTTAAAACCAAATTTTGTAGGCAACAATTATTATCTTTCACATGTTTACATTTTTATCCATTGACACTCTCTCACTTCCATATACTCTTAAGCAATAACACTCCCCTGGTTAAATCAGACAACTTTATTCTGACAACTGTGCCGCTAGTGTAACGCAAGAAAAATAAACAATTTGAAATAAATGATTATCCTCAAAACCCATTGTAATCAGGCCTTAGTCATCACAAATACATCACTGGCTTAAACTGAAATTAATATCTCCAAACCAGCCACTTCTCACCTACCATGTTACAACTAGTCTGGATTCTCTCTGGAATAGTGCAATATTTTTCTAACTGGTCACTTACGTCTGCTCTCCTTCAAGGCTTTCTCCAAATGACAACCAGAGTTAAAATGTGAGTCTACTAAAAACCTGTTAATGGCTTTTCAGCTCTCTCAGAGTAGAAGTTAAAGTTCTTATAAAAGTCTATGAAACCCAGTGTGCCTCATATACAGACACATAGGAATCACACACAAGAATGTTCATATCTCTATTATTTGTAATGCTAGATACTGGGCAAATAGGATGGTCTTTAGAAATCTACATTACTCCTTGTTGCTTCAGAAACAGAAATCATTGTGTTTGGTAAAGTTGGAAAAGTATTGGTCATCATTTAATCCAACCCAAAATTAGGGGTGAAATAATAAAAGAGTAAAATCTCTAAGCTGTTGCATCTAATGCTAATAGTACAAGAAGAAACATGGTGGCAGTGAGGGTCAAATCTCTTTTTATCTCTGGTCGAGCCTAGCTTTCTCTTCCTATAGCAACAAAGATGGATTATATAATCATGTTCACCATAATTAAAGTAGGCATAACACTGAAAGAAACAGATTCAAGAGAGTAGCCAGCTTTGTGCATACAATAGTATTAAATTTATATTTTCCTCCATGCCTTTCCATCTATCTCAGTATGATATTTTACATATAGTAAATATTCAATGCATTTTTAAAAGAAAATAAAATTCTTTGCGTATCATTATACATAAATTGACAGAACTGAATCTTTCTAAGCTCCAGGTGATGCAGCTTAATTTGTCAGAAATAAAAGTATAATGGTTGGAGTCGAGGGACATAGACTTGAATCCTTGTTCTGAAATGTACTAGTCATATTATCTACCTTCTTTTTAGACCTCTATGACTTCAGTTGTAAACAAATCTACATTACATTGATTGACATTGAAAGATTAGTATGCAGTAAGTTACTGGCAAACAATAAGTACCCCCAACTTGTGGCTTGTACAACCATTTATAAATATGAAAAAAATACTCTTTCACACAGAAGATTCCATGCTTTGCTCCCCCCCCATCTTTAGCCTGTACTTTTTACAGACCTACCAGATACTATTTAAAATTTTTGTTGTGATAAGCACTGGGTGTTATATGTAAGTAATGAATCACTGAATTTTACTCCTGAAGCTAATTTTACACTATAAGTTAACTAACTAGAATTTAAATGAAAACTTGAAACGTTAAAAGAAATTTTAATATGACCTGCTATGTTAGTGCATTGCATTTTGAGAACCATATGTAATGTTGTTTCTGTTTCTGTTTTCCCACCATTGTATTGCCCTATGATTTTAGCATATTTTGGTTTTGTTTTAGTGGTCATGGTATAAGAAAATAAAAAAAAGTGTTTTAAATTCTGATACATTGTAAATACTAAATTACTGATAGCTATTATTATTATTATATCCATATGATTCATTTGTAAGACATGAGATATGAAGATAGTCAACCAAATCCTGAACTTGAAATTATAAAAAATGTACAAGGAATAGTAAATACAGTATTCATTTGTCTCTGTTATATAACACAATCAAAGCACATTTTATTTTGAAGGGTTATATTTAAATAAGTTATTGACATATTTTATTTTTAAGATAACTCTTAGGTACATGACACTTTGAAAACATGAAACAACAATGTTATTAGAAAAATAGTTAATAGTTACCATCAGGAATTTCACATAAGAATTTGTTCTAGTCATTAAATAATAGGTGTTTGATCTACTTTAGGTTTACTTACACAATATCTTTAAAATATCATCCTTTTAATGCCTCAAAAATAAACAAAGAAGGTAACATTATAGATTGCATTACACATGATTTTTCATAAGATATCAATTGTATGTACATTTATACGTATATATGTAGTATATAGTGCTTATGTAATATGTGGAAAGCATGTATTATATATAAATTTTAAATGCCCAAGTATCAAATTATATACATGGCTTTTAGAAAATATCTTGGCACATATACAGTCAAATACAGTTCTCATTTTGTATGTGGTGAAATAATAGTTCAGGAGAATAAATTTCATGCTTATGCACATAATGCTTATATATACATTCATGCTTATGTATTTAAAATTAGTTAGAAAGCAAGGTTACACATTCATTTCTTTTTTTCAGTCATTCCAGTTAAACCATTGCTAGTATTTGAGAGTTCTTTTTTTTATTTATGGAAAAGTTTATCATAGCATAAAAACACATGTTTATATAGCTTTAGAATAAACAATGGTAACTTTCATACACCATTTAGAAATGGTTGCAGCCACTTACATTCTGAGTTTATTCATGAAACACATAGAGTTCTTGTACTATATTTTCTCCTTCTTCCTTCTCCATAGGGGCAAAAGGACTATAAATTTACCATCTGCTCTAAGACTTTTTGGTCATAAAGACTGCAGTTAAAACTACGTTAATAGCTCAGTGCAGACAAGAATGATTCCTTAATTTTCATTTCTTATAGGGTAAGTTAATTAAATCCATTAAAGCCATTTTATCACTCCATAAGGCTACTCAGGTTTTTGTTTGCTTCCATTCTAAAATTCCAGACAAAATTCTATGTATCTGTTATCTTCATAATTTCATTCTTACAAAGCCTATTTTTTGTAACATTCTGTCTCACATATTTAACTGTTAAAATAAGTTTTAAATGGTTTATTTTAGAGAGGTAGGTTGTTACTAAGATTAATTTTAATATTGAGTACAAATATATATCATCGAGGAAAACAATTCATCTAGGAGTCTGTTTATGTCCAGTACCACGCTGAAAGCATCTACATAATGGAGTATACATAGGACCACAAAGATGAAAAATATAATTCTGGAGCTGCTTAATATTTAGTGACAAAATCTGGAAAAGGCACAAAAACCCACTATAACAAGCATGTTATAGAGCACACATATAAATTCCTCCAGGGAAAATATTGTTAGGCTTTTGTCCTCAGTTTCTGGTTTAGTGTTGAGTACAGAGTAAGATGTTCATGCTTTCAGTTTTGAGCAAAGCGCTTTGGGGAGATAGAAGAGGGATAAAATATGTTTGGGAGCATTGGGAAAGGTTTATTGGAGGAGTCCTTAATGATTAATAAAATCTGTCAGGTTGAAAAATAAAGGAATGCAGATATGTCAAAAAAACCCCAGCAGGTTATTCACGTAGTGAGTCCCTAAACCCGTGAATGACTCAAAAGTTAATGAATAATTCTGTAGGATATTCTAACATTTCAAACCAAAAACAATAATTTATTCAGTTGACAGGTATTTATTGATTGCTGAATATGTGTCTGGGGATACGGTGGTATTCAAGATATATTGAGTCTATCATGTAGTGAGAAAGAATAAAAGGCAGGTATAGTGTGTGATATAAGTAAGGATAAGGTGTTACAGGAACACATAACAAAGTGTCCCTTCAAGTCCTGATTTAGGAAAATCTCTCAGTAAAATAGGTATTTAAATTAAGGTCTTTTAAAATTGTTAAATGCAAAAGAATACACAGGTTTGATTCCATTTGTATAAAGTTCAAAAAAGATGAAGTAAACTATTTTTTAGGAATGCATGCTTATGGGGTAAAAGTATAAAGCAAGGCAAGCAAGAAAATAATTAACACAAAACTCAGGATACGAGAGTTCTGTAGCCTTGAGGAAGAGGTCTGTGACTGAAGAGGAAACATGGAACTAGGGGTTAAGGATGGGGCTTTTGGAGTGTTGGCAATATTCTACTTCTTGACTTAGTGTTACACATGTTTTCATTAATATTGATTGATTATACTTCATGTTTATGTTATATGTATTTTTGTGCATGTTTTTAAATCTTTCAATGAAGATTTCAAAGATAGAACACATAGAAGGCAGAAATAGAAACAAATCCAAGTCCAGTTGTATTAGTGATCCCAAGTTAATGGTAATAAAATCTCTACATTAAAAAAAATTCAGCTGCATATTTTTTCTTCAAGAGATACTCTAATACATATAAACATGAAAGGTTTGAAGTTAAAATGTTGGGAAAATATAAGATAGCAAAATATAATAAAAAAGAAGTTGGAATAGATATATCATATAAAATAGGCTTTCAAAAACAATGCCTTCTTAGTGACAAAGATATTTAACTCACCAGTAAGATATAACAACCCCAAGATGATGTGAACATAAGAGAAAAATCACAAATAAAAGACATATAAATAGACCATACCATGAAAAAATAAATGGATAATGACAATAATACTGTAAGAGGTTTCTATAAACTCCTCTCAACTGTTGATGTTGTAAGGGCAAGTACAAGGTAAAAACAAGAGACTTAATTCTCCCTGTTGAAAATAAGGGAAGAGATGGCCCTTTCCCTTTTCTTAGATCATTTATTTTTTAAAAAATTATAATTGTGTATGTAAAATCTTTTTAAAGGCTAAATAAGCCTTTTTTCAGCTTTAAGAGCTAGGAAGATCTTTCTCAAGGAGCGGGGAACTATGTTTGAGATGTAATTATCCAGGAAGAAAGTGACTCTATCTCTCAGTGTCTATGGGAGGGTGGGAGCCTAACTTAGACCTTATTCCAAACTACCTCCTATCATAAAGATATGAGAGGTTTATTTTTCCTTTGGATAAAGTCCATTAACGAATACAGGTGGTCTCCCCAGTTACCAGATAAATCTAGGATGAACAATGTGTGACAACTGGTGCTGTCAAGTTCTTGGGGACTAGTTATTTATTTTGAGAACATATATGTAATGGGTTATGTCTGCTTGGCTTATAAAAGGGTCAGATTGCTTTCTGTCTTTGTATTTTCTTAGTGAATTTCTATGATGCACATCATGGTTGCCATAATGCTTATTCACTAACAACACTGATTTTTTTTCTCTTCTGGCTTTGTAAAGAGATTTCCTGGGTTGGGTGTAAAAACAGTATAATCAACTCGAGTGATTATGGAAAGAACAATTTAAGGAAAAGCAAACCTTATAATGATAGAAGCTATTCAAAAACTAGAGAGAGTAGGGAATTTCCTTATCTACCCTAAATCTCCAGTCAATGTTCTGCTTGTAATGTTGAATCAATAGTTTTCCTTTAGATACCCACATATATCACATAATATTGTGTTGGACATATAAAGATTGAAAATATAAAAACAAAAACATAACATATAGGAAATATGAAAACCAATAGAATACACATAAGGATGCTTAGAAAAAGTAGAAGGGCTGAGTTATATTTGTATATTTGTATTAAGAGCAATTTTAAAAATTAAATGGTTATACAGTGACCACAAATATTTAAAAACATGGCTTTGTAAAGAGACATCAGTTATAGTTGATACAATTATAATGCAGACATAATAAAATAATTTGCCTAAGGATGAATGTAACAATAGATATGTAAAACTTTTATAGAGAAGATTATAAAACTTCATTGAACAGCATTAAGAAAACATAACCAATAAGAGACAAACTATGGTCAGGAAAACTCATTATAATAAAAATATTAGTCTTCCTGAAATTGATCTATAGATTCAGATTTCATTTTTCTGTATCTTGAAACATTTAGTTTTTTCATCAACCTAGGAATTATTTCATTACTCATCATTATTCCCAACTTATGCTATTAAAGACTTTAAAAACAGCAAATGGAAGAATGATGGACACATCAAGCAGATAGCATAGGAGTGAAACTGATCATTGCTATTACATCATCTTTCATTTTTCTTATTGTGTTGCTTACTGTATTACATAATCTTTTTTTTTTAAAGATTTTATTTATTTGACAGAGAGACACAGCGAGAGAGGGGACACAAGCAGGGGGAGTGGGAGAGGGAGAAGCAGGCTTCCCGTGGAGCAGGGAGCCCGATGCAGGGCTCCATCCCAGGACCCTGGGATCATGACCTGAGCTGAAGGCAGCCGCTTAATGACTGAGCCACCCAGGCACCCCTGTATTACATCATTTGACAGAAAAATGGAGAGTTTATGTTTTTGGCTTTTTAGTTATTTATTTTATTTTAGCTTTCATGGGACACTCTTCAGAATTTTTATTTTTTTATTCATTTTCACCCCATATTGACAATAAGAAGAAAATTAAAAGAAGTTTTAAAATTATGAAAGGAATCAGAAGATGAATGAAAAGAGACCCATAGCAGCAATCTAGATGCTAGTGACGATGGTGAATTTGACTTTGTAAACAAGATCTATGAGTCTTCAGTTGATAACCTAATTGGATTTTATTAAAATAAACAAGAATTAACCAGTAAACAGTATTTATAAAGACAAAGGGAAATAAGGTGTCTCATACAGTTAGTCATTGAACAGTAATGACTTTACCACCTAAATTTTGTGACAAGAACCTAGATCATCCCATTTTACTGAAGATATGACATACTTTTATTTTTTATAATTATGATTTTCTTTTTTTTTTTTTTTAAAGATTTTATTTATTTATTTGAGACAGAGAGAATGAGATACAGAGAGCATGAGAGGGAGGAGGGTCAGAGGGAGAAGCAGACTCCCTGCCGAGCAGGGTGCCCGATGCGGGACTCGATCCCGGGACTCCAGGATCATGACCTGAGCCGAAGGCAGTCGCTTAACCAACTGAGCCACCCAGGCGCCCTATAATTATGATTTTCTTGATGCAGTTTGTAAGTAGACAACTATTGAGGGCAGGAGTGTACAAGAAGGTTACTGAAAGGAAATAGATGGTGTAGAAATTTATTTTAAAAATTGGATTAATCATTCATAGCAATTAGTTGCATTTGTATGAAGTTGGCCTTCAAAACCAGGAAAACATGGATCAAAAATCTGGTTTTGCTATGCTTAAATTTCTATTGAAAATTCTAATAAAGTTGTTTGTTACTGTTAGAAAAATACTTGTAAAATGATTTAAAAATATTTTTAAAGATAATTTAAGATGTTCGTTGGATCTAATTAGTAAATGGTGTTGACTATTTTTCCTGTTAAACTGAGGATGAATAATCAAAGATCTGTAAATTAACACCAAAATGTGACGGCATTTTACACTTATTTAGACAATACCAAATTTTGGTAGGTTGTGGAGTAACATAAATACATACACTGCTTGTGGAATATAAATCAGATGACTATCTTGCAAAACAATTTGCGATTATATTTAAAACTTCAAATATACCTACCATGAGTTAACAATTCCTCCCCTAAGTGCATACCCTAAAGAACCTCCTGCATATTTAGCAGATGACATATGCAAGAGAGCTTATAGCAGCAGTTTTCGTAAAAGCAAACAATTTTGTTAATTAATTAATTTTAGAATAATCACCCAGCAGGATATTCTGCAAGAGTGAAAATGTATTGAACTATGTTATAAGTGACAACCTGGGACAGAGCTGAGAAAGGTAATGCAAGAGAGTGAACACTCATATAAAGATGGTTACATTTTAGGATATCACTTCAGTTATCCTAAACAACCAGAAACTAAATAAAAAACAATCCAAAAGCCAATCAGAACTAAATTAATGTAATTCAGGTGTGTATGCATGTTAGAGCTAGCCTAACAAAACATAAAGCTGATAAACACATTACCGTTCAGGTATGTGATAGTTTTGAGGTGTTTCAGGAAGGTGGGTCAGAAAGAAGCACATAGGTAAATCAATTATGATCTACTACTTAAACTGCAGATGAATTTATGAGCATTTGTTTTATTATGCTTTATAAATTACTTACATTGTTGACATGTAAAAAAGATTACATATAATTATTAAATACTAAGAATGTTTTTGTTTGCTTTAAATTCCTGTTTCAACTCATTTATCCAAATACTTATTTTATGTTTTGTAGAAAATTACCTATAAATACTTGTCAACCATCTTCCTTCAGGCAACTTCTTTGCTTATAATAGGTGGTTGTTGTTTATTATTATTATTATTATTGACATGGACACCCTAGATTTTTCACTCATTAGCATTCTAAGAAATAGTAGGTATTTAGGCAGTGAGATATATACGTCAATAATATTAAAAAACTTTATTTTTAAAGTCTAATTTTTTGGTAACAAAGTTCAAAATCTCAATATATTTCAAGTAAATATAGAAAGCATCTTTCGTTTTTAATATCAATTATTTTATTCCAATTGCTATTCTGTCATTTTTAGATTGTAATTCATTTTTGAGCTATACTTGGTTTAGATATACAATATAGGTTTTTAATTTCCCATCTAAGTATTATATGCTTTCCAACTGATCTGAACAATCATTACTGTTTCTATTTCTTGTCCAGAGTGACAAAAGCTTAGAATTTATAATAATTATAAAAGGAGGGGCGCCTGGGTGGCTCAGCCAGCTAAGCATCTGCCTTTAGCTCAGGTCACGACCTCAGGGTGAGCCCCATGTCAGGCTCCCTGCTCGGTGGGGAGCCTGCTACTCCCTCTCCCTCTGCCACTACCCCCCTGCTTGTGCTATCTTGCTGTCTCTCTCTTTCAAATAAATAAATAAAATTAAAAAAAAATAATAAAAATAATTATAAAAGGAAGGAAGGAGATAACAGGACTATTATCTCTCCTGGAATTCATGTACAAATTTAGATTCCAAAGACATAGTCACCTGAGTACATGCTATTTAGAATTAAAAAAAGATTTGTATTTAAGTCATCATTTATGAAAACATGTTTATGTACTGATAAAAAGCATGGAATAGCAAATGAAATAATCTTAACAGTGCTTATATAAAAATTCAGCACACTAAAATAATTTCATATTCTGCAAAATTATAGGCAAATTATATATTTGTCTATATATTTGAAAGCCAAATTTTCCTTTACAATCAAGTATGATGAAACAAAAATTAAATTAATAATGTAGAAAATATATAAAGATTAGCTTCATTGTTTGAATCTCACATTTTTAAATTAACACAAATCTACATGAGAGACTATATAATTAATGTATTAAAATTTACACCTCCAATACTTAAAAGTTTTTCTATTCAGAATTTAGTACTTATTTGTTAGAAGTTTGGTTCCCTTTGCGTCCCGGCCATTTAGATACTATGAGCTATCATCTGACCAAAAATCCTTATCATTCTATAATTAAATTAAAACTAGAATGATGACAGGTCACATTTTACAGATTTTAAAAAAATTACCATTTTATTCTTCTGAGTTTGAACACTGACTTCAGAATACTTTGACACATTTTTAATTTTTAAATTTAATTTTTTATTTTTTGACTTTTTTTTTAAGAGTTTATTTATTTGTCAGAGAGAGAGAGAAAGAGAGAGCATGAGCAGAGGGAGCGGCAGAGGGAGAAGCAGGCTCCCCGCCGAGCAGGGAGCCTGATGCGGGACTCGATCCGAGGACCCTGGGACCATGACCTGAGCCGAAGGCAGATGCTTAACAACTGAGCCACCCAGGCGTCCAACATCCTTTTTAAACAACTTTTGAACAACCTTTGATTTATTAACTATGCAGTTACTCTCTATATTTCAGTAATATATAATAATATACATATAGTAATAGTATATATAACTATATATATATCTTGCTCTGGAAGACCTTGGTTACTGGTGACCTGAGTTACAATTTACTTTTGATAAAATGGCAATCCAGATAAACCTGAAGATTTTTATTTATTATTTTATTTTGGTAGGGAAAAATAATTTCCCCACTGATGCGTTAGATAATTTTGTGGGGTACTGTGTGTGCATACAATGTGTGTATGTTTTCATATTTGACTGTCATGGACAATGTATAGATTTATGCTGTTGGGTGTTATTCTAAAACAAAATAGTGACCTAAGCACCATCAATTCGGACATGTAGTTTTGTACCTGAAATGGTACTGAGCTATTAATCAGCAATTGTGAATTCTGGTATCTCTGTTATAATCAAAAGAGAACAAGAAATGTACCATGCACTCTACATCATCTCAATACTTGTTAAAGTGTGAGATTTCAGATGTTCTGAGTAAATTGAACAACATTAAGGCACTTTAATTTAATTTAATTGCTAATATAAAACATTTCTATGATAGAAATAAATGATTGTGATTGAAATTAAAACCTCAGATATTATTCAGTTTCAGTATTTGTATTTTATAGTAACAAAGGCCATTTCTTTAATGCAAAGTAACACTTGGAGTGCTTTGTATATTCATTGGAGTGCTTTGTATACACTTCAAAGTGTTTTATTTATATATAAATTTATCTTCTCAAGTAGATCACAAATAACTGTGGGAAAGGGACTTCTCTATTTCTTTACTTTTTTCAAAGAAACAGCATACAGAGCTTATCTCAAGAACTTTACATTTGCATAGGTGGGTTGATTTATTTTAGGGACAATTTGGAATTCTGTTATTCTGAATAATCTAGCTACTGGCTATTTCAGTAACGTGCACTTACTAAAATTTAGGCATGGAATCAAAATTTAAACTAATGAACATCTATTCTCATGTGCTTTTATGTTGTTAATCCATTGCATGCTTTGTTACATTTTGTTTTGCAGAAATCTAAGAAATAACATCAAAATAACGAGAAACATTTATGCTTTAAATAATAAATGGAAACAATAGATATTGTATAAGTTTCTATTATAAATTGGTTTTTTTAATAGAGGTATTTTTTGGCCAAGGTAACAGGTATCAATGTATTGCAATCTATTGGTTTGGTAAAAGGATCACATTTCTTTAGCATTAACAAATACCGTGTTATTCAATTCAGTGTATTCTGGTGGTTGATAATACAATCTGTGGAACTGGAAATAGAACCTGAAAAACTGGATTTGTGGTCAAAATTTGCTTCTAAGTAGTTGCTGAAGTTGTAAAAACAACTTACTAGGCCACAACTTTTGTTTAAAAATGATGCTTTTGAGTGAAGTTTGGCTTCAAGATCCTTAAAGATTTGTAGATCTCTAATGCTATTTGAGGTTAAGAATGTAAACTATAGTAATGATAACCCTCTTTCTAAAATAATCATCTCTTGGCATGATATGATTTTTTTTTCCCACACAAGTTAGCATTTTCTTTGTTCCTTGCTTGCAAGCTAAAGTATAAAAAATGAGAGCACTATTACAAACATAAAACTATAACCACTGTTTATGCTGTGTTAAATTTTCCTTTTTTTTTTTCCTTAAATAGCCAAGAATGTGCCTGTTTCACTGCAAGTGAATTGGTCTTACCTTGTTTTTTGTGTGCTATTTACAAAATTGGAAGGATTTAAACTTGTGATTTTATCTGGTCACCGAAGTTCCATTTGTTCAGATTTTTAAAATACTTTTATTGAGGAACAATTGATACGCAAAAAAACCTGCACATGTTTAAAGAATACAGTTTGATGAATTTGGACATTTACATACATCCATGAAATCATCACCATAATCAAGGTAAGAAACATATTTATCACCTTTATACCCATGAGCACAACTCCCCATCTCCCCCTGCCCCAATCTCTGGTAACCACCATTCTATTCTCTATTTCTATGAATGTGACTATAGTAGATAGCTCATAAAAGTGAAATCATGCAGTATTTGTCCTTCTGAGACAGGCTTGTTCCACTTAACATAATATCCTCCAAATTCATCCATGTTTCTTAAATGAAAGAATTTTCCTTTTTTAAGAATAACTAATATCCACTATATGTATGTATCACGTTTTCTTTATCCATTCATCTGTTGATGGATGTTTAGGTTGTTTCCACATCTTGATTGTTGTGAACAATGCTACAATGAATAAAGGAGTGCAAATACCATTTTGAGATCCTGATTTCAATTCTTTTGGGTAAATACCTAGAAGTGGATTGCTGGGTCATATGGAAGTTCTATCTTTAATTTTTTGAGGAAACTCCACACCATTTTCCATAATAACTGCACCATTTTACATTCTCACCAACAATGTACAAGTGTTCAAATTTCTCTACATCATCATTAACATTTATTTTATTTTGTTTTTTGGTAATAGCCATTCTAACAGGTGTGTGATTCTAACAGGTGTGTGATGATACCTCATTGTGGCTTTAATTTGCATTTCCCTGAGTGATGTTGAGCATCTTTTCATATACTTGGCAGCCATTTGTATGTCTTTTTTTGAAAAATATCTATCCAGATCTTTTGCCCACATTTTATTAGGTTTTTTGGATTTTTTTTTTTTTGCTATTGCACTGTAGGAGTTTCTTCTATAAGTATTAAGTCCATATTAGATAAATGACTTGTAAACATATGTAGGTTACCTTTTCACTCTGTTGCTTCTTCCATTTACTGTGCAAAAGTTTTCAGTTTAAAGTAGTCCCATTTGTCTATTTTTACTATTACTGCTTATGCTTTTGATGTCATATGCAAGAACTCATTGCCATGACCAGTGTCAAGAAACTTTCCTGGTGATTTCTTCTAGAAGTTTTAGAGTTTCAAGTCTCACATTTAAATCTGTAATCCAATTTGAGTAGATTTTGTGTATAATGTAAGTTAAGGATCCAACTTTATTACTATAATTCTATGGACATAGAATCGAATGTTATTCAGTCATAAAAGGAATTAAATACTGCTTCATGCTAAAACATGGATGAACTTAGAAAACATTATGCCAGGTCAAAGAGGCGAGACACAAAAAGTCACATTTAGTAAGATTCCATTTATATGAAGCATCCAGAATATGTAAATACATAGAGACAGAAAGCAGATGGGTGGTGTCAGGGACTAGGGTGAGGGGTCAACAGAGAACAACTGTTTAATGGGTATGAGGCTTTATTTTAGCATGATGGCAATGTTTTGGAACTATTTAGAACCAGTAGCTGAACAGCATTGTAGATGAACTGTGTGTGTGTTGCCTTTCCTGTGTTTTTCTAACTGAGATATAATTGACATATAGTATTGTGTAAATTTAAGGTGTGCAATTTGTTGATCTAATACATTTATGTCTTGCTATGTGATAACCACCATAGAATGATTAGCCAACACCTCATGCAATTATCATGTCTTTTTTGTGGCAAGAACAATTAAGATCTAGTTTCTTAGCAACTTTGAAGATAATAGGTTAGTTTTAATTTGGCCTTATTTAATCCATTAATGTAAACTCCTTGTTTTTGGTGCAGAGGGGTATGATGATTTTACAAAAATATTCTACTGTTACAGATAAAACTTAGTGTCTCTAAATTTAGACTTCTCAAAAGCTCATTTCCAACTCTTCCTTCAATAATGAAAAAGAAGTAATTAAAGTGTTCAATTGCACAATCAGCTGACAACAATCTGCATGACACATTTAAGAAAGGGATTAATCTCAACATCATACAAAGATACTAAAATTAGCTTACCTGTGAGTAATTGTTTAACATCTTGTAAATACAAATGCAATTACTAATTTTGCTTGACCTTTCTGATTATGGATTTTGGGTAAGGACATTCAACCTTCTCAGAGAAAAACACTCTTCATATTGGATTATGAGTGACATTTTTAAATTGTAATGTTAGAATTTTTATACTAATGATAAATGCTTATTTTGAAGGTAAAAATAAACCCATATGATAGACAAAAAATAGAAAAAAAAGAATAAAGCATTATTTTAAATCTCACTTTTGGGCTTCCTGGGTTGGTGCAGTTGGTTAAGCATCCAATTCTTGGTTTCCACTCAGGTCATGATCTCCAGGTTGTGAGATTGAGCCCTACATCAGGCTCTGCACTCAGCACAGAGTCTGCTTGGGATTTTCTCTCCTTCTCCCTCTGCCCCTTCCAACCCCCCCTCTTTCTCTCTTTCTCTCTCTCTCTCTAAAATGAATAAATAAATCTTAAAATAATAAATAAATCTAACTGTCAAAAATGTTAATTAGCATTTGGTAAACATGATTTCAGATACTATGGTATGAGAGTTACAAGAAGTATCATAGAGTTATAAAAATAACACAACTAATATTAGTCTCAGAATTGTCCAAAACGTTTTTTTAAGACCTAAGGACATATACGTACTCATTGTCATTTCTGATATTACAAAATTGGTATTTTTAATTCATTATATTAGTTATTTTTAATTAATATATATCTATAAATAAACTTGTACTTGATTTCTAAAGTCTAAAACTTTAGTGATATCCTGCCAAACAATGTAGTCTCCTCTCATTTAAACTCAGAATTTGGGTATGATTTCTCTATTATTACATCCCAGGTATGAATTATATGTTTAGGGGTACATGTTGTCCTGAAATTAGTGCTTTTGTTGCTATCTGGGTCAAGGTTACCCAGGATACTTGGAGTAACACACAACCTCACAATCTCAATGGTTTCATTTCTGCTTATACTACTTAAATATATTTGTAGTATATATTTATATATACTTATACTACTTATGCATCAAGGGTGACCCTGGAAATCTGCCTAACATTGTCATTATCCTTTCTCTGGTACCCAGGATAACAGAGAAGTCACTATCTGAAATGTTGCTGTTAGCCATGGTAGAGGGAAAACAAGTATTCTTGAGAGCCTCACACTGGCAACTAAGTGCTCATTCTACACACAGAACATATCCTTTTCATTCACAGCTCATTGGCCAGAAGTGGTCTCATGGCCCCATCTGGGTACAAGTAGTGAGGAATTACAATCTTACTCTAAACCTAAAGGGAGAATTGGAATACTCAAGAGTCCAGCAATATTGATAACCACATGTGCCTCTTTCCTCCCTGGCCTCAGCTCTGCTATACCTCATCTTGTTGGATTCCTTAACACTTAATGCTTTTGCTGGTCATCTGAGGCTGCCCACAGATACACCTGTCTAGACACAGTTCTCATCCATTATGGCTCTACTCCTCACATGTCATGTGGAGCTCAGGTTTCTTTCAAGACTGATAGTTTCTATGGCTACACTGTAGGAAGTCAAGAAACTATTCCTTCTACTCTGGAATTCTTTAGACCTTTCTGTAATGTTTATTTTCCACCTTCCCTTTAAAGTTCCAACCCAAAATGAATGTATGGTGTTGGATATTTTTCAGAGATCCTTTGATCTCTTGCCTTAGTGCACTGGTTAAAACTTCAGTAAAAATACCGAAGGTGAGTGATGGGAGTGAATATACTTGACTTCTCATTGGTATCAGGGGAAAACATTCAATCTTCCACCATTAAGTGTGTTGTTTGCTAGGGTTCTTTTAGTGTGTCTTTATTGGGCTGAGAGACCTTCACATTTGAATTGGCTCTAGAAAAGTATGGATTTTACAGATTATGGGTTTTTTTTCTTGGTGATTGGTAGGAGTGATGCCCTTTTTAGCTTTCTATATACTAAACAGAAACTAGAAATCTAGGGGTATCTTCTCAAGTCCAGCATGTTGTTGTCATTCCTCTCAAATATATTGAATATTTATAAATTATACTGGAATGTATTTTAAAAACGTATCTTATAAATTTTTTAAACTGTGAAAGTTGTAGAAGTTGCTATTAAACCTTCAGACTTTGAGCTAGAACTTATCTTGAATTTACAGGGCAAAAATAAATTTTAGAGATTCTATTTCTGAAGAAGTAGAATCAATTCCAAATTATTTTTCTTTATTAAGAAGCTATCAGTTGGTCACAGGATATAAAACAAGAATTTTTTAAAAAATAATTTATCTCTAGTAGCATAATTACCATGAACTTTTTGATAGTGCAAAACAAAAACAAAAATATAAAATCACCCCAAACAAAACACCTCTTCAGAGTCCTGAATTAGGAGCAGTTGAAATGTTAGTTTCTTAAAACTCTTTCCACTGTCCTTCTTTGTTACATGAAAATTATTTCTATTTGGTAATGTCAATTAACACTTTATGCTACCCTGCTATTTTTTTAGTTTAAGTTTGAGGCCTCCTCTTAATTTGGAAATTAATTATTTTTCAAAGTTTCCTCTAATACCTAATTTACATTTTAGTAAACAACATTCTTGTATGTTCTTTATTTTGGTATATACAAACTTGAAAATAAACTTTGTTTACCATTTCTCTGGATAAATTAATGGCCAACCAAGTAAAAGAATCTACGGTATATCAGACCTGTTTTTATAAACCCAATCAATCTAGCTTCAGAGACTACAGTCTTAATCATCATGCTATTAAATCTTAGGATTCATTATATCATATAGGTTAATGGCATTCACTTATTTTTTTTTTATTTATCTTTGATTTTTTGTTTTTAGCCATGGTGTCTTTCTTCAAATAAAAACCTAAAAATTATAAATAGAAGTATGTAGATAGAAACATGTATAGCTCTTGCATCTGAAGTAGGGTAAGTGCCCTGGTACCTGGGACATGAATTTCTCTTGCCCCTGGACTCCCTTGGCCTGTACAGCTCATAAAAAGTATAAGTCAAATACTTCTTTGGGTCATATTTTGAAAATACCAATCCAGGTGAAAACTAATTTTTTAAAATATGCATTTATTTATTTGAGAGAGAGAGAGTGGGGGGAGGAACAGAGGGAGAGGGAAAGAGAGAATCTCAAGCAAACTCCCTGCTGAGTGCAGAGTCTGACTCCAGGCTCCATCTCAGGACCCTGAGATCCTGACCTGAGCCAAAATCAAGAGTTGGATGTTTAACTGACTGAGCCACTTAGGCGCCCCCAGGTAAAAACTATTTTTTGAAAACAAATTGAAAGAGTATCTGGAGAGATAAACATTTCTTTATCCAGATACACACTTTTATTTTTATTTCTTTCTTTCTTTTTTTTTACTATTAAAGTACATAGCAAAATAAGCAATTCCATGGTGTTTTTTTTCCCGTATGTTAGGTCTTAGGACTATATGAACATTGACATGTCCACCAGTTGGTATCTATTTCCAGTAGTCGATTCTCACTACTAATGATGACTGATTATGAAAGAGCAAAGTATGGTCTTTCCAACATCAGATGTTTAGATTCCATGTTTGACAACTTGCCCAGGTCTCTGTTGAGTGCAAATTTCTAATCATCCCTAAGATCTTCTTCTGGTTAAATTGTGTGGTAAATTCCCCAAGACCAGTGAAAGAATAAACACATTTAATATTTAAGGAAAGCAAAATAAAACTCAGTAGAACAATGAAATCTTTAGGAAATACAGCTGTGTCTTCTTTCTAATACTTCTGGGCTTGTGTCCATTCCACTCCCATCTTGTTGGACCATCATTAAAAGATAAATAAAACTACACAGCTGGGAAATACTCCAAAATGATCATAAACCCCTCCCTATTCATCTAACATCAAGTTAAGAATTAACACAGTAAACGTCACATTTTACTGAAACTGTACTGGGAAATGGTAGTAAATGTAGTTTCCTTGACCACCTCTCAGGCTGGTGATAAAGGTTAGTATTAGGTAGTGTACTATTCCCTGCAGCAGTATTACACTAGCCAGCACACTTGAAATCAGCCTTGGCCTTGTGTCTGTGGCCACTACCATGTGAGCAGAATTAAGCAATGTTCCTTCTGGGGGCACCTGGATGGCTCAGTTGGTTAAGCGTCTGCCTTCTGCTTGGGTCATGATCCCAGGATCTTGGGATGGAGCCCAGAGTTGGGCTCTCTGTTCAGCGGGGAGCCTGCTTCTCCCTCTCTCTCTGTCTACTGCTCTGCCTACTTATGCTCTCTCTCTCTCTGTCAAATAAATAAATAAAATCTTTGAGAAAAAAAAAGAAAGCTATGTTCCTTCTGGCTGAAGTTCCTAGAACCTTCATGTCCACCACATGTTATCTTCTCTCCCTTCAAAGTTTCTAAGTGATGTCCAGAGAATGGATGAGTCCTGAGGAAGGACAAAAATAATGTAGGGAAATTGTGAAGAACATGAATATGAGTGAGAAACAAGCTTTTTTGATTACATATCACTGAGATTTGAGAGTTGTTTTACTAAAATGTAAACAAGCTTATCCAAATGAAATAGGAATATGTTATTATTTTATAAGCAAAGAAACATTGGCTTTAAACTCTGGCCAAATAAGATTCTATCACTGACCACTAGAGGATACTGCTTCTCTTTAATCCAGAAGTTTCCAATCTTGGTTTACAAAACCCCAGAGGTCTCTAGTTCTCTAGGTAGAGGTGGGGTGGGAGAGCTTGTGAGGTAGAAGAAAAGTGGACTTCAAGTCAATTTCAATCATTTTGTTGTGTTGCTTTGATCAGCCACTCAATACATTGAGATCCTTTTTTTTTTATAATTCTTTTTTTAAAAGGTTTTATTTATTTATTTATTTGTCAGAGAGAGAGAGAGAGAGAGACAGCACAAGTGGAGGAGGGGTAGAGGGAGAAGCAGGCTCCCCGCTGAGCAAGGAGCCCAATGTGGGACTTGATCCCAGGACCCTGGGATCATGACCTGAGCCGAAGGCAGATGCTTAACTGACTGAGCCACCCAGGGGTCCCTACATTGAGATTCTATGTAAGATTTTAATTAACTAAATTTGGCTCCTCTCAATTTATTATAATATGCCCTGTCTAAAATAAGACTATAAACAGAAAGGGAAGAATAAGCAGAGTATCTTTAAGAAGATAAAACTCAAAGAGTAAAGATGTTTAATTGTGTCTGCAGTCTTGTCCATTAGGACAGCCCTACTCAGCAGATACAGACACCTCTGGTCACAAGTGCTAATTGCTACCATTACTAAACTATAACTTCTTTGTGCTTTTCATGAAGATTTTTGTCATGGGAGTATCTGTCTTAAGGGAAATGAATGCAACATTCTCCTTGAGCGTTACATTTCTCTTTATACATTAATGATTTGTCATTTTACATTTTTCTTTATATATTAATGATTTGTCATTTGGTCAACATGTCAGTCTCCTGTGAATCTGGCTAATGTGAGCCATTCCCACCAGGGTCACACTCCTTCAAGCATGTGCAAATACTACAAACGGATCCTAGAGTTTAACCATATCTCAGTCTGCAACCCTGAGGCCCTGCCTGGACAGAGAGCCAGATTATTTATATGACAGGCATCACCTCTACCTCACTGATCTGTACCTTGAACATAAGGCTGTTTTGTTTATTCTTTCTTTTGGTAATATTTTCTCTACTTTTAGCACAGTAAAGAGAACTGAGAAGCTTACTAGCTCTGCTCTCACCAGAATATAAATTTCATCAGGAGAGTAAGTATTGGACTTTGAGAATACATGCTTTTTTCAGAGTACTAAGCCACACTTTAGAAGAGATTTATGGTATCTTTGTGCCCTGAACAACCACTGGCACTTCTAAATGTTCCTAACCTTTCAATAAAGCAAATTTAGCATCAAAAACACTGGTTGCCTAATTCAAAAATTTCACCTGTGCTAAGACTTTTTATTAAAATGTATATTTTAAATACTAAAAGTGATGTTATTATTTCCTGCTGTGCTATACCTAAATAAACCATAATTGTAACACTTAATGATTCAGAAAACAAGCCATAAAAGAAGATACATAAATACCAGCACACAGCAAAATTCCAGCCATAGAACTATTATGTAAAAAAAAAAAAAAAAAATACAGGAATGCCTGGGTAGCTAAGTCATTAAGTGTCTGCCTTCGGCTCAGGTCATGATCCCAGGGTCCTGGGATCGAGCCCCGTGTCGGTCTCCTCCTCAGGGGGGAGTCTGCTTCTCCCTCTCCCTCTGCTGTTCTCCCTGCTTGTACTCTCTCTGTCAAATAAATAAATAAAATCTTTAAAAAAAATGAATAGTTGAAATTGGAAACTTAGATATCCCTCAGCTAAAAACTGCAACCAAATCCTAAATTCAACGTCCCATAAATTAAAATTTAAGACATCATTTGAAGGCTTTGGAGGTAGCAAACTGCACAAGTGACAGCTGAAGTTCATAAAACCAGCACAAAAACAGAAACATCCACATTTTTTCCCAATAATCCTTTATCATCACTCATTTAAACTGAATTTGAACCTAAAAAGTTTTTCTCTGCAATGTCCAGGAAAGAAAAACACCCACTGGTAAATCTATATTGATAGATTTTGGGTTTTTGTGTGTTAATTCTTCAATTCCTTTCTGTTTTCCTAAAAAGCTTTCTCAAAAGTTGGAGCCAGCTGTGAAATGATATTGTTTTAACTATTTCTCCAGCAGGGCATGTTTCATTAGTGATAGCCGTGGTCTTAACTGACAGTTGAGTAGCACTGGATTTTATCTAAAAAATCATGACAACAAGCAATAATAAAATCACTTGTCCTGGACATAAAGTTTTTTTTATCAATTTTATCTCCTCTTTTTCGGATTCTCTGTTATGAAATGAAAAAGGGTTTTAATTGGTGCACAATTGGAATGCTTTGGTCAAATTCTCCAAATTTGTTTTTTTTTCTAAAAATTTTGGTTGTTTCTTATAGTTTTAACCTTAATCTTTTATTAATAGATCTATTTCATTTTTAAGATATGTTATGGTCAAAGAAGTTGAAAAATATGCCACAAAATTGCATACACATGCACAGATGCATTCCCAGCTTAATATATCCTATTGAGGAGGTAGTCCTCTGAGGAATATATACAATCATAAGGTGTTTAAATCTTTTTTTAAAACCTAGAAATAATTCTATTTCCTTTCTCCATTGTTTTAAATTCATGTGTATCTGTGTTAAGTCATTTGATTCTTCAAACTTTGACTCTTGGTTTTAGATTTTCTTCTTTTTTCTGGTATTGACTCTTCGATTGACTTTACTTCTATTACTTACACCTCAGTTAGGAAGATAGATTATTTTTTTCTGGTTGAAGGATGAGATTAACCTTGCATATGAAATATGGTATTTTTCAATAGTAGTCTTTAACAGTAGATATGAATTAGAAAAAGAACTAGCTCTTCACACAACTGCTTGATGAGAATTGCAGTCTGTAACGCATGCGCTGTATTGCTCTACATTCAAAAAAGAGCATGAATGATTGCATTTGCAAGTCAATGAAGAGAGTGACATGTGAAATTCTTTGTTATTAATGTTCTGCTAGATGGTCATTTACCTTAAAGAAGAAAATTTTTGGAAAATTGAAACAGTAAAAATGCAATTCAGAAGAACGACTATTCCATCCAAAAGTTGCTCAGGAATATATTTATTAAAAGAGCCTAGGGATGCATTAAAAAAGATCCACTTCTCCTGATACAGAGAAAATCAAATACTCTAAACTATGTGTAAAGAAGTATTTTTCCTTGTACGTAAAATAATCTTTTGGTTTCATCATGCTGTCTTCAGTAGCTTTATTGTTTAGACTTACTTACATTTAACAAGCAGAAATTAAACGTGAACTGGCCACAGAAATTCTCCCAGTTCTTTCATAAGCATTAGTGCAACAACTGGTTACAGAATGTCTTGTTCAGAAGAATTATAGGGGTGGATAATGTCCTGTACTTGGGTGGCAGGCAGAGAGAGGAGATAGATGCTTCCACCTGAAACATTTCAGGAACTTCATATAAGATGTCTAAAAAGTATATGTTTGTAAAGATAGACATTGGGTCCCAACATAAATTTTAGCAGATTAAAATTGTGTAAGGTTTATAATAGTTCAAGTTTTGAGCATTTATAACTTCTTCATGAAACTTCTTGGAGCCTTGGAAAAAGATTTATGTTTAATGTAAATATTTTTGGTATATTGCAATAGAAAATATAAACTATCCTTTTTAAACATTTATTTATATTTATTTATTTATTAATTATTTATTTTACACACCGTCAATATTCCTAAAATTTTTATTCTTTCAAGCACGAAATTGTTAAAAAGGTGGTTTGAACAGTGGTCATTTCCACAATGTTAAAAATGTGTATTAAGTCTTTCCTACTTGTGAGGCTGTTTAATTGGACTGAACTTTGGCCTATTTGGACATTCTGTGATTGTGTACAAATATAGAATATGTTTGTGACCTAGGATGAGGAAGGATTTCTTAAATAAAAATTCAGTGAAATAAGCCAATTACAGAAAGACTGATACTGCATGATTCCACTTATATGAGGTATACAAATTAGTTCATAGAATCAAATTGTGGAATGGTGGTTGCTAGAAGCTGAGGAGAGAGGAAAAAAAATTACTAACCAAAAGGCACAAAGTTTCAGTTAAGCCAGATGAATAATTTTATAGATCTTCTGTATAACATTATGCTGATATTAATACTGTATTATACATTAATAATTTGTTAAAAGAGCAGATCTCATATTAAGTGTTCTAACCACAGTAAAATAAAGTTTAAAATGTGAAATTTCAAAAGCAAAACATAATGCAAACTATTTTTTTTTAAAGATTTTATTTATTTATTTGACAGAGAAAGACACAGTGAGAGAAGGAACACAAGCAGGGGGGGTGGGAGAGGGAGAAGCAGGCTTCCCGCTGAGCAGGGAGCCCGATGTGGGACTCGATCCCAGGACCTTGGGACCATGACCTGAGCCGAAGGCAGCCGCTTAACCGACTGAGCCACCCAGGCGCCCCCATAATGCAAACTAATAATAAGATTATAATAAAATAGAATATTTCTGTTTAATAAGGCATATTACAAAGTAAATAGAAAGATAACAAATTTAAGAAGATACTTGCAATGTTTAAAAGTGAAACACGGTTAATAGCTAGAATGTACAAAGACTTCTGCAAATTAACAAGAGGACAAAGCCTCAAGAGGAAAATAGGCAAATGATAAAGATAGGCAATTTATAAAAGGAAACCCTTAAATAATAAGAGTCATGTGTTCAAAAGAATTAATATTCAGACATGCAAATTAAAATAAAATGATATAATTAGTATCTATATTGGACTGGTAAAAATTAGAAGGTAAAAAATTCAATTGTTGGTGGATACTGGGAATGAGAACCTGATATGCTGCTGGCTTGTCAGAGTATAGAGAACTGCTATTCTGGAAATCAATCTACCAATACTTAGGCAAATTAAGTATAGACATATTTATAACATAGCAATACTATTACAGGGCGTATATCACAAAAAATTTCCCAGTGTTCCAGAAAGGATATGTAAAAGTATGATCTTTGAACATTATTTGCAGCACAAGGATTTGGAGATGATATGGCTTTCTATCTTCAGAGAACGGATAGATGAAACATAGTGGGTGTGTACCATGAACTATTACTCAGCAATTAGAAGCAATGAATTAGATGTACACATAGCAATAGAGTTGTGCTCTATGGAAAAAAAAAATAGGTGAAAAATAATAACAAACAGAAAGTGAAGGGAGTGGGAGATACAGGCTTCCAGTTAGGGAATAAATAAGTCACAGGGATGAAAGGTACAACGTAGGGAATATAGTCAATGGTATTGTAATAGTGTTGTATGGGGACAGATAGTAGATAGATTTGTGGTGAGCATAGCATAATGTATAGAGAAGTTGAATTACTATATTGTACATCTGAAACTAATATAACATTTTGTGTCAACTATAATCAAATAAAACAAACACAAAATTAAATGTTCCCATAAAATAAAAGTACACATTTTGTTAGAACATGCATAAATAAGAATATATATAATTAACAGAAAATAGAGGTGTCTGGGTGGCTCAGTTGTTAAGCATCTGCCTTCAGCTCAGGTCATGATCCTAGGGTCCTGGGATCGAGCCCCGTGTTGGGCTCCCTGCTCTGCGGGAAGCCTGCTTCTCCCTCTCCTCTCCCCCTGCTTGTGTTCCCTCTCTGGCTGTCTTTCTGCCAGTAAATAAAATCTTTAAAAAATATATAATTAACACAAAATGATGGTGGCCTATTGTAGTAGGAGAACTGGCAGGTATGTACAGATTGACCTCCAAAGGCCGAAGGAGTCACAAGACCAAGCAAAAAGGATGACTAGTCCAGCTTGACAGGAAAGGGTTTATTAAGGAGATTTGTAGACACCTATCTTGGCTGGCTACAAGTTGAGATCTCCACAACCCCACCTCCAGTAAGACCTGCTTCTATAGCCCCTGAGGCTGGAAGTACAGGCTTGGAGATTACCCAAGGGGAGAACATTGGAGAATAGATGTGTGTCACAGTCATATCAACAAGAGCAGATCAAGGATCTTATGCCCTGAGGGTATACTGAAGGGTATGGTTAAACAAAAAGAAAGAATATGGGAAGTCGAAGGCTGTGCTTAGGGAGACTTCAGGTCACAGAGAGGTCATCATGACTGATTTATACAAGATGGCGTTAGTCTGGTTCACACGGAGCCCTATAAGGCCTGGGAGGTTCTCAAATAGTCAAGCAATTGAGGCTTACACGCCATCTTGAGCTAAGGAGAAGGGTGTAGGGGTCTGGGACTTTAAAGGAGAGGAAGACAATTCACAGGAAGATGGGAAGAGCCAATGTTTGGTAAACAACTGTTTGCCATGCCATGCAGATAAGTTTTTCTGATGTAAAAAGTCATCTCTGGCAATTGCTCTCTTCCTGGTAGGGCACTTGTAGAGAGCAAGATGGACTCACTCTTGTCAAGCAGCCAAGGGCATTGCAGCTAGGACCAGATATTGCCAAAACCAGCACAAACTGACAACACCCAGAACTGATAACCAGGAGATCCTTTAAAAAGCGAAGACTTTTGCAGCAAACTGTCAGTCTCTAGATGCTGACCCTTTTCACATCTGACCACATCAAAAAGGCAACCACCACTGAAGGCTCTGTCTCACTGATCTCCGAATGTAACAGACTCTCCACTGCTTGAACATAATAACCAGCACTCACCAAGAGCTGACCAGAACTGGACCGCAGCCTCATAGCTGACTTCAGGTTTGGTTCCTTAACTTCTTACCCCTTCTGTATCTTGTTTGTGGTGTACCTTTGTATTGTGCTTTGCTTTGGGTGACTTGTGTATGAAGCCAAGTTAGATGCACAGTGACATGGCATTGAGTTTGGAATTCTGAACCTGCCTTACAATTAAGTTAACTTTGCATTGTGATTGAATAAAGCTGACATTTGTAGAAACACACAACTCATGGGTGTGCTTGCAACAGCCCCCTATCCAACTTCTCTCAGGCAGTTAAGGGGGAGGTAAAAAGCTCTTCCTGAGTCTGTAGGGCTTTGTCTTTAGGTCTAAATAATCCCCATGTCCAAGTGGCACATTCCGGGTGGCCTGCCCTGAAACCACTCACAATGATAAATTGACATAGCTGAAGTAAAATAAATAAATAAATAAATAAAAAATAATATATATATATATAATAATTAAGCAAATATCAAAATCTTTAACAGAGAAATTTAGGAATATATGTTCATTCCTATGCTTGACTTCTTTTTGTCTGCATAACATTATAACTTTATACATATAACCATGTAATGTTAAGTTTTTTCCCCAGGTATTTTATATTTTTATTGCTATTATGAATAGGATTTGTGTCCATTATATTTCTAACCTGTCAAATATGGCATATATAGAAAATAATTTATTCTATCTTTAAGGATTTTTTAATCAAATGTATATGAATTATTTTATTAATTCTAAGAGTTTTCATGTAATTCTCTTGGATTTTATAGGCAAGTAAGCATTTCTTCAGTAGAAAATATAATTTGTGTTCTTAATTTCAATATTTATAAGATTATTTTCTTCTGTAACTGAATTGTTTTTGAAATATCAAAGCTATTTTGAACAAGCCATCACCATCTTGTTATTCATTTTCATTTTCAATATTTATACAGTGTTTGTTTTTCTTTACAACTGAATTGATGGGACATAAAAGCTATTTTAAACAAAAGTGGTGATTTTTGCCATCAATGCCTTGTTCTTCTACTGTCAGTTTTTGGTATGATTTTGGCTTTCGTTATGAGACAAATATTCTTTGTCATATTGTAAAATTTTCCTTTTATTCATAGTTTATGATGCTTTTTCTTTGCTATTTGTATAATTTTCCCAACAGTACTCTGATGTGATTAACTGAAAAAACCCTAAGATAGAAATTATACATTTTTAATAGAAAAGATTCAAAAACTATGGAGATTATTACATAAAGTGGACTATTATACAAAATGATCCCATGTGTAAGATTTATGGGTTCCCCTAAGTTTACTAAGGGGATAGAGAGTACATTAGTTTCTTACTGCTGTCGAAAAAATCACTAAAGCTTATCTTAAAGCAGCACACATTTATTATCCTACATTTTCTGTAGGTCAGAAGTCCAAGCTTGGCGTAGCTGGATCTACTCAGGGTATTGGTGGGGATGCAGTTCTTATCTGGGACTCATGGTCTTCTAGGCTCACTGGTTATTGGAAGAATTTATTTGCATGTAGTTATAGAATTGAGGTTAGCTCTTGTTCAGAGATTATTCTCAGCAACTAGAGACTGCCTTCAGTTCCTTGGCCTGTGGCTCCCATAGGTAGTCCAAATATGAATGTTTACTTTCTTCTAGACTAGCCAGAATACACTTCTCTGATTTACTCTTCTGTGACTAGTTACAGAAAACTTTCTACTTTTAAAAGAATTCATCTGATTAGGTCTGGCCCATCTCCCTATTTTAATGTCAACTAATTGTGGACCTTTATTACATCTGCAAAATCCCTTTACAGCAATACGTAGATAAATTTTTGTTTGAATACCTAAAAAAAGGTATGTGAACACAAAAAGCTGGGGTTTTAGGGTACCACCTTAGAATTCTGCCTATCACAATTTCTGTAGGATAAAATATCTACAGAGTGAGGATCCTGCCATGGATGAGATGCTCCCTTTACTATTCTTACAGAGAATTTTATATATTCTTTGCCTTTGTAAGAAGTCACTTGATGGGGTAATTTTCAAGATTAGCATGATTAAGCTCTTTCTCACATTTGGTCTGTAAGATGTTTTCACCTATCTTTCCTCCTACTTATTGTTTAGAGATATTAACATGTATCACTTATTTAGAGTGTTATTGTGTTGTGTTTTTTTTTTTTTTTTTGGCCAGATTTCTCTTTAAATTTGCTATTTTTTCTTATCATACTCTCTTTTTTGAAATTGAGTCACTAAATCCAGCCCACACTCAAGGGGAAGTGAATTAAACTCTCCCTGGGGACGTGTTGGAGAGAATGTATCTACATATATTATTTGTAATTTTTCTATAAGGATGATTTGTCCTCTGTTCCTATTTACTTATTTAAATCAACAGGACTCATAAATGTTTCTTTTATTCTTTGTGTTATAATCCGTTATTTTAATATTTCTTTTGTTGCTCAAGTTGTTCCAGCTTTGACAGTTGGGAGTTTGTTCAGTTTGGTTTCAGGGCAGAACTGGCTCCTGGGCATGAGAACTCCATAGTCACACTAACTGCCCACTCAGAAGGCCTTCCTTATATTTCTTAATAATTTTATCTTTTCCAGTTGAAGTCTGATGGGACAATGAGGCATGTGTTAGGGAGGGGCAAGCACATTCCCTCTTTCTGCCTTCTCTTTCTTGGGATATGTTCTCCATGCCCTATTCCCACATTCTTTGAACCTGTGGGCATGAGCTGGCTTCCTCCTTCATCTGGGGGCTCAGATATTCCTGATGCCCTGATCCCAGGGTGAAGACCTGGGTCTCAATAACATGTGAAGGTCTGCATTCTGCCATTACTCTCTGCCCAACAGGGGTGTAAGTCTTAAGAAAGGGAGAGTTGACATTGTGTGCCCATTCCCTGAAGTGTGTCAGTGGGGCATGGCAATAGCCATCCACATTTAGCTGGTAGCACCACATGTCTATTAGGCATCCAGTCTGAGACTGTGTCCTGTGTATTCATGTACCCTTATAAATGTAAATGTCTCTTACAAAAGGGTAACTTTTACTTAGTTTTCAGAGCTTCTCTAAAAACAGCCAGCTTAAAATAATCAGTATGCTAAACAGGCCTATCTTGTGTGGCAAAATATGGTCCCCTTCATCTCCCATAACTGGCCTCCTTTTCTTACTGCCAATGTCTTTTGTCTTTTACTGGAGATGATATTTAAGGTGCTGGTTCAAGCCATTTCAGGGTTACTTAGTTTTCTTGGGTTTCTCCAATGAATACAGGAGGTATACATATTACTAAACTTGTATTTGTTCTTCTTCTAATAATCTTTTATCAGTATAATTATTGGACGAGCCAAAGAATCTAAAAGGTTGTTTTTACAATATGGTTACTTCAACTTGTTTTTCAGAGCTTCTCTCATGCTGCTGTTTTTTAAAAATAACCAGCCTAAAATAATCCTTAAGCCAAAAAGTCATATTTTAGGGTGAAAAATTCTGCTTCCCTTCAGTAGGATTCTGTTTTTAGCCTAACATTAACTGGCATATCATTTGGTAGTCAATTGGCTGTATGTAATAGAATATCAATTTAGAAGTGCTTAAATAATAGAAGCTTCTTTTTCTTGTACCAAACACAATTTCCAGATTAGTAGGTCTCAGAGGTATTCAGGAGTTCCAAGATGTCAAGGCTGAGTCAGTTTTTCTATGATTCTTTTGATCTCTTCATCATTGTCTCAGGTATCCAATCATTCTTAAACAATATGCAAATCACGTTAAAACAGGGCAGGGATTTTGAAATTTCTCTTATTTTATCAGATTTCTCCTTGGGCCATACGACAGGATTCTGCCTATATTTGTAGCTGAATCGAGGCTTAGAAAATTCTTAGCATTTTCAGCCTCCATTGTGACAGGTAAACTCTGAGAAGTAAATAGGAAAAACTGTTGGGGAGGTATGGGAAAGAGGTGGAGGTATGCAATGGACAGCACATATTAGCTGTGTAACAGACCCAGTGGTAGCTCAGAGTACCTCAGCACCCAGGGGTTCGGGAGGTTTCAATCCATCTTTTATATCTTATCATGCATTCTTGATTTTTATTCTCAGAGCAGAGAATGCTTTGTATGACTATTAATAGAACCATAAGCTGTTTTGCTTTCCAGATGCAGCTGAATTTTTTTCCCTAGGCTTCCAGGTAAGAATTTGACAGAAGACCTTTAATTGTCCCTGATGGGATGATATTTGCATGACTTGTAGTATTTCATTTTTGTCAGAGTAGGGCATTATGATTGACTACACCTGTTACAAGCTCACCACCTTGGGTTAATGGGGAGGAGGGAAGTACAGTGGGGTAGAGAAATAAGGGAATAAAATTCACAACTTCATCAGAGGTATTGACAAGGTTGAGGGTGTTTTCTCAAAAGGAATTTTTCCTAATACACTTATTGATTCAATTTGGTGAGTTTCAGTTGTTAATTAGATTTTTTTAACATTGGATTTTTAGGTTCATTACATCCTTTCCATTTTAATCAGCATTCTCCTTATTTGTTTTATTTCTCTTCTGGTTCATTTCATCTGTCTCAGTTGTCTTTCATATCAGCTTATTTCATAGAGTACATAAAAAAGATTTTTAGAGGAACACAATGCAGAAATATAATAAAATTATATTCAGTTATCTCTAGTTTATAATCCATATCCTTCTCATTACATCTTGAGTAAAAGATTCTCTATTACTTCATGTTTCAAACTGCTTTCACCGGTTCTATAATGGTGTTTTTGATTTGCATTTCCACTTTTTAAATGAGGAGAGTTCTGACCCTAACAGATTTGGTGATTATTCTCATCTCTGCATGATAGCATTTAAAATCTACTTTAGGTTAAAAGCATTAACGAGAAGGCAAGCAAAACAGTACCCACATGGGGAGAGTGGGTAAGAAACGTGGTAGGCAGACCAGAGCAGGTGTTGGAGCTTCAACAAGCCTAGGAAGCCTTGATAAAAGGGCTGATGGGTACATACAAGGTGAAGTGGGGTATTATGGAGGGAGGCAGTCTGGCAGGGGTGTCAGAACCCAAGCCGGTAACCTAGACATGGAGATGGAGATGGAAGGGTAGGCAACTGGAATGTTGTGTAGTAAAGAAAATAACTGCATGGGCATAGGGGATTAGTTATATGGAATAGGATTGATTTTTAGGAAAAGTAACTTTATATTAACAACAATGGGAGTTAAGTTTCTCACTTTCAGAAAAGGGAACTTAAAATATGGAAATGAAGCTAGCTAGATGAACACTGTGATGAGGTTTTCAATGTAAATATAAAAGATATATTTATAGAGATAATACCACTCGAATGTGTCTCTTTAAAAATTCAACTAACCAGTTAATTTTCTCTTGACCACTCTGTCTAAAATAACAGTACCTCCTTTTTATCTGTCTTAGAAAATTTCACTTTTCTTTATGACAGAATTGGAGGAAGAGGTTTTAAGGAAGAGAGAACATCAGTTGCAAAAATCTTGAGTAGGAAGCATGCTTGCCCTGTTTGGGTAAAAAGCCAAGAGACCAAAGGTATAGAACAAATAGAATGGGGGGGGGTGGGAAGAGGGAGAGGGACAGAGAAGATAAGGTCAGAAATCTGATAGGGGCTCATCATGGAGAGCCTCATAGACCATGGACAAGACTTTTGAATTTTATTTTATGGGAAATAAATCATAGCTTTGACCATAATTGTCGTGCAGCTTATATTTTAAAGTATCACTCCTACTGCTATGTAGAAAGTAACTTTCCTTGCAAGAAAGGAAACAAGAAAGCCAATTCAAGGTGAGAGATAATAGTGGCTTGGTCTGCAGTTAATAGTGGTGAGAAATTCTTGAGAGGGTAGCCAGCATTTCTTGGCTGACTTTTTGAGGAGTCCATGTGAAAGAAACCAATGAGGGATAATACCAAGTTTTGGGAATTGTGGTATCACTCACAGGAGCTTCGATAGAAAAGCAGTTATGGAGGCAGAAATCTAGGTTTTTTTGGTATATTTGTTTTGAAATGTCTGTTAGAAATCCAAGTGAAGATGACAAGTAAGGATTCTGGAATTTATGGGAAATGTAGGGGTATAAAAGTAGAAGTGACCTGTTCAAGAAGGTATTAAAGCTTGTGTCAGATTACCTGGGGGGTAATAATAAATGGAGAAGAAGAGTGGTTCTCAGACTGAGTCTTGAGTTATCCCAAGACTTAGAGGTCTAGAAGATGGAAAGGAACAAAGGATGTTCAGAAGGATTGATGTGAAGAAGCAGTGTGCAAAAAAGGGGGGGAGGTGGAGAACAGTGTGGGGAAATGAGATATCTCATTTTATGTATGCCCCCTCATGTCTATCTATGTTTTTCTGGAGTTTAAAACGAAAAGATATATTTTTTTCTTGAAGCTTTCTTATGCTTAAAAGGCTGTAACTTGCTGAGAGCAATTATCAAGGGAGGGGAGGTTGACTCAATCACCAATGGTCAATGATTTAGTCAGTCAGGCCTATGTAATGAAGCCTCCATCAAAAACCCAAGAGGACTGGGTTTGGAGAGCTTATGGGTTGGTGAACACCTGGAGATTTGTGGGGGAGTGGTACACCAGATGAGAGCATGGAAACTTCGTGCCCTTTCCCCATACCTTGCTCTATCCCTTTCTTCCATCTGGCTATTCCTGAATTATATCATTTTATAACCTGGTAGTCTAGTAAGTGAAGCGTTTCTGTGAGCCCCTTTAGCAAATTAATCATACCAGAGGAGGGGGTTGTTGGAATCTCCAATTTTGTATCCAGTCACTCAAAAGCACATGTCATAACTTGGACTTGTGACTGGCATCCGAAGGGTGTGTAGAGGAGAAAAGGCTTGTGAGACTGGACCCTTAACCTGTGGGATCTGATGCTATCTCTGAATGATAGGATACCCAGCTGATGTCTGAGAATTGTTTGTTGGTGGTGCAGGGGAAACCCCACACATGGAAATTGGGCACCAGGATCATTTTAAAATTCTATTCAAAATAACCATCCCTAGTTTCACTGATAGCTCTTCATTTGACATTGCTTTAATTTTCTTCAACATGTTTACCCCAATGAATCAACCTACAGTATCTCTTTTCTTAATCTAAATTACAGTAGCTTAATTATTCATGACTGTGCTTGAATCTTTTAATCCGTTTTGTTTTCAGGAAATGTAAATGTTATCAATAGATGGATTATGACATTAAGAATATACAAAATTTATGACTCAGTCATTTAAACTAGCCTACCAAGGTTATTAATGTTTGCAAAACACATGGCTGATTTTTTTCTTGTATGAACATTTTTTTTTCTCTCTGAAAACTATTTTGAAATGAATACATGCTAAAATAGTTTGAGTAAAATTGCTATTCTTACTAATCTGGGAAAAAACTCTATTTATAATAATACATATTCTAATTCTAAAGGCTAATGTCTAGATATTTTACATTTGGAACTGTTATTTGATAATACCGTACCTAGTAAGCCCCTGCTATCAGCACTTTTTAAAAGCATTTAAATGCACAATATTATTTAATAGTCATAGAAACTCCAAAGAGTTTCATTAAAGGGTTTCATTTTCTTAAGCAGATAGTATTGAGACCCTAATATGGGCTGGACTTCAGGTATATACCAGTGAGCAAAGCAAACATTCCTGTCCATCTACAGCTTATATTTTAGAAGGATGGTGAGTAAATCAAGGCTTTTGGTAATTCAGACTTTTCTTAGGGTCACAGGAGAGGTAGAAGTAGAACTGTGGAAATTCTAATCCAGTGGAGCTCTAGTCAGATAGTGTTAAAATAATTCTTTTTCCTTTGTATTATTTTTGTTGTTGTTGTTTATTTCTAGGACAAACATAATGAATCATAGACTTTAAGAATTTTTTTTCATGGTTATAATAATCAGGAGCCCTGGTCTGTCACAATATAACATTTTCTGATCTGTCACAAATATAAAATGTTAAATTATGCATGCTATTAACTACTCCATATTAATTTTTCCTTTTGTAAAATGATAAAACAGTGTAAGCATTGAGGCGAATATATATGTTTTCTACCAAAGGTAGCAATCACTGTGAATGCCTTTCGGAGATGAATAATATTCAAAGCAGTGTCATTGTAAATCCCATTCAGTTGAAAATTCTAGAAAGATTTCATTATACTATATTAATCTGAATATAAAAGCATCCTTCAAATGCTAATAATTAACATGCATGATTTTGCTGAAATCACAAGACTTCAAATATTTTCTATTTGTAAATTTTGTTTTTTTCATAAGTTTGATGCTTCTCTAGCTAAAAGGAAAAAGATAGTTATATATATTTTAATAGTATTATGTTACATATAAAATGTATTTATAACAAACAAAAGATTTAGTCAATTTAAAATTAAAAGGAGCTTACTAAAGAACTTTATGATTTCTGATAATTGTAAAGTTTTCTCTTTTTATTTATTTATTTATTTATTTTTAAAGATTTTATTTATTTATTTGACAGAGAGAGATAGCGAGAGAGGGAACACAAGCAGGGGGGAGTGGGAGAGAGAGAAGCAGGCCTCCCGTGGAGCAGGGAGCCTGATGTGGGACTCGATCCCAAGACCCTGGAATCATGACCTGAGCCGAAGGCAGACGCTTAACGACTGAGCCACCCAGGTGCCCCAAGTTTTCTCTTTTTAATTACTTGCTCTGTACACATATAAATTCATTCCTCCTTAGGAGTCATTGTACAGAGTGGTCTCTTGTAGGGATGCTACCCCCCATTTTTTACATGGTGAATACTGTTAAAAAATACATATATTCTATAGCATTATTAGGGCATGGTAAGAGACATTATTCAAGGGGAGAGCTATCATGATAGGTATAAAGACCACTGCAATGGAATTTTGCAGTAGGAGAGAGAGATCAAGTTTAACTCTGAATAAATACAGCGTGGGCAAGTAGGAATGTATAGACAAGGAGCAAGGCAGCATTCAGTGGATGGACAATTACTAAGTGGAATCACTAAGAGGAAACATAGGGGTAAGGGAGGAATCTAGGAAAAATGGCCTAAAGGTGTTCTTGCTGAAGGCAGATCAGGGTGATGAGATATCACCTGGGGGATGGTGAAAAATGTGGAACCTGATCAGATATTGAAGGTGGGGGCTTCTGATTATCAAGAGTCTGGCTAAAATTGGGCAATGCAGAGAGGAACATGAAAGTGACCTTGTTGAAAAGTACAGAGTTCAGCCAAGGAGAGAATGTATGTCAATCCCTACTCATCTTTCAGAACTCAAGTGTCATTTTCTCAATGAGACCCCCTCAGATCATCCAGACCACACAGTCCAACATATCTCCTTCCCCGCCCCCACCCCCACCCCCACCCCAAACATTATTCTCTCTGATAGTATCTGGTCATTTTCCTTCATTTATCTTAACTCCAATTATATCTGTATATGTATCTTTATTTAATGCTCAGTCTTTTGCTTTAGGCTTATTAGCATCATATGCCTACCATATGTGTTTTATTTATCAGGGTATATTTAACACCGAACTCAGGTCTGGCATGTAGTAAATTATCAACTTCTCGAGAATGAATTAAAGAAATTATGCATTTATCTGAAACTTAACTAATTCTCTTATATCAGTTTGGTAGATTATATTACAAATGGCTTTAGCAAAGTCTCGCATTACTCATCTGTATATATGCAGTTTGATTGTGTACAAAGTAGTTCACAACTTTTGAAGAGAAAGATGTTCCTGATTATTCAAGCAGGCACTATTGTCTAACCAATGTTCATTTCCTTTTTCTTTTAGCACTATAATCCTCTTCTTTTTTTTTTTTTTTTAGGATTTTATTTATTTATTTAACAGAGAGAGACCCAGTGAGAGAGGGAACACAAGCAGGGGGAGTGGGAGAGGGAGAAGCAGGCTTCCCGCAGAGCAGGGAGCCTGATGAGGGGCTTGAGCCCAGGACCTGGGATCATGACCTGAGCTGAAGGCAGATGCTTAACGACTGAGCCACCCAGGCACCCCTATAATCCTCTTAATAATTCATTCATCCTTCTACCAAGTGTCTGAGGGAAAGATGACTCCTACTTTTTATTCAGATGTAAAGCCTGCTTGATTCTAAAGCAAGGATGTTCCTCTTTCCTTTGCCAGTGATTGATTTAGGGGTTAGCACAGGATCCACTTCTGGCCAATGAGCTCTACAGACAAGTCTGCTAGTATTTCTGGTCAGCTTTTCTTTTGTTTAAGGAGAGACCTAGGAAAACTAATTCCTATTCTGCCTCAGGTAATTATTATGTCTTGATGTAATCTCCGTAATTGCCATGACTATGAAAGGAGCCAGACTGAGGGCAAAGCTGTCACCCTGATAAGAAAACAGGAGGAGAAATAATCTGGGTCCTTGATGTCATCATTGTACTACTGAATTAATCAGTTCTGAAGACACCTTGGCTCTAAATTTCTGTTTAGTGAAAGCCAGTTTGAAAGGATTTTTCTTGTGTTTTCAGCCAAAAGTTTTGGAATGCATTTTCAAAACAGTAATGTATAACATTCAGGATGTATGAGTGAATACTATTTCAATAAAATGTTTAATCTGCATAATCATCAGTGTCACTTTGGTCAGCAAAGTGATTATCTGATTGTGCATTAGTGCAGAATGAAAGAGATGCAAGTTTAGTTGGATTGGGTAAAAAACCATGCAATTAACTACTATTTTCCCATTAAAAATCTTCATAAATTACTTTATGCCAAACATCTTAATAGCTATGCCCCAGCTGGAGCTGAAAACCATCATCTGACACTGTGGGAGTCAAAATGTGTTATGGGATCAAACTTATGAGCTTCTTTCCTTTCACAGTGAATTAGCTAAAATATTGATGATTTAATGAGCAATGTTGATAATAATTAGCATGTGTATGCCATAGGATGTCTGCTTAATTTTCATGGCACATAACATTAAAATAAATTGTTTTCATGTGCTCTTCCCTAGCTTGATTGCTAGATTTGTGAGACTCTTTGTGGCATCATTAACTATATTACATAAACGATTAAAAATAATCATAGGTTATTAATATAAAGTTCTCCATGTGTATTATATATATAATACTATTCTAAGGGCCTTACATATATGAACTTATTTTATCTTTCCAGCAATTTTATGAAATAAGTGCCTTTATTATCTTCCTAGAAATGAGCAAATTGAGGCACATGTATTTTTAGTCCCCCTGGATCCCTCAGCTAGGCTGTGGAGCTGGACAGTTTGATTCTACTCTGAACCACTATGTTGACTCCTTCTTGTTAGATAGAAAACACAAATGATAACTAGAGAATGAATATTTTATTTTGTATATTATTTCCTTTTTTTAATTATGTTCAGTTAGCAGCCACTGTATAGTACAACATTAGTTTTAGATGTAGTGTTCAGTGATTCATTAGTTGCGTATAACACCCAGTGTTCATCACAACACATGCCCTCCTTAATACCCATCACCCTGTTACCCCATCCTCCCACCCCCCTCCTCTCTGAAACCCTCAGTTTGTTATTGGGGTCCATAGTCTCTCATGGTTCGCCTCCCTCTCTGATTTCTCCCCCTTCAGATTTCCTTCCCTTTCCCTATGGTCCCTCTGTGCTATTGCTTATGTTCCACATATGAGTGAAACCATATGGTAATTGTCTTTCTCTGCTTGACTTATTTCACTTAGCATAATCCCCTCCAGTTCCATCCATGTCCATGCAAATGGTGGGTATTCATCCTTTCTGATGGCTGAATTGTATGTATGTATCCATTGCGTATATGGACCACATCTTCTTTATCCATTCATCTGTTGAAAAGCATCTCAGCTCTTTCCACAGTTTGGCTATTGTGAACATTGGTGCTATGAACATTGGGGTGCATGTGCCCCTTTGAGAATGAATATTTTAAATCCTTCTATTAACTCTACATGGGGTTTGTTTGGTATTTGAAACAATAATTACTTGTATGGAATAAAATACTCTTTCACACCACCAGTACACAAATATATTTTATTAAATTGAATACATACTGTTTTTAAAAAGGTTCCAATAGTTTAGCCTTAAGAGATTTCTTGCTTGAACTCACAACCCTGAGATCAAGACCTGAACTGCGATCTGGAGTCAGATGTTTAACCAACTAAGCCACCCAGGTTCTCCAAGACTTAAGAAATTTCTATGCCTAGAAGAGAAGTTAACCTTGTGTTACATAATGGAAATTTGTTTTAATAAACAGTCATAGATCTTGATAACTAACTCCTATTTCTAAATTTATGGTTATTGTCTGTCTGGTCCATCGGCAAAAATGAATTTTGGATTAAATTGTCAATGCAATTCATTGAGTTTCCTTTGCAGGGGCATCAGTACTTTATTTAAAATCTATTTAAAGAATATACTTTTAAACAAATTACCTATTCAAATAATAGACCATAATAAATAATACTCCTAAAGTTTCAAATTAAAAGTTTTTTTCTTTTCCTTCCAAAAGTAAGTTTTCATCCAAGCTTGAAAGATCAAGCATTACAACAAGGAAATTTAGGGGATGATAGTAAAGCCATTAATTATGTAAGTGTATTAAAAATAAGTCATAAGGGAAATTTGATTAATGGCTAAATATTAGAATTAAATATGACTTTCAGTGCATTGTGATATCTGGGTGTTACATATATTCATGAATCAATGTTTTCCATTTACATATCTTCCCATTTATCTTAGACCTGTACACATCACACATTTATGCATCCAAAAATATTCCTAAAAATATACCTTCCTCACATATTCTATAAATTGTAAACACAAGTATGTACCTCTAGGTGGTGCATTCTTATGAAAAGACATTACATATAAAGAAATATATTTAAAAAATTTTAGAAGCCCATAGTAATCAAGCCTATATTAAACAATATTCCTTATACATTGATAAATATTACACACATAGGTAGTCCTCCTCAACTGAAGAGGCATTTAAGTGCTTATTATGAATGTAGATGAAGACATCTATATAAAAAAAAAGTTGTACACACTACCCTTAGGGAATGAACACTTTGATGGCAGAAAGTTAAATTCAACTGGCACAATGTCAGGTGGTCATAGGAACAATGCAATTGAAATCTCACAACATAATTATGTGTCAATTATTATTTTCATTTTTAAAGTAAACTTTCAAGAGTGCAAGAAACTTGTTCAAGTTTACATACTGTCATTGCAATTATAGAGACTTTCCCCCAGGTCCTTCTACTACTTCGACTGTCTCCTAACCTCACTTACCGTTTCTTTTTTTTTTTTTTTTAAAGATTTTACTTATTTATTTGACAGAGAGAGAGACAGCGAGAGAGGGAACACAAGCAGAGGGAGTGGGAGAGGGAGAAGCAGGCTCCCCGCTGAGCAGGGAGCCCGATGCGGGGCTCGATCCCAGGGCCCCGGGATCATGACCTGAGCCAAAGGCAGATGCTTAACGAATGAGCCACCCAGGCGCTGCCGCCCTCCACCACCCCCCCCCCGCCCGCCACTTACCATTTCTATTCTTCACACTGCAGTCATAGTGATATTCCTAAAATTAAAAAAACAAAACAAACAAACAAAAACTGCTACTCTGTCCTGTTTAAAATACAGCAAGTGCTGCCAATTGCTTTCAGAATTATATCCAGTTTCCTCGACTTGTATAACGAATATAGTTTATCCCTGTGCTAGTTCAGGGAAAGATCTCCAGCTAGTGCCAATTAATTTAACCCAAATACTGGTTAGGGAGGTAAGGATGTTAGCAAGGATTTTCTTTCCATATCACAGATTTTGGAGGACTTAATTATTGGTTGAGAATTAGAGTCACTATTCTAAGTGTAATAGTAGATGTTTAGGAGGCCATTCTCTTTCTCGAGAGACTTATGAATGTCCTTGGTGATGGAAAAACTTTAATATATGGTAGAAAGGGACTCAGGTCTTGGGGCGTGGTGAGTATCTTAGACTTTCAGTAGTTGATGGATGATCAGCTTTGGATTTGAAGCCAGCTAGCTGGTAAGACAATCCAGGTAGCTTCTCAGATTCAGGCAGTGTCTAAGTGTTGCCATGAATAAGGAGATTCTGTGGGAACTGTCTGGGCTCTCGGGCATAGTGATGGATTCACAGAGCATCTCATGATAGTTTTTCCATTTCTGTCCACAAAGACCCTGATAGTCCTATCCCACTCTTCTGAGCCTACAGCCTCCCTCTTTCACTGCTTCCACTGAGAATTCCTCTTTCCTGCCTGGAGCAAGGGTAGTATGTGGGGGAAAAAAAGAGGGGGGTTTCTTGTTTCAAATATTGTATGTTTCTTTGTTTTTCAAATCTGTCATCTGGGGTAATAAGTGCATTCTTTCCTTAAATTATGAGTTTCAAGAATCCATTCCCACTTCTCTCTCCCTTTCTCCCTCTCCCCCTTTCCCTCCTCCTCCTCATTTCTTTATCTCTGTGCCTTTTCTTAGATATATATTCTACTAAGAGAAATACAGTGTACAGAATGCCTAGAAGGAAAAAAAATGGGCAAAATAGTAAGAGATATACTGTCAATATTTAGGTTAAAATGGCGTTAGTTTGACATATTGATCGGTGACTTACTCCTCTTTAAATTCCCATTAGAATATTTTTGAAAGCATAGCAAAAGGGAAAATATGTCACTATATGGGGAAACAAGTCTAAAATCAATTTTTCAGAGTTTAGAACTTGAGTCCACTGTTATAGTATTATGATCATGGGGCTACAAATTACCATTATTGCTAATGTACCCTTCATCCTTACAAATTTCAGTCTGACTACCCACAGAGTTCACAGGAGATTATAGCTATTTCTGTCTCATAGTGTTGAGCTAGAAGGGCCTTATCAAAGAACACTGTAGGTAATTTTTCCTTCCTCTAAACTCACACATTGGTGTTTGATTTCTTGAGATGAGAAAAGAGTATTGCTGTTCCCTCCTTGCCTCACCAACAGGCACCTTTCTTTCCATAACACACAGTTTCTGATGTACTTTATGGATGAACATTATGGGTAAGAGTTAAAAATTTTAAAGAGTGGAAGGCAGTGGTATGTAGGAGATATTGGAATAGTCCATGCAAGGCTGTAGATTTCTTATAATAAATCTAGCCAAAGAAAATTAAACAGCTTAAGTTGTCCTAGGATTATAATTTTCAAAAATATTGTTACTGGGGCGCCTGGGTGGCTCAGTTGGTTAAGCAACTGCCTTCGGCTCAGGTCATGATCCTGGAGCCCCGGGATCGAGTCCCGCATCGGGCTCCCTGCTCGGCAGGGAGTCTGCTTCTCCCTCTGATCCTCCCCCTCTCATGCTCTCTGTCTCCCATTCTCTCTCTCAGATAAATAAATAAAAAATCTTAAAAAAAAAAAAA